>NC_139226.1:12821274-13318774 GCF_055691185.1 Crinia signifera
TGTGAATCGTGGGAGGGGGGTTCGCAGGGCGGGGGGGGGGGTTTCCGCAATGACAGGGGGGGGGGTAATCGCGGTAGGGGGGTCGCGGGGGTGGGGTGTACCGCGAGGAAGGCGGGGGGCCTGGGGGTTGGCACAAATCGTGGGGAGGGGGGTCACGGGGTGCCACGGATCGCAGGAGGGAGTGTGTCTTTGGGGTGGGCCCGCAAATCGCGGGAGTCGCCGCAAATTGGGGGGGTGTGCTGTGAATCGCGGGAGGGGGGTCGCCGGGGGGTGCCGCGAATCGCCACAAGAAAAAATCAACACAGAATGGTCAACACATGTAATGTTGACATAAGTGTGGCATTTCAGTGGTGTCCAATGTCGACACATGAGAATGAATATGAAAACATTGAAAAAGTGAAAAATAAATCTTTAAAAACTCATGTCAACCTTTTTCATTGTCGACCATAGCCGTGTCAGTGTTTTGCATGTGCCATTTAATCGTGGGGTTGCCGTGAATGGGGGGGGGGGGGGGGGACACATTGCTCTGTTTTCTGGACTTTCTTCTTAATTTATGGATTACCATCACCTGTGCTTAAACGCCTTTCTTATCAATTACCCTGTTTAAAACAGGTGATGACAATCATAAATGAAGATGGAAAGTCCACAAACAGAGCATTCTGTCCCTCCTGGAGAGGGTCATGTTGGGAGGTATGGAGGTGTGGGGCGCTCACCTGGTGTGTCTGGTGAGTAGCTGTGTCTTTGCTGTGTAACATGGAGAGGCAGAGGGTGTCTGGCACTGTCTGTGGGCTCACTGGGCTGGTTCTCTGTCGTGTGAGTCAGTCATGTGAGTCAGAAGCTCCACCCAGCGTTACAGCTTCAGACACACTTTGAGTGACAGATGTAGCCAAATATATAAGAGATTCCAATATGCTGCTACTTTAAAGGGATACTCAACCCTTTAGGTGCGTACACATGGGGAGATATATTGCTCAGTGTCTCCTTTTCATCAGCGACCAGCTGATTACCTCTGCGACACCGCCGACAGAGGTTCCTTCTCATCAGCGACCATCTCTGATCGCTGATGAAAAGGAGACACTGAGCAATATATCTCCCCCGTGTGTACGGGGCTTAAGCTCTGCTCCCGGACTTCCCTGGTAATGTATGATTGCCATCACCTGTGGGGAGATAGGAAAGGTGTCACCACAGGTGCTGGCTATCATACATTATAGTAACAATTGTTTGTGAAGCAGAGAAAGTCTTATTAAGCTCTCACAGCTGGGAAGCATTACCGCTCATTGCTTACTAGCTGTGAGAGGGCTGGTTAAGGCTGTGTACACACGGGGCGATTTTGTGTAATATTGCGGGCAATATGGTTGCTGAGCGACCATATTGCCCGTGATTGGAGTGTGGGTGCGCGCTCCCGTTTTCTCCCCCATAGTGATCACTGGTCGCAGGAACATGCTCCTGCGACCAGCTGATTACCACTGCCGGGCTCCCCCCCGGCAGTTTCTTTTTCATCAGCAACCATCTCTGGTCGCTGATGCAAACGGGACACTGAGCAATATATCGCTCATCGTGAGCGATATATCACTCGGCGAAATATCGCTCGGCGATATATCCCCCTATGTGTACGGGGCTTAAGACTTTCTCTGCTGGCAACCCCCAGATTCCAGCACCCTAGGCAGCTGCCTGATGGTACAGCCGCCCTGCCAGCAAAAGGTTCACTACTATGTGATGGAATTTATAGACTTGTGGGCACTTCTGCCGAGATAGTGTTCAGTCATTATTCGGGATCCGGCGGATCATTCTAAATCTGGTGAATGTTCGACAGGCGATAGGTTCACACATGGAAAAAGGTCGACATTGGCACAAGTTCGTCATGAGCAAAAGGTTGACGTATCAATGGTGGACACATGGAAAGGTAGATGGGAGTTTTTCACAATTTTTTTTTAATGGACTTGTATGGTATGTTATGTTATGTTATGTTATGTCTATCGACATAGACATCAAATGATTTTAAAAATAGTTTTGACTTTCCTGTGTTGACCATTTACATGTCGACCTTTTGCTGGTGTCAACCTTTTGTTAATGTCGACCTAGAACATGTCGATCTTTTTCATGTGTTAACCTACTCTCTGTCGACCTATTGACCTAATAATCCTCATCCAACCATTCTACTACTAATATTATATGTATATAACTCCTGTGTTCCGCAGGTGTGGCCGCCATGCTGATATGTGCACAAACCGGAACTGATCCCCAAGGTAAGTGCTGTGCAGAATAATGCTACTCATTGGCCCTTATTCTGGTCCTTTCGCTCCCCTGTGTATTCGCGCAGGGGAGCGATGTTTTGCGGCTGGTGCGAGCGAGTACTGTGAGCTGCTTGTCTGCAGTCCAGTTCACACCTAGCAGTGCGGGCAGGGGACGTGGGGCTGTGCCCATGAGAACGCTGGGCATTCCCATGGTACTTTCCCGATGACGCCGCACAGGACGCTCCCAGATGTAAAACACCAGAGAGGAGTCTTCCATCTACGAGCGCTGTAGAAATTATTTGATGGTTGGCGACCATTGAACAATTTCCTCCCCGCACGAAAGCTGCAAATGGATGTTTATGCTAAACATTAATTTGCACTCAGGGGAACTTGGCGTGCGAGGGGCAGGTGGCCGGCCGTGCGGGGGGCATTTCAATGACTCGCAAAGATGTGATATTTACAGTTTGCGAGTCAACCAGAATAAGGCCTATTGTGTGTGTGTGTGTGTGTGTGTGTGTGTGTGGGGGGGGGGTGGATGTTATAGGGAGTAACACTATGGTAGATGAGAGGAAACACATTCTTCTCAGGTGAGACATGGGGCCCAGATCTGATTGCTGCTGTGCGGATCCATTCTCCTAATTAGAGATAAGCTGAACATTTGGGTCTACAGAACCTCATAACATCTGTCTCTGCGCTCCCTTCCTCTTACAGCCACCACTGTGACATGCGGAGAGAACAAAGTATACAGTCAGTCTGTGAGTAACTGTCCAACCTGCAGCGATTACAACACCCCTCGTCAGTGTGACCCAGGCTGTGTCTGCGCTGAAGGCTTCCTGGACAATGATGGAACCTGTGTGGCGAAGGATCTGTGCATCTGTGAAGAGAACAAAATATGGAGCTGTACGGAAACTTGTGGCCGACTTTGCCAGGACATAAATAAACCTGTTCCCTGTCCCAGAATATGCACGCAAGGCTGTGGGTGTAAGCCGGGGTACTGGTATAAGGATCTGAATGATAACACGTGTGTGCTTCCTGAGGATTGCCCAGGCAATAAATAAAGGGAATTAAATAATTCTGACAAACACTGATTGGCCTGTGCTTCTCTAATCTGTGCTAAGTGACCCTGTTATTATCGATCACATTGATAAGGTCTCATATAGCGTATTCCTATACCGTATACTAGTCTGCAGTAGTGCTACTTTAAAAACTGCCCCCCCCCCCCCCCCCCCCCCCACACTGAAAAAAATTGTCCCCCCATTCCTGCTCATTGTCTGGCATTTTCCCCTCCAGCCTCCGTTCCACAATCGTTCCGCCTACATCTGCCACTGGGGTTTTATTTCCGTACCAGCAATGAAAATGTATTTCCCAAAATGGCCGCCGCCTCATTGACAGTTTTTATGAATGCTAGAGGATGGCACGGCCATTTTGGGAAGGACATTTTCATTGCCTGTAGGTGCGACGGGACCCCAGCGGAGATGGAACGGAGGCATTCAGGCAGACAGGGTCACAGGAGGGGGGGGGGTACTCATTAACCAGGCCCGGGCTTGCTGGAGGGGCCGGCAGGGGCCCTGGTCTGACTTCCCCCCCCCCCCCCCCTTCCTCCTCCGTCCCTCCCGGGCGGCAGCAGCAACACATGACTCTACAGCATGTGCTGTGCTGACAGCAGGCTCAGCATGGCCGCAAACTGCATAGGGGAATATTACACTGTCAAAACACAGAGTAAAGGCAGAATAAACTTGGTCAATGGGTAACTGCAGGGGATATATACAAGAGAGAGAGGGGAGAGGGAGAGGGAGGGAAAGAGGTAGAGAGATGTGGTAAATGGCACTCCTTTGGACTTCACAAAAATGACTATGCAGACGCAATCAGCTCCAACATTTCAGATTTTACTCAGTTTTCAAGGATAGAACCATTTCTTTGAGTGCAGCACCTGGGCAGTTGTCATGTGTATCTTGGAGTGCCGGTAACCAAGTATCTATATATATATATATATATATATATATATATATATATATATATATATATATATATATATATATATATATATATATATATATAGATATATATATAGATATATAGATATATAGATATATATCTATATATCTATATATATATATACATACATACATACATACATACCACATGAAAAGCCTGTGTTTGTCCCAGTGCTGCCTCTGATTAAAAACCCTTCCATGACTAGGCTGCTGCTGCTGTTCTCCATGGGCGTGAGAAGCATGTAATGATCTCCACCAATCAGAGCTCAGCACAAACGTCTCAGCCTCTGCCCTCTGGTGCAAAGTGTCATGGGACTTAGGCAACTCCCAATAATGCACTGCACACTTGTGCAAGCAGTGTGCCTTGGCTCCCTATGCTCAGCACCATTAATCATTGTCACATTGGCAGATAGGTGAAGCTGCAGCACTACCCCACTCCCATGCACAAAACCTTAATTTTTTTTTTAAATACATGCCAACCACAAGAGGCCCCTAGCTAGAGGGAGGCCCAGGGGCACTGACCCCTTGTGCCCCCATTATAATCCGGCCCTGCGGCAGACTCCCCAGCACCTACGCCACTGCAAGTCTCCACCAATCTACCCAGGTCATACTGGATCTACTTCCCCTAACTGAGTAAATGAGTAAAAGGTAAAAGATTCATTATGGGGCTGATTCTGAATTTGGAGCAAAGCAATAGGTGCAAATACACGTATTATGTTTGTATGCAGGGTAAACACTAGGTGCTTTTGCATGTAGCCCACAGATTTATTTGTTTTGGGGGGAAAAAAACAACATTTTATGTATTTGAAAAACATTGAGAGGAAAGACAAAAATGACTTCCAATATAAGGCCAGAGGCCTGGTGCAATGAAACGGTACGGTGCCAATAAAATGTAAGAAAACAAATATAGGATGTATCATATAATAACAAAAAAAAAATACAAAGGGGCAAATTTACTAAGATGGGAGTTCTACTTCACAGGGGATGTTGCTATGGGCCACCAATCAGAATCTACTGTATTTAGCACAGGCATGTCCAAACTGTGGCCCCTCAGCTGTTGTGAAACTACACATCCCAGCATGCCTTGGCAAAGTTTTAGCATTCCCTAATGGCAAAACTGTAGCATGATGGGACTCGTAGTTTCACAATAGCTGGAGGGCCACAGTTTGGACCTGCCTGATTTAGCACCTTCCAGAAGATAATACATAGCATCTGATTGGATGCCCATAGCAACCACCCAGAATGAAGCCCAAGAGGAAGACGAATGGAGAGGGAAAGGAAGACGTGTTGCAGTGACGAGTGATGCGGGAGAGTCACAATGTATAGCGGCCCTCATTCTAGTCCATACGCTCCCCTGTGACTTTGCACAGGGGAGCGATGCTTTGCGACTGTGCATAAACAGTAATGCGCATGTGCATGAGCCACATTGTGTGAGCGGCCACGGCAAATTTATTATTCGCCGTCCGCTTGCACACAGCAGTGTGGGTGGAGGGCGCGGGGCGGCGGGCATTCCATGCGTGTACCCATGGTAATTCGGCGGTGACACAAGTGCGGAGGGGCGGGCAGCTGATGACATTTGCCCGTCTGCTTACCGTACAGGCCGCTCACAAATCTCAGACAGCAAGACAGTGTCCTAGAACTGCGAGTGCTGTAGAAATCATTTGTTGGTCGGCGACCATTGAATGGGGGCGACCATTGAATGTATGGACACACACATATATTATATACATAATTAATAGTAACATAAACGGTACTTGTTTCCTAGCACGGCGCCACCGACTTTAATTGTATGCCATCGGGTGCGAAAAATCGGGTCGATCGCATCGCATGCAACCAAATCGCATGCTGTGCGATGCGACCGATGCAACTGTTTTTTAGATTGGATTCAATGTAAAATTGTCCCTGAGACCCGATTTTACATCAAAACCAATGTTAAATGCCCCCCAAACCCCATTTTTAATTGTATAAGCACCCTGTTGGGCCATTACTATGTGAAATGCCCCCCCATTGTCAACGCCACGATTAACGTCAACCCGGAGCGTGGTGATCACAGCTAGCCCGTGAGGGGCGGCGGTACGTGTCCTCCGACCTTTTCATACCCCCATTATCCACGTCTGCGTGGAGTTGATTCTATATAGTGTTGCGAGCCACCGAGCCCGAAGCATGGCGAGTGGACGCGCATAACTTCACATGTATTACGTGTTCGCTCGCCACGCTTCGGGCTCACTATATAAAACCAACTCCACGCCGACGTGGATAGTGGGGGTATGAAAAGGTCGGAGGACGCGTACCGCCGCCCCTCGCAGGCTCGCTGCACTCGCCACGCTTCAGGTTGGCGTTCGTGGCGGCCCGTTAACAATGGGGGGGGGGGGGCATTTCACATACAAATTACCCATCAGGGTGGGTATACAATCAAAAATTGGGTATATTGGGCCATTTAACATTGGTTCCAATGTAAAAAAATCGGGTCCATCGCATGCCATTATAATGGCCGGTTTTTACTAGGGATGTGCACCGGCCACTTTTCGGGTTTCGGGTTTTGGGTTCTGATTACCTTGAGGTTTTGGGTTCTAATGGGTTTTGCCAAAATACCTCCTAAGTGTTTTGTGTTTGGGTTTTTGGGGTTTTGGGTTCTGATTTATTTGTTAAAAAGGCATAAAAACTGCTAAAATCGCAGAATTTTTTTTTTCTCCTACGCTATATTAACCTCAATAACATTCATTTCCACTCATTTCCAGTCTATTCTGAACACCTCACAATATTGTTTTTAGGGTAAAAGGTTGCACCGAGGTAGCTGGATAACTATACTAAGACACACAAGTGTAAGGCACAAACACGTGGCTCATGTAAGAGTGGCACTGCAGCGGTAGATATGGCAGTATTAGGCAGTGGGCCCCAGACTAGACGGTAGATACGGCAGTATTAGGCAGTGAGCCCCAGACCAGACGGTAGATACGCCAGTATTAGGCAGTGAGCCCCAAAACAGACGGTAGATACGGCAGCATTAGGCAGTGGGTCCCAGACCAGACAGGTAGATATGGCAGTATTAGGCAGTGAGCCCCAGACCAGACAGGTAGATACAGCAGTATTAGGCAGTGAGCCCCATACCAGACAGGTAGATACGTCAGTACTAGGCACCAGACAGGTAGATAAGACAGTACTAGGCACAAGACAGGTAGATACGGCAGCAATACTAGTATTGTGCACCAGCAGAATTTATAATAATTAATTTTATTATTAGGAACTGCTTGGCAGTGGCGCTCAGTGGCACACGTCAGTGCACCAGCAGCATGGAATTATTTTTTACAGTCCCACACAGCACAAGTATTATTTTTTTATTAAATTAGGGAATTGGGTAGCAGCCATGGTGGTCGTGACAGTACCTTACTCTGTAGGAGCCCTGACATGCTCAGCGCTGCCTCTGATCGAAAACCCTCCTGAAACAAGGCCCCTGCTGCTACTGTCCTCCATGGACCTGAGAAGCATATGATGAGCTCCACCAAGCAGAGCTCAGCACAACCTGCTCAGTCTCTTACATTTTGTGCAAAATGTCATGGGACTTTAGTCAACTCCCAGTAATGCACTGCACACTTAGGCAGCCAACGTTCCTTGGCTCCTGATGCTCAGCACCACTAATCATTGTCACATTGGCAGATAGGTGAAGCTGCAGCACTACCTCACTCCCATGCACAAAAACCTTTAGGTAAAAAAAAAAATATATATAAAAAAAAACATAAAAAAAACACATGCCAAGCACAGCGGGCCCCTAGATGGGGGGGCAGAGGTACTGACTCCCTGTGCCCCACTTAATCCGGCCATGGTGGTGCCTCTATCTGTGCTGTATAATTCCATGTGTGCCTCCATGTGTGCTGTATCAGGTCATAGGTGCCGCCATCGGTGCCGAATAATTCCTGCGTTGAGCCCAGTCTGCCCTATAATTCATGGGGTGGGCCAAGTGTGCCGTATAATTCATGGGGTGCTGTCAAGTATGCCATATAAGTCCAGGGGTGATGCTACCTGTGCCGTATCAGTCCATGGGTGATGCTAAATGTGTCGTATCAGTCTAGGGGTGATGCTAAGTGTGCAGTGTCAGTCCAGGGGTGATGCTAAGTGTGCAGTGTCAGTCCAGGGGTGATGCTAAGTGTGAAGTGTCAGTCCAGGGGTGATGCTACCTGTGCCGTATCAGTCTAGGGGTGATGCTAAGTCTGCAGTGTCAGTCCAGGGGTGATGCTAAGTCTGCAGTGTCAGTCCAGGGGTGATGCTACCTGTGCCGTATCAGTCCATGGGTGATGCTAAGTGCGTCGTATCAGTCTAGGGGTGATGCTAAGTGTGCAGTGTCAGTCCAGGGGTGATGCTAAGTCTGCAGTGTCAGTCCAGGGGTGATGCGAAGTGTGCAGTGATTATACTCCCAAAATTCCTCTATACCCTACAACAGTCTCCCTGTTACATACAAAATAAATTCTTTAGAAAGGTAAATAGTAAGATATCCACATTTATATGGAATAGCGCCCGGCCAAAAATTAGTCTCCAGACCTTGATGAGGAAAAGAGATGACGGGGGGATGTCAATTCCCGACTTTAAACTTTATTATCTAGCGGGTCAAATAACATCTATGACAGAATGGATGGAAGACTCAGGAATGGGGATGGAATAAGAGAACTGGTAACGAGTAATGGAAAAGAAAAGATACCAGTGCAGAGGTTAATAAAAGGGTATACAACTCAAAACGACCCCCCAGCAGTCAAGCAAGCCATAAAAATTTGGCGGGAGGTAAACAGACTCTTAGAGCTCCACTGTTGGGATATCGATCACCCATTAAATGATGTTAAGGGGTTGCCTGAACTTAAATATCTTCAGGTATCTGGAAGCTTAAATAAAATAGTATTTTTATACAGTGATATTTTTCAGTGTCTCTTGCGCTCTCTCTATATATATATATATATACTTGTTTATTTAAATATCTTCAGGTATCTGGGGTATGGGGAATTCATGGGGTTACAACCCTAAATCAGGTATACTTAAACGGAGAAATGAAATCATTTCCACAATTGCAAGAGGAATTCTCATTACCATCCTCCTATACTTTTAGATATTTACAACTTAAAAATGCATTGTCTATGCAATTGAAAGGGAATAGCCCAGAATTCGGAATACCGCCAATAAAAGCAATGCTAACAATGGGAGGGAACCCCCCTCAAATTTCTAGGGTATATGGGTATTTGCTGCAAAATAAAAACGAAGATTAAATGAAGAACATAAAAGAGAAATGGGAACAAGACCTAGGGCCTATAGACTCAGAAGATTGGACTCTTGCCCTGAGGTCAATACCCAACAAACAACAAGTTCAACAAATACAGCTATATGTCTTACATAGGGCATACTTAACCACGGGGAGACTAGTCAAATTCGGTGCAATAGCAATAGATAGGTGTCCTAAATGTAAAACTGCATCAGGCACCTTCTTTCACTTGATTTGGGAATGTGGTGTGATACAGGAATTTTGGACGAAAGTTAAAAAAACAATGGTAGAAATCGGAATAAGAGAAAGTATATTAACGCCCAGATGCTGCGTCTTGAATATAGTTTAAGAGGGAAATTTGAAAAGATTTATCATTAGCATGTGCGCACTGGCCAAGGTGATAATTGCCAGGGCGTGGATGGCAAAAGTAGGCCCTGAAATTGACAGTTGGATATCACTAATTGATTACACAGTAAAACACGAAAAATATATTTATAAAAATAGGAATACACTAGGTAAATACAAAAAAATATGGAGTACTTGGATAGACAGGTAATTCACAAAGAGGAGAACAGACTGAACAAATAATCACATAACACACATTAAATATTAAATATAATATAATATGATTAAATATATGCATGGCACGTAACTAAAGGGTATATAGGAGGAAGATGAACCACACAACACATAGAGCGTAGGTTGAATTGGTAATCAGAGCCGGCCTTATCCAATTTGATGCCCTAGGCAAGATTTTTGTTTGTGCCCCCTAGCAGATGATACCACCACCAAACTTAGTGTTTAGACACCTCTCCGTGCCATTGTACCTCTCCATCCCAGTCACCCCAGTATCTCTCACTCCCTTCACCACTCCATGAGCGTCACCCTTGCACCTCTCCATCTCCGTCACTCTGCATCTCTCACTCCCTCCATCTCTCCGTCCCCATCGCCCCTGCATCTCACTGTCAGTGATGAACCTCTCCGTCCACCTGCACCTCTACGCCCCCTGTTACCCCTGCACTTCTCCACCCCCCTTGTCACAGCTGCCAGCCCACATACACCCCTAACAGCTCTCTCCATACCCATATAACCACCACACACACTACTCCCCTTGTCCACCCACATACACCCCACATGGCTCTACCCTTACATAACCTACTGCCCATGTCTTCCAACATGCAGACCATACACCTCTACCCCTAATGTACCTTACTCCCTATATTTCCTACAAACACCCCATATACTGCTACCCCCAAACACATCCTGCATTTCAGTTCCTGTCCCCCAACATACACCCCATAACCCTCTATACCCACCACACACCCTATTCCACCCACATACCCTAAAATCCTTTTCTCCCATATACCCTATTCCCCCTCTTCATCCCACATATGCTCCATGTTCCTCTCCTCCATTACACACCACCTACTGACCCAACATAAGAGTTCCGAACCGCCACTCGTCGCCCTGCCGCATAACATAGCATTAGCCCACAGTGAATGCATGGTAAAGCTGCCGAAGTGCTGCCCCTAGGCATAGGCTGCTGCCCTAGGCAATTGCCTAGTATGCCTATGCCTAGGGCCGGCTCTGTTGGTAATTAAATAATATATATCACGTTCAGCACAAGTAAAGGTCATAAGGAAATAGCACTTATACTAAAATTTCCTTTTCCTGGGTATGTTAACACAAAATTATAACAATTTATACAAGCACTGTCAATGTATCAGGACAAAGAGTAAGAACAGATAAAGGGAATCAAGAAGGACGAGTGGGCTTAGCACCATATAATTGGGATAAAGTAGCCATATAGTAGTTCATATGGGAAGAGGGGGTATAGGATTGGAAATCTGTAGGATCATGTCGATAGTTGGGGCTAGGACCGTTAAAATCTTTTTTAAATGTATTGTCTAATGTGTTGGTAAAGTGGTAAGCTGAAATGCCGAGGGCATATGAGAACAATGCATGCTTATGTATATAATGGATATGCGTCTCTGAGCGCACTATGCTTACCTGTATGTTTTGTAATTGTGATGTGTTGTCTTTTATATTTGAAATTGAATAAAAAGAATAAAAAAAAAAGTGTGTCGTATCAGTCTAGGGTTGATGCTAAGTCTGCAGTGTCAGTACAGGGGTGATGCTAAGTGTGAAGTGTCAGTTGCAGTCAGCTACCTCGGTGCAATCTTTTGTCCTAAAAATAACATAGGTGTGAGGTATTCAGGAAAGACTGGAGATGAGCGGAAATTAATGTTATTGAGGTTAATGTGTTGGAGCAAAACAACAACAACAACAAAAAAAAAATTCGGGGATTTAAGCAATTTTTATGATAAAAAAAAAAATCTAGATCCAGAACACGAAAAAAGAAACACGATACCCTGAACAAATCCAGATCCAAAACACTGCCGGAGATACACATCCAAAACACTTCTCACGAAACACTAAAAGTGGCTGGTGCACATCCCTAGATCTCTGAATCCTATTACCACAGGGTTGCCGACTTTATTATTCTCCTCTCCGGGAGAAGCCCAGAGAGGAGAGTTTCAGCAGCCGCTTAAGGGGTGGGACTTAAGAGTGACATCACTAAGCCCCTCCCCCATGATGTTAAAACCAGCAAATTCATGGGTCTCTGTGGAGGGGTCGGAGCTAAAATGACGCGATTGTGCCGTTTTAGCTCCGCCCCCTCCTCTGAGAACCGAGGATTGTGGCATTTTAATGCCGCGATCCAGGGGACAGCGGGGGTCCCCCCTGAATCCGGGAGGGTTGCCCACCCTTCCGGGGGGCTGGGAGGGTGACCTGATTTTCGGGAGATTCACGGAAATTCCGGGAGGGTCGGCAACCCTGTATTACCATGTGGCTTATAAATCTGGTTACTGACATCACTCTCCTATCTTCAGCAATGAGATGGTATAATCACATTATAATCATATTATGCTGTCTCCTTTTGTGGGGAGAAAAGAGATACTATGAGCGGTTATATATATTGGTTAGTACACATATACTTGTTGAGTGACTGGCGTAATAGAGATATCAGTGGCGTAACTAGCACCGCAGCCCCCGCCACCGCACGGGTGTGGGGGGGGGGGCGCTGTGCATATGGGGGCGCCGGGGGCTGCGGTGCTATAGTTACACCTCCCCCCAATCCCCCGCAGGCTTTCCTATTTCGCTGGTCCCGGCGGCTCCGTTCTGCTGCTGAGGACCACCACAAAATGGCTGCCCCCATAGAGCAGACAGAAACTATCTGCTGTATGGGGGCGGCCATTTTTTGGTGGTCCTCAGCAGAAGAACGGAGCCGCCGGGACCAGCTCGAAAGGTAAGGCTGCGGGGGATTGGGGGGGTTTGCATGAGCGGCGGGGGGCGCCCCCCCCTAACGGCGGGGGGGCCCAAAACGTAGCTACGCTGCTGAGAGATATCATTGTTTAAATTACACTGCGGCACAGGGCGATTAGGCCAGTCATTCAACAAGTATATGTGTACTAACCAATATATATAACCGCTCCTAGTATCTCTTTTCTCCCCACAAAAGGAGACAGCATAATATGATTATAATGTGATTATGCCAGCTCACTGCTGAAGATAGGAGATTAGAACCTACATCAAATGCCATGCATACTGCTCAGACCAAACTTTCCAACTAATTGCAGGTTTCTCATACCAGGGATCGCATTAATTACTTTAGTTTTTCTCTTGTCTCTCTTTTTTTCTGACTAATCCTGCACGGCATCCCAGTGGTGTACTCTTGAACCTAAGTTACTGTCCCTGCAATGTCATTTTTTGACAACAGGGACCAAACTAGGGACATTTGAGGACCACATGCCCAAATGCATTTAAATACTTACTTCCTTCAATACCTCACTACCAGGGTGTTATCGCTCACCCGTTGTCCACTACAGTCATCACTGTACACAACGGGCAGCAGCATACACCAGGAATTATAGTGACTTGTATCTTACTTATTACTACCAACTACTGGTTCTCTCATTACCCGAGGCCCAATTTGGTTACCCCTGGCAACAGCAGAAACCTTCTTTCCTCCCAACTCCCATACTTGTGATGCTCTTGGGGTCCCCTCAACTACGCATCCACTGAATACTTTCACATGTGTAGACAGCAGCCACTCTCTGAGCAAATATCTATCTCAAGTATTTCATATACTTTTCTATTATCTCTCAATTTACCACCAAATCCTAAAGCAGCAACAATGTATTGATTGGATGTTATTATATACAACGTTATATTAGATTACTTTATAAGCAATTTGAGGCAAGTTGTCTGTATTACCACTGGAGATTGTATATTAACCCGTAAAGGTTCAATTAAGTTATATCTCTCCCTATACTTAGACCAGTGGTGGGGAACCTCAGGCCCGGGGGCCGTATGCGGCCCCCGTAGCCGGTCTGAGTGGCCCTCCTACCCACCCGGCAGCTTTGCTGGGAGTCAAGTACAGGGGACTTCTTGCGAGAGGTCAGTAGTTCTTGCGAGATTCCTTAATTAACAACAACCAGAGACTATCAGTCCTATTCAGCGGCAGCTGCCAGAGCAAGGGATGGCTGCAGCAGGCTAGTCTTCTCTTGCTGCCCTGTGGGCATTTGTGGACATGTCGCCAATGTGTTCTGGGCGACCTCCATAAAACACATGCACTTCCCAGCCATTGGGAGGAAGGACAGCTGATCTTATCAGCAGCCTCCTCCCCGCGGCCATCACAACACTGAGTGTTTCCTGGCTTACTCAGCGTTGCGAGCACGCAGGGGGAAATAATTTGATTGTGAACGATTTTCCCCTGTGTGCAAGGCTTCGTATGCATTCACAGCCGTGCACATGGTGGGGGCAGTGCTTTGGGGGGGTGGTGGTTTTACCCGCTCGCTGGGCTCCGTACATTCCCAGCCCAGCGAGCAGGTCTGAATAAGGCTCAATGTGTCAGTTCATATGTGGTACAACTAAACCAGGTCTCAGGTTTATTTAGAACAGAGAAGGAGAAAAAGGACTCTCTTTTTGTTGGGGCACTCTTTTAAATTATTAATTAAATTAATTTAGAGATTGGTATACTGGGGGTTGTGCATCTAGGGGAAGACTCCACCTATATGCATAGATGTCAGGGCGCTATGGGCTGGTGCCCCTGGTTGTTTTATTAAAATTTAACTTTTAATGGCTCAAAAATTTTAAAGAAGGTCTCAATAAGACTCACACACACGAAAAAAGACACACATAAAACATTGAATATATTTACAAGAAAAACCAAAACCAGATATGATTTCTCTGGCTATAAAGTTAGGTTCTACTCTCACTGTGGAAATAGTGACAGCTTCTCACTACATACTCAGATGTATGAGAAATCAATAAATCGCAGCACTGTTGTTAATCACTAAGGGCCTTATTCTGGTTGGTGCGGTTATGTCCGCGTGTGGACGGATGGCCGATGGTTGGTGTTTGCGCATGTGCAGAGGCGTATCTGCGCAAGTGCGAATGCCGCGCATGTCCGAATACGGCGTGAATTCTTACAGAAAACGATCGGTCAGAACCATCCGAGCAGGGGTGGAGAGGGGCGTGAAGGGCTGTTTGGGCTCATTACCATATGCGTACGCCCCGCGTTTCATGGGCGTTCCCATGAAAATGCTGGGCGTACGTATGGTAATGCGGCCGTGACGCACGTGTGGGGGGCGGGCATATGACATAGCCGGATGCCAGCTGCCCGCCCATATCCTTGCTTTTGCACGGAGAAATGCCCGAGTGGTCTGGAGTACTCAGTGCTGCCTGACCACTCAGTCCTGCATTCGATGATCTGCGACCATCGAAAGATGGGGGAGGTTCCCAGATATGGAGGAGGTGTTCACATGAGAAATCCACTTGCGGTCCGGTCGGTCGGCATCTTACCGCATTCGGACGGTGTGAGCGATCCATATGGAAGGCGGGGCTAAGAACGCTCAGTTCTTGTCCGAAAATACGCATCCGACCACACCAACCAGAATAAGGCCCTAAGTGTAGTGTTTACAATAAAGACACAGTTGCTGACAAGTAGTGCATAGGCAGTTTTTTTTTAAAGTAAGCTCAGGTGTCCTGGAAATCAATTAATGGTATCACTATTGTTAATCACTAAGTACACCCGTGCGTCAACGTTGGAAGTGCCGTGCTGCTGCGGCCGCATCGGGGAGAGATGGAGGGGAAGGAGATAGGGAAAGGGTGGGGAGACCGGGGGTTACCTCGTGATGTTCGGCTAACGGTACTCTCTGTCCCTGGACTGCTGCTGTCACCGCCGTGCACGGTGGTGAGTCACCTGGATTGGGATTGAACGATCGATTCGCCTGTATGACTTCCTCAGCAAAGGTTGTAATTAACCTATTAAAATTTGGGTACTTGTTTCCTAGCACGGCGCCCATCGTATGCCATCGCATACCACTAATTAAGGTATGTGATGGAATGCAATGGGACCCGATATTCGGGTCTAAACACCCGCAACCGCAGCGAGCCCGCAAGGGGCGGTGGTACGAGTCCTCCAACCTTTTCATAACCCCACTATCCATGTAGCGATTGGAAGCGGAATACATGTGAAGTCATCTGCGTGCGCTCGCCACACTATCTAAAATCAACTCCACGCCGTCGTGCATAGTGGGGGTATGAAAATGTCGGAGGACGCTTAGTGCCACCCCTCGCAGGCTCGCTGCCCTCGCCATGCTTCGGGTTGGCGTTGATAGTGGGGGTGGCGTTAACAATGGGGGGCATTTTACATAGTAATCACCCATCAGGGTGTCTGTACAATTAAAAATCAGGTCGGATCGCATCGCATGCGATCGGGGCGCATGCAATGCAATGTGATGCGATCCGATCAATACGATGGCATAAGATTAAAATCGTGGGAGCCGTGCTAGGAAACAAGTACCAAAATTTGTTATTTGATTAAAAAACTCGCTGGCTACCAGACTACGAGAAAAAACAAGATTGCACTGTCTGTTAGCAATTGTGTCTTTGTTACTAAATTTGTATCCAGCAACAGACAACAGTGTTGCAACTCAGAAATTTTATATATGTTTGAAATTGCTTTGAAAAAACTATCACATCCTCTACAGCAGGGGTCCTCAAACTATTTTGCCCTGGGACCCCATCAGACAAAAAAATGAGTTACAGGACCCCAGTAAGTTACTGCAGAAGGTCATTACATCACATTAATAGTCAGCACACAGCACATACATGGCAGCATTGTGGAGGCACAGAGTGATGGGAGGAGTCTAATATACCATAACCCATCACATCACACGTGTAGTCAGCAGACAGCACATACATGGCAGCATTGTGGGGGCACAGAGTGATGGGAGGAGTCTAATATAACTGACAACTGAATGGACTTTTCAGACTCCTTGGGGGAAATTTAATAAGATAGATTCAGAAAGTGAGAGATTTAGTAAGAAATCTCCTTTTTTTTTTTTTTTAAAGCGGCAATCATTTACACTGCAAAATCATACTGGTCTTGCAGTGTAAATGATTGCCGCTTTAAAAAACCCTGGAGATTTCTTACCAAATCTCTCACTTTCTGAATCTCTCAGCCTATTAAATTTCCCCTCACGAATCACTGAATGAGATGACAAAAGTCCTCAGCCTGATAGTCAGCAACATGGAGTCGGGACCCCATGCTGAGCAGGTCGGGACCCACTTTGGGGTCAGGGCACACAGTTTGAGAACCGCTGCTCTACTTATTGATTTCTCATACATCTGAGTATGTATTGAAAAGCTGTCACTATTTCCACAGTGAGAGTAGAACCTAACTGCATAGCCAGAGAAATCATATCTGGTTTTGGTTGTTCTGGTATATATATATTCAATGTTTTATGTGTGTCTTTTTTCATGTGTGTGAGTCTTATTAAGACCATCTTTTAAATTTTTGAGCGATTAAAAGTTAAATTTTAATAAAACAACCAGGGGCACCAGCCCTTAACGCCCTGACATCTATGCATTTAGGTAGAGTCTTCCCCTTCTCTGTTCTAACTAATCTCACTCTCCTGGGAGCACCTCCACACATGTTACCTGCCCAATAAAATATAATATTTTATTTTTACTGTTATTATCTGTGGACTAACATATCTGTATCCAATTAGTATCAGATTTTCTACACTTGTGCACTTATTCTTCCCATTTCCCCTTCTCCCCTACAAACGAAACTCAGGTTTATTTAACCAGTTAGAACAACGGGTAGATTATAGACCGGTATAATTACTGTATAGGGCAAACTGGAGCACAACATGGGTAAGACAGTAAATGCCCTGATATATGTTGATTTACTGTCCCCCACCACCCTGCACGCCCTCCGTCGATCCGCGATGCACCCCCCTCACCTGTTTCTGGGCAGCCTCCTGCTGTGATGCCTGGACCAGTGACCTCCTCCTCCCTGCACAGCTTCCGGGTGCAGGGAGGAGGAAATGGAGCCCTCACACCCGGGTAAGGCTGCAGGGAGGGAGTGGGGAACCCGCTGCACATCGCCGGCCATCGCCTTCGAGTTAATAATCACATATGTTACTGCATATGCGATTATTAACAATGCGATGTGCGGCGGGGGTTATTAGAGAATCCTGCCCAGTGAATGAAATCTACCCTCCAATTGTGGTTCTTTCTTAACACCTGGGGTCACGCATGATTGGAGGGGGGTATGCACTAACTTTCCCGCATCGCTAGCGGTCCCTTATCAGTGCCGTTGCGCTGTTCGCATATTCTCTGTTCTTCCCCTCAGGAAGCTTCTTTATCGCACTTCCGCATTTCTGTACTTTACGTCACAGCCTCAGCTCCCCATTGGACTGCATTGTCTTCCTGCCTAGTCGCATGCTCTAACATCTGTGCCGTATGAAACCAGGCTGTAAGTTACCGCCACCTCAAGCTTGCGATTAGCTAGATGAGGTGTGTGTAAAAGAAGGCAGTAAGAGTTTTTAGAATGCAGGGAGGTGTGATGCACTATTTTGATGTTGGGCAAAGTATTCGGGAGGTGTGAGACACTATGTTGTGTCTCCGCACAGGGAGGCTGAGATGTGCACTTGCTTCTGGAATACGAGACCTGCGATGTCCGGAAGAAGCAAGTGTGTATGACCGCTCAGAGCACAGCCGGCACATGCGCAGTAGAAAAAAAAACAAAAAACGGAAATTGCAGAGGGGGTATGATACCGCATAGTGAATGTGGTACACAAATTATGAGAGCATATGGAGAAAGTGCTAACTATAACGGCGCGGTATTGATGCATAAAACAAACCGGAAACCTTTAGAACTCGGCACGAATGTACAGTAAGTGCATCTCCCCCGGGTCTTTTTGATGGTGCAGGACCAAAGCAGTTTTGATTATCATAGGCTTCCCTGACAAAGTCTTTTAAGAGGTGAAATGCGTTGGCCATTTTACTGCAGCAAGTCTGGGCTATCGCGGTGCTAAGTGACTCCAAACGGATGCAGCTGCGCCTTTCATATCTGCAGCCCCCAGACCTGGTGTGCATGACGTTCAGAGTGCACGTCTGCAGGACTACCACTAGGAATTTTTGGGCCAGGGACTGATTTCAAGTCCGGGCCCCTGTCCTCTTTTTTTGTGTGCTTGCGGAGTAGTCTGACCTTCCCGGGATAGAAGCAGCCATGCTGGGCACCATGGAATTGCCCATGGTGGATGAGCTGTCATTGCCCCCCAATCTCCCCCCATCCCCTATGGAAGTCGAGTTACACACACGCCATTTTAGGATAGTATGGCCGCCATTTTGGTTCGCAGAGTTGCGCAAATAAAGTTTCCATACCCGAGTATGCGCGGCAAAGTGGACCAGAAGAGTAGCCATACTATCACACATAAATTCATAAATACATACTGACACTAAGAAAAATATAGTTAAAGGTTAGTTAGCCCTGCATACATCTGTCTGTATCGTGTTTAGTACCGTTCCGTTCAGTTCATTATGCAAAGTATTCCGGTCATTGCGAATATTTCGCAATATACACTGCCCGATAGTTATGGACATAATCCATATTCCAGAGACAGTTTCTGTTGAAAGTAGGTAACAAAGGAAACTAGATGAAACCAGTTCTTATCCCTGCTGACGCCGAAACCACCAAACAAAGGACTCTTAAAGTCCACTCCCCTGCACCTATTCAGACCAGGTGCAGCGTCTAACCTCCAATCACAGTGGACCGGACATATGATCTCTGACCAATGAGAATGGCCTTTGACCTCCCCTTTCTGACCCTATAAGATAGGCGACCCGGAGCAGGCTCGGTCACTTCGGCACATCTACTTTCCCTGGACCTTCCTACCGGACTATAGTTCATTCCTGAACGATAGTGAGCTCTGACCGGATTGCGCTTCGCATACTTGATGAGACGGGTAACGGTTGCATTTTCACGGTATTTATTCTTAAAGTATTGTTGGCTGATTGTGTCTTGTATCTGTTTTCTTTCCCCTTAGCAGAGTCTGTTTAGTATTCATTGTTAGTATATTGTATTACTTGTTATACCTGTTTATTCTTATTTCTGTAACCCCCTTTTGTCCATTAGGGACTCAAATACAACCTTTTTACGGAGTTCTTATCTCCATATTTCTATACAGTGGTCGTGTCTGTTTATTCGCATAATAGCGATAAGGTATATTGCGGACACAGTCCGATAAGGTATATTCGCAGATTAGAGACAAAGTACTGCGAAGGAATCTCTGATTAAGGTATTGGTTCTTGGTATACATAATACAATAAAAGGTACGCTACGCTGCGCTACGCTTTGTTCGCACGTAGTTAGGTATAAAGGGTACGTTGGTTGCGGACTTATTACGTAACCAACGCTTTTCACTTATTGTCACTCTGGTCATATTTTAATCAACATTAACAATTGGGGGCATCGTCCGTCCGCTCCACATTCCAGAACTCAGTACCAGGCGTGCGACCCGACCTATACCAGCAAAAGGGTGGAAGTATTTATTTGTTTCCATTGCTGGATAGGCCGAGTCCGCGGCGGTGCGGGGTTCGGGAAGTGCTAGCGCTGAACCCGGAGTACAATAAGTGAAAGCCACGAGTTTTAAAGCATATCATACCTAAGTGTTTAGTAAACTGTACTTCTGCCTGCCACAAGTAGTTTAACGGGGTATAGTGTCTTGAGTTGCTTGTTTATTACAGTATATGTACCACGTGCGATAAGGTTCGCACACGTGGAGTCTGTGTTTATTATAGTACATAGAGGATCCCCTCTGTGCAAAACTATAACTTTTATTGTTAGTTACTACAAAACCAGAGACTCCGCCACGTGGCGACAAGCCCTGGGCCTTTTTGCAGTAACGTAAAGCGTCTATTGTGTATTACGCAAGGTGCGCGCGCACGTGCCCATATCGGGAAATTTTCGCATCTTTGTACGTGATTTACGGATTAAGTGCGGGATTTATTTCGCATCTTGATACGTAACTTTCGGACGGAGTTAAGGGATTTATTCCACATTTAAGCGCAATTACTGCGTATAGCGAAACCCGAGTGCAACCTTGCAAATACACTATAGAACACGTAGGTGGCCGATTCACCGGCGGCCTGTGAACAGCGCATGTACACACGTGGCTGTTCATTGGTACTGCACATGCAGCACACATAGGAACTCAAAGGTGAACAGTATTGAACCACTAGCTTTATTTAAACAGTATAGCAATATACTGTGGATAAGGTGGTGATTAAATAAAGAGAAAATAAGTTTTTTTCTTTTTGTTCATCTTCTCATTAAGCAAGCAACTCAAGCATTATTTTAATAGATTCCTATAGCGTATTATAAGGGATTTATACCTGCATAAGTATCTAGTGAAAAGCTATCAGCCTGGGAAGATTTTCTGTACAGAAATATTTCAAATATATGCATAAGACCAAGGTGTAACCAGCGCCCAGTGTGAAAAATAACTGAGGCGAACGGGTGTGTGACGACACGACTCAAGCGCAGTGTAGTCCAGTGTAGGACAGTCCAGGTAGGACAAGGTTAGGGTTCACGTGACGACGTGCCCATAGGAACTGCCCCTTCAGTGGAATTGATTCCGCTAGGAGGGTACAAGAAGATACATCGGAACGCACTTGTTTCCGATTAGCTACTTTAGAAATCCAATTTTTGGGGGTATAGGAAAACAAGTTTGTTATACCCTGGAAAAATTGTGCCGCACCAAGCAAGTTGGCTAGAAGTTCGCTGCTAGTTGAAAGACTTGGTGATTGAGTATCGTACCTCGTATCCTTCGCACCTGCTTGACTGTGGGATGTTCTAGGAAGCTGTAGAAGTGAGTGTTTGGGGAGCTCTCAGATAAGTAATAACCCACCGATATCTATTAAGCTGTGAACGTTTATTCCTGTAAATATGGGTAATAACGGGTCACGCTGTGATAACGTGCATGTTAGGGAGGAAGCAAGCCGGCCAAAAGGATCGGCTGCTTTTATTATGTGCAGGAAGCACGGTGAACTCGCAGTTGTTTACCAAAATAAATGGAGAAAAATGACACAAGGCAGCAAGTTAGAATTTCCCAGTGTTGGTAGCTTCGATCCGGAAATCTTATCGGCAGTAAAAGATGAAATATGCCTACTCTCCAGTCGTAAGGAGAGAGTGAAGCATATGAATATTCTTAAATTGTGGCAGAAGGAAGGACAGGAACAATGGGGAAGCAGAGGTCTGGCAATACCTGACACAATCAGCCAACATATAAATGCAACCGCTGCCACAATAGAATCAGCTCCCCCACTCCCATATGTGCCGAAGGGGATAATGACTCATAAGAAAGGTATAAGTAATAATGTAACCGTTGCTAACCTGTACCCTGTCTTATCCCCTTACAAGGAAACCCGAGAGGAAAACGAGCAGCTGTTGGCACTGGCCGTCTCTCATGCAATTAATATGATTGAGGGAAAAGCTCAACCCGCTGTTGAGGCCCAAGCACAGGAGGAGGAGACGGCTGATGCCAACAGCATAGTATTGGACTCAGGTAATGATGCACCACACAGCACAGACACAAATGACTCCCAAGCAGGTCCCAGTAATGCGAATGTGGTACAAACATATCCTATGCGCACACTGGAGGTTCCCTATGGTAAGGCAGACAGAGAGGGTGTGATACCTACCAGAAAGATGAACATGCTAAACCCATGGACACGGTTAGAGCTGCGGTCCATCATTACAGATTTCCCTGACCCAAGGAAAGATCTGGCATTGTGCCGGAAATTTGTAAGGGATCTAGGAAACTCTGATGAGCCCACCAACAAGGATTGGAGAATCATGTTGAGGGCCTGTCTCCCCACTCACATTGACATCCCGAAATTCATTCAGGATAGTGGATTGAAAGTGGACAAGGAGATAAATGATGAGATCAACCAGGAGAATATACGCCTGATTAACTTACAGTTGGGAGTGTATTTTCCTGCAGCAGTAGAATATAGCAAGATTTTCACCATCAAACAGAAAGATGGCGAAACTGCTGCTGATTATTTTACAAAAGCCTTACTGGAGGTATCAAAGTACACTGGTGTCTCCGAGCCTAAGGACGACCCCCACCTGAGGGAGATGATTGTCTCTGTGCTGGTGGAAGGGCTTAGGGAAAACCTGAGAGCCAGAGTCCAAACTTCTTTTCCAAATTGGCGTGGAATGACAGTGGATGCCCTACGGGAATCTGCTGTGGACCACGACCGCAACATTAAGAAGCACAGGGAACTGCAAACTGACAAACTGATGATGGTTAGCATCCAAGCCCTTACGAATGCCCCAAACAAAGCTGCATACCAACAACGAAACACCAGGGACACAGGTAGAAAACCAATTATCTGTTACAACTGCAATAGGGAAGGTCATTACTCAGCTCATTGTAGGGCAGGAAACCCCAGGAGTTACCAAACACATAAGCGAGAATGGGAATCTCACAAAGGTGAGACACGGAGATACCCAGCCCCTAGACAATGGGAGGAGACAGACAGGTCACGCAACATGCCTCCTCCCCATCTGATGGCTGACACTGTGCTAAGGGCAACCCAGGTCAGACAATAGGAAACAGGTCATACCTGTATCCTACAGCCAGTTAGATTAACTCAACACCTTAGAGAGGAACCTCAGGTGAAGGTTGATATAGCTGGAGTAAGGCAAACCTTTTTGGTTGATACAGGGGCGGCCAGATCTGTTCTCAACACTCCTCTTCACTTGGGTTTCACTAACCAATCAGTAGCGGCAATTGGGGTAACAGGAAAAATACAACATTACCCACTGACGAAACCAGCGGAGGTTACAATCGGGCCTCTGCATACCAAACACTCTTTTCTGTTGGCTGCAGCGGCCCCGACTAACCTCCTAGGTAGAGATTTACTATGTAAAATGGGATGTGTCATCTATTGCACTCCCGATGGGGTATTCCTAGACACTCCTAAAAATCTTACACAAGAAGTGCAAGATATGCTGGACAGTCCTCAGAGGCTAATGTTGTATTCCACTGTTGTAGAGTCAAATCCATCTAGGCTAGCTGAAATTACAGCACAAATACCGGGTTCCCTTTGGACTAAAGATGGACAGGATGCTGGGCTGATGGCAAATGTAGCTCCAGTAGAAATCCGCTTAAAAGAAGGCAGGATAGCCCCAAAAATACCGCAATACCCTTTAAAACCTGAAGTTGAGCTAGGAATATTTCCAGTGATCCAACGATTGCTCCAACAGGAAATCCTAGTTAGAACTTCCAGCACGGCCAATAGTCCCATCTTTCCTGTGAAAAAGAGCGGGGGGAGGGGCTACAGACTAGTGCAGGATTTGAGAGGGGTAAACAAGGTAGTTGAGAGCCAATTCCCCGTAGTGCCAAACCCAGCTGTCATCCTAATGCAAATCCCACCTCATTGTACTCATTTCACAGTCATTGATTTGTGTTCAGCGTTCTTCTCCGTCCCTTTGCACCCTGACAGCCAGTATCTGTTCGCCTTTACCTACAGAGGAGTACAGTATACCTGGACACGACTCCCCCAGGGATTCATAGACAGCCCCAGCATCTTCTCCCAGGCCTTGCATGATTGTTTACAATCCTTTCAACCCATGAGTGGTTCGATACTGATACAATATGTTGATGACTTATTGTTGTGTTCTGAGTCACTGGAGTCATCAGTGGATGACACTAGACAACTGCTGATGCATCTCTCAGAGACAGAACATAAAGTATCAAAGGATAAGCTGCAATTATGCCAGACCAGGGTTAAGTATCTGGGCCACTGCCTTACCCAAGGGCTGAGACACCTCACCGACGACAGAATCCAAGCGATTCAGAATATGGTACTGCCACAGACCCAGCATCAGATCCGTACGTTCCTAGGCATGTGTGGATACTGTCGCAATTGGATCCCAGGATTCTCTATTCTGGCATTACCACTACAAGAGATGGTTTCCTCAACTAAGCCAGATCGGGTCTCTCATACTGAGGAATCTGAGCTGGCTTTCGAGGAACTAAAGGTGAGCCTAACAAAGGCCCCAGCACTGGGAATGCCAGATTATGGGAAACCCTTTGAACTGTACGGAACTGAATCAGGTGGGTGTGTGGCAGGAGTACTTGTACAAAAACATGGTGATGCCAACCGACCAATAGCATACTACAGTGGCCAGCTGGACACAGTAGCACGCTCACTCCCAACTTGCTTACGAAGTGTGGCTGCAATAGCACAACTAGTAAGTAAGAGTGAGGACGTAGTGTTGGGACACGATTTAACTGTTCATGCTCCCCATGCTGTCTCTGCCCTCCTAAATTCTGCCCAAACACGTCATGTGTCCTCAGCACGGTTCACTAAGTGGGAACTGGCGCTGATGGCCCCAGTAAATATTACCATCAAAAGATGCAACACACTAAACCCAGCCACATTCCTTCCTCATGTGCCCTCCAAGGCACAAAGGGTGGAGGGTGATGGGAATGTTGCTGAATATGGTAAAGCAGAGTTTAGTGAGGGTGAGGACAAACATGATTGCATGACCTACCTGAATCAGACCTTCACAGCACGTCCTGACATAAACGACAGTCCATTAAGTGAGGTAGACATAACCTTATTCACAGATGGTAGCTGTCATAGACAGACGGACACGGGAGAGCTGTGCACAGGCTACGCGGTAGTAGATGGAGAAGGTATTGTGGAAGCTGAACCCTTGGGACCACCTCACTCAGCACAAGTAGCGGAACTGGTGGCACTGACCAGAGCATGTGAACTGGCCCAAGGAAAATCAGTCAACATATATACCGACTCCAGATATGCTTTCGGAGTAGTCCATGATTTTGGAGCCCTATGGCGCCTCCGAAATTTCATGACGGCGGCTGGCACACCAGTGGCGCATGCGACATATATTAGGAGACTTCTGGGAGCTATTCAACTTCCAGACAGAGTGGCTGTTATCAAGTGCAAAGCTCACACATCAGAGAAGGACCCGGTGTCACTTGGTAACAGCCGCGCTGATGAGGCAGCGAAAAGGGCCGCATGCCCTGTAAATATTTTCACCCATCCTACCAACCTTTGTACACTGAACATGGTATCCACATCCAAACTGATAGACATGCAGAATTTGTGTTCCCCACAGGAAAGAGCAGTATGGAAGTCGAAGGGATGTGGCCAAGAGTCCACCGGACTTTGGAGAGATGGACACGGGAAAACAGTGGCCCCCAAGGCATACCTTCCTAGTCTAGCCGAGGCGGCCCATGGGCTGACACATCTTGGGAAGGAAGGTATGTGCAAGTTGGTAAAGGCCTACTGGTGTGCACCAGGGTTCGCTTCTCAAGCAGGTAGAGTGGCAATGTCATGCCTCACCTGTTTGAGGAAGAACGTTGGAAAAGCCATCCCAACAGAGCCATCCCACATCCCTCCTACAGAAGGCCCTTTCCAGGTAATACAAATCGACTTCATACAGTTACCACCCTGTAAAAATTTGAAATTGTTATGGTTCTGGGGCGTCCTGCCTCCCCTAACTCCGTTGCCTCTAACCAGCAGTTAACGGACACGTGCGGTGCTAGGCTTCACCTATAATAGCCGCGTTCGAGAGAGCTGGTTAGTCCGGCTCTAACCCCGATGCCACCAGGTCTTACGTGGGACAACGCGTCTGCCAAGGCTAGCGGAGAGCAAGGGGAACCTCTAACTAATAACCCGATAAGCCAGGAGCCCAGAACCATCTACAGGAACACGATTCCACGGGGATGGAGAGTACACGATGGAGTAATGCTACCACTGGCAACAATGCTCTGCGATGGTATAAACAATCAATAATCGGCAACAATGCTCTGCGATGGTATAAACAATCAATAATCGGCAACAATGCTCTCCCAGCGTACACAGGTTGTGATGGTGATACAACGTATAAGATGAGAAGACGATGGTACTAAAATCTCAACTTATCTGAAATGTCGTGGGTAGGGATGCCACGAATGGATCAAGGAAAACCAGGAACCAGACGGTAACAACTGAAGCGAATCCACTTGACAGGACACGGACTGACAGGCAAGAATCTCCTCAGGGACCGGGAACACTCTGCACAGGAAGTGAGAACTATAACCGGCGTCAGCCATATGTCCTGGAGGGGTTTAAATACCCCCAAACAGCCAATGCCTGATCCCTGCCTAAATCCCTGGCTGAAGACAGCTGTGATCTAAACCCCTTCCTCCCCGCGGCCGCCTGGCGTCCCCCGTCGCCTAGGCAACCGCTGTGGCCGGGGAGGAAGTGGGAGTGTCTTGGGGCTTATGCTGCCGCCCGCCGGCGTCCTCACGCAGCGGCGTCCTGGTTGCCTAGCAACCGCCGGGACGCGCTGCTGCGGAAGCGCCGGGCGGAGGTGGAAGGAGCGTGTGTTGCTCCTAAGACCTTCCCCCCGTGACGGCGCTATGGTGCGGCGGCGTCCCGGCTGCCTAGCAACGGCCGGGACGCGCCGCTGGGAGACCGCTTCGCGGCTCCTAACAGTATCCCCCCCTTGAGGAGGGGTCACCGAACCCTTGGCCCCTGGTTTCCCGGGGAATAGTTTGAAGAATAGATTTTTCAATTTAGGCGCATGCAGAAACCTCTCCGGGACCCAAGACCTTTCCTCTACCCCGTAGTTTTTCCAGTGTACCAGGAATTTGAGACGCCCCCGCACCCTCTTGGAATCTAAAATTTTCTCAACCACAAATTCCTTGCGGCCGTGCACAAGAACGGGTCTGGGTTTGTGGGCCTGAGGGTTCCTATCCCGGGTGGAGGAAAACACCGGTTTAAGGAGCGAGCAATGAAAGACATTGTTAATCCTTAAGGACTTGGGTAATAACAACTTGAAAGCCACAGGGTTGATTTTTTCTTTTATTAAAAAGGGTCCAATAAATTTCGGACCTAGCTTGGATGTGGCCTGATGAAGTTTGATGTTACGTGTGGATAACCACACCCTTTGCCCCACCCTGAAGGAACATGGCCTCCTATGAACGTTTACATAACGCTTGGCGCCACGAGCTGCCTGTTCCAGGGCTACATGGATCTTTCTCCAGGACTTCCTTAAGTGAGTTACCAAGGACGAGGAAGGAGGACTCTGAGACTGAACATCAAAAGCATTGAATTTGGGATGCATGCCGGTAACACAGTAGAAAGGGGATTTCCTAGAGGCTGTGTGGCATGAATTATTATAAGAAAACTCTGCCACCGGGAGTAGTTCTGCCCAATTACTTTGACATTTGGAAATGAAGCACCTTAAATACTGCTCCAGGCTCTGATTGGTTCTTTCGGTCTGCCCATTGGACTGAGGGTGGTACCCTGACGAGAGGCTAACATGGATGTCCAGACTTTTGCAAAAAGATCTCCAGAACCTGGCCACAAACTGCGATCCCCTGTCAGAGACAATATCCACCGGTAGCCCATGTAACCTAAATACATGTTGAATAAAAAGATGAGCCAGTTCCTGAGCGCTGGGAATTTTCCGTAAAGGAACAAAGTGTGCCATCTTACTGAAACGGTCCACGGTCACCCAGATAGTGTTGTACATCCCGGATTGAGGCAACTCCACAATAAAATCCATGGAAATGTGAGACCATGGTTTGTGAGGGATGGACAAAGGATGGAGTTGACCAATAGGTGACCCTCTGGAAGCTTTGTTTCTGGCACAGACCTCACAAGACATGACAAATTGACGAGTGTCAGGACGAATGGTGGGCCACCAAACAGCTCGGGACAAAGACTCAAGAGTTTTTTTTACTCCCGGGTGACCAGAAATTTTGGAGGCGTGGAAGTCCTTGAGAACCAACAGACGGAGTCCCTTGGGAACAAAAAGACGTCCCTCTGGAGTATTCTCCGGAGCTTGAGCCTGGCCTGCCAAAACCCGTGAAGCTAAATCCTGTGTTAACCCTGCAATGATAATGGAAGCTGGCACAATAGGAACCTCAGATGATCTAGACTCCTGAAGCGGCTGAAAACTCCGTGACAAGGCATCCGCCTTAACGTTCTTCGGACCCGGTCTGAATGTTATAATGAAATTAAACCTGGTAAAAAACAAAGCCCATCTGGCCTGTCGGGGATTCAGCCGCTTAGCCGACTCGATATATGCCAAATTTTTATGGTCAGTAATCACCGTAACCACATGCATGGCTCCCTCCAGCCAGTGACGCCATTCCTGGAGAGCCCATTTAATGGCCAGGAGTTCCCGGTTGCCAACATCATAATTCCGCTCCGCGGAAGAAAATTTCCGGGAAAGATACGCACATGGGTGGATCTTATTATCGGAGGGTTCTCTTTGTGACAATACGGCACCCGCCCCACCAATTTCTGATGCATCCACTTCCACCAGAAAAGGCTCCCTGGGATCCGGGTGTCTGAGGATAGGTGCAGAACAGAAGGCCTCCTTGAGCTTCTCAAAGGCCACCAAGGCTGGTCTGGACCAACTCTGAGGATCGGCTCCTTTCTTAGTCAATTCCACGATGGGGGCCACAATATCAGAAAAGGAGCGAATGAACCGACGATAATAGTTTGCAAAGCCCAAGAATCTCTGGACGGCCTTAAGACTGGTGGGACGCGTCCATGAGAGAACGGCCTGGACCTTACTCGGGTCCATAGAGAACCCCTTGGGAGAGATGATATAACCAAGGAACGCAATCCGATCCACCTCAAACTCGCATTTCTCCAGTTTGGCATACAGATTATTTTCCCGGAGTTTCTGAAGAACCAACTTGACATGATTGCGATGTTCTGAAAGGCTTCCGGAATAAATGAGAATATCATCCAGATATACCACAGTGAAAACCCCAAGATAATCCCGAAGCACCTCATTAATGAAATCCTGGAAGACTGCGGGGGCATTTGAGAGCCCAAACGGCATTACAAGATACTCATAGTGGCCAGTATGAGTGTTGAAAGCCGTTTTCCACTCGTCCCCTTCTCTAATCCTGATGAGATTATATGCTCCCCGTAAGTCAATTTTAGAGAAAATAACGGCCTCCCGGACCTGATCGAATAACACTGAGATCAACGGCAAGGGATAGGAGTTTTTGACCGTAATCTTGTTCAAGGCCCGATAGTCAATGCACGGCCTCAGGGACCCGTCTTTTTTCTCTACAAAAAAAAACCCCGCCCCGACTGGGGACTTAGATGGACGAATAAATCCCTTAACGATATTTTCTTGAATATATGAATCCATCGCTTGGGTTTCTGGGATGGAGAGAGCATACAACCGCCCTTTGGGTAGAGAAGCCCCAGGGATCAAATCTATGGCACAATCGAACGGCCGATGTGGTGGTAACACATCTGCCTCTTTTTTAGAGAAAACATCGGCAAACTCTAAATATTGAGATGGTAACGAGGGAAACATCGGTTGAGTGATACGTACAGGAAGAGAGAGACATTCCTGACGACACCTGGGACCCCATTCCCGAATCTCCCCTGTCTCCCAATTAATGTTGGGGTTATGTTTCCTCATCCACGGTAACCCCAAAACCAAAGGTGCCATGGGACATTGGAAGAGGAAAAAAGAAATTTCCTCCGAGTGGAGAGATCCCACAACCAATTTGAGAAGAGGGGTACGATGAGATATGGTGCCATTCGTCAAAGGGTAACCATCCAAACCACACACTGAAACCGGAGAGTCTAGAGGCAAGGATGGAATACCCAGGGAGGTGGCTAGATTGACATCACAAAAATTCCCTGCCGCACCACTATCTAAAAAGGCGGAAACCTCTGTGGTACCTCCAGCGAAAGTAATCCTGGTAGCGACTAATACAGAATTTAAAGAGGAGAACCCTGCTAAACCTAAATGACGCTCCCCTCCCTCACTTAGGCTTTGTCTTTTACCGACTTCTGAGGACACTCGATTGCCCGGTGACCTGGACCCCCACAGTAGAGGCACAAGCCCCTGCTCCTGCGACGATTTTTTTCTGAAGCAGAGAGCCGCGTGGCCCCCAACTGCATGGGTTCTTCATCGGAATCGAGCACCTCCTCCGTGGGCTTGGGAGACCACCCTCCGGAGACTTTTTCTCTCTGTCGCTCACGAAGTCGTCGGTCTATTCTAATCGTGAGCTTCATTAATTCATCCAGAGAGACAGGCACAGGGTATTGTACTAAGCAATCTTTAATGCGCTCAGATAACCCAACTCTAAACTGGCTACGGAGAGCGGGATCGTTCCACCCAGAATCGACTGCCCACCTTCTAAATTCTGTGCAGTATGTCTCTGCGGGACCCCTACCCATTCTCAGAGAACGCAGGTTAGCTTCTGCCGAGGCCACCCGGTCGGGGTCATCGTAGAGAAGACCCATAGCAGTAAAGAAATTATTCACTGAGGTGAGAGCTTCTGCACCTGCAGGAAGCCCAAAGGCCCATGTCTGGGGATCCCCCTGAAGGAGGGAAACGATGATGCCCACCCTCTGCATCTCCGATCCAGAGGACTGAGGGCGCAGCTTAAAGTACAATTTACATGCCTCCCGAAAATTAAAAAACTGGGATCGATCCCCTGAAAAACGATCCGGGAGGTTAACCTTAGGCTCAACCGGACGGGAAGTGGACAAAGAGTGGGCTACTCTCTCGTCCTGAGCATTAACCCGGAGAGTGAGATCTTGAAGTCTCTGGGTTAAATTATGTACCTGACCGGCCAGGACTTGGGCTGCAGCCTGTGGTGAGGTCTCCATCTATACCAGTGATGGGTATGATAATACTGTAATGGCCGGTTATAATGTTATGGTTCTGGGGCGTCCTGCCTCCCCTAACTCCGTTGCCTCTAACCAGCAGTTAACGGACACGTGCGGTGCTAGGCTTCACCTATAATAGCCGCGTTCGAGAGAGCTGGTTAGTCCGGCTCTAACCCCGATGCCACCAGGTCTTACGTGGGACAACGCGTCTGCCAAGGCTAGCGGAGAGCAAGGGGAACCTCTAACTAATAACCCGATAAGCCAGGAGCCCAGAACCATCTACAGGAACACGATTCCACGGGGATGGAGAGTACACGATGGAGTAATGCTACCACTGGCAACAATGCTCTGCGATGGTATAAACAATCAATAATCGGCAACAATGCTCTGCGATGGTATAAACAATCAATAATCGGCAACAATGCTCTCCCAGCGTACACAGGTTGTGATGGTGATACAACGTATAAGATGAGAAGACGATGGTACTAAAATCTCAACTTATCTGAAATGTCGTGGGTAGGGATGCCACGAATGGATCAAGGAAAACCAGGAACCAGACGGTAACAACTGAAGCGAATCCACTTGACAGGACACGGACTGACAGGCAAGAATCTCCTCAGGGACCGGGAACACTCTGCACAGGAAGTGAGAACTATAACCGGCGTCAGCCATATGTCCTGGAGGGGTTTAAATACCCCCAAACAGCCAATGCCTGATCCCTGCCTAAATCCCTGGCTGAAGACAGCTGTGATCTAAACCCCTTCCTCCCCGCGGCCGCCTGGCGTCCCCCGTCGCCTAGGCAACCGCTGTGGCCGGGGAGGAAGTGGGAGTGTCTTGGGGCTTATGCTGCCGCCCGCCGGCGTCCTCACGCAGCGGCGTCCTGGTTGCCTAGCAACCGCCGGGACGCGCTGCTGCGGAAGCGCCGGGCGGAGGTGGAAGGAGCGTGTGTTGCTCCTAAGACCTTCCCCCCGTGACGGCGCTATGGTGCGGTGGCGTCCCGGCTGCCTAGCAACGGCCGGGACGCGCCGCTGGGAGACCGCTTCGCGGCTCCTAACAGAAATATGTATTAGTTTGTGTTGACATGTTTTCCAGCTGGGTGGAGGCTTTCCCCACTGCCTCCAACACTGCTACCTTTACAGCAAAGAAAATATGTCAGGAGTTTGTCTGTAGGTATGGTATCCCAAAGGTCATTGAGAGTGACAGAGGCACTCATTTCACAGGAGAGGTCTTCCAAATCATGTGTAAACTCCTGGGGATTAATAGTAAACTTCATACTCCATATCGTCCCCAGGCGAGCGCCAAAGTTGAGAGAATGAATGGTACTATTAAGAACAAATTGGGTAAAGTTATGGCTGAAACAGGGTTGTTATGGCCAGAGGCATTGCCTATTGTGCTGTATAGCATTAGGACCACTCCCAGGACTCCGCTCAACTTGTCCCCCTTCGAGATATTGTTTGGTCGGCAGCCACACATCATGATAGACCCACAGGATGATCTCAAATGTAACAATGAGCTAACTGTACAGTATATCCTAAAGCTAAACAAACAGCTAAGGGAGCAACAAAAGCAGCTGAAGTTACTGAACCCTGATATGCCTACCGAGAATTGTCATAATCTTAAACCAGGAGACTTTGTTATGATCCGAAATTTTTTACGCTCAGGTTGTTTGATAGACCGTTGGGAAGGACCGTACCAAGTTTTGTTGACCAGCACTACATCAATTAAATTTGCAGAGAGAGAGACTTGGATACATTCGTCCCACTGCAAGAAAGCCAGTAACCCAGAGTCCCAGTGTGCAGAGAGCGAGAGAGAAGAAGTGTCGCTAGAAGCATTGTTTCAGGAACACTGAGAAGCAGCCAAGGTCGAGCAACCTGAGCGAACAAAGGTCTAAGAGCAAAGCAAAATAAAAGTCCCCTGGTAGAGATGATGGAAGGACTCCAAGCAAAAGGTTCACAGTTATGCATATATGTCTTTGTTTTCTTTCTGTGTTCTTTTATTCACCCAAAGATACTCGGTGGCTGCCACATTCTAGAGCGATCGGAGCGGAGTTCTGACAGTGTAATAATGGACCCAGATATGGGTGAGGTAGAATCCCTAAACCAGCTTGAAACTTTGCCCATGACAGGAGAAGGTAAAAGGTATGAGGGAAACGTAGTTCAAGGGCTATGTGATGAGTTATTGTCTGGTGAGTACTGTGTCTGTAGATATTGTCAACCTAAAATGGAAGAAGAATGCATCCAGCGATGTCAGTCGACAAGTAAGGCAACTACAGGCCGACATCCTTTGAGTGATTACCACTCACTAGTGGGTAAGGTCTTAAACCAAACAGAATGCTGGGTGTGTTCACAAGTGTTACATAAAAGGAGTAGTGTAGGCCTAGTCCCATACCCGCTTAATATTTCAGAGATAAGCGTATTAAATAAGGGGAGGCCATTGGATAAGAGATACCTGTATACCAGGTCCCCTAGTCTTAGATTACACCCATACCAAGTGGATAAATCCCTGGTATGTATGAACTTCTCGAGTTCCAGAGCGATTGGTACTTGGGAAGTGACATGGCATAACCAGACAATAACTTACTCCCAGCGTCCAGATGGAGAGCCTATTGATAAAGAATTGTTGTTAAAAATCCGAACCAGTGGGAGACACTATAAATATGTCTACACGGTGAAGAGAAGTAAAATGATGGCCGGCAGAGTATCAGCCGGCTACTGTAATGTAACCCTACAGCCAGAAATCTGTGAGGAACAAGTCAGGGAACAGGGGACGGGGATGTTCTTATGGATAATGTGTGACAAGATCATGAAATACTCTGTCCCTTATTTTCTCCCTGACGATGTTTATTATATTTGTGGTAGGAGGGCGTACAAATGGCTCTCCATGAACTACGTTGGTATTTGTTATCTAGGCAGAGTGTTACCGGAAGTGATGACCCTCACACATGATGAGATGATGAACATACACAGAGGTATTTCTCCTCCTTACACTCATACCCATTATGACCAAATCCATAAAAGGGATTTAACCATCAGGAAAGAACCCCTAGCTTCCGAAATGATACACGAGTCGTTCGGTATCCAACTCCTCATTGCTTTAGATATCACCCATACCGCCAGAGGAGTCATAAATTTTAAATATATACAAGCATTAGCCAGCTTGGTAGATAACATCACTGAGATTTATGATGACACCTTTAGATACACTGGGAAGGAGTTGCAAGCATATAAAAGAGAGCTAGTCCAACATCGGATGGTGCTGAACTATCTGACAGCTATGACAGGAGGATATTGCGTCACCCTCTCTACACAGTTTGGGGTGAAATGTTGTACATATATCACCAACAATACTGAAGACCCAGAAGAAATCATCGATCATCGGATGGATGAGATTCTTCAGCTTAAATGGGAATTTAGAAGGGAACATAATATCAGCCTGGCAGAAATAGGTAACAAAGTTAGTGAATGGACCTCCTGGTTGAATCCAATGCACTGGTTCTCTGGTTTAGGAGAATGGGCGCAAGGGATCATAGCTAGCATAGGAAAACTCCTTCTCTGTATCGGTGGTGCCATCATAGTCTTTGTGCTATTGTTCAAATGTTTAAAGGTGGTGACCCGGGGAAAGACAAAACGGACCGAAATCATGAGTGTAAGAACGAGAGATACAGAGGAAGACCAGGGTTTGGTATATGACCCTAAAATCGAAACCACCTCCCTTTAAAGAAACCATATTTGTGAACGTGTATATGTTGTAACCACCCCTGTTTTTATTTTTATCCCAAAATTGTACATTATCCTTCGTGACCCTGAGTAGGTTGTTCGATAAATGCGGCCCATCGTTTATCCATGATCCTGGATCGACCGAGAGCAGATGGTTTACTCCCCTTATATGTTTAATTCATGTATCCCAATTTCTCTGTTAGGATTATGAATTTCTGTATTATCGTGTGAAATGTTTTGTATTGTAACAGTTTTATAATTACTGTTAAAGGGTGGACTATGGAAGTCGAGTTACACACACGCCATTTTAGGATAGTATGGCCGCCATTTTGGTTCGCAGAGTTGCGCAAATAAAGTTTCCATACCCGAGTATGCGCGGCAAAGTGGACCAGAAGAGTAGCCATACTATCACACATAAATTCATAAATACATACTGACACTAAGTAAAATATAGTTAAAGGTTTAGAACGCCACACATAGCTTAGTTAGCCCTGCATACATCTGTCTGTATCGTGTTTAGTACCGTTCCGTTCAGTTCATTATGCGAAGTATTCCGGTCATTGCGAATATTTCGCAATATACACTGCCCGATAGTTATGGACATAATCCATATTCCAGAGACAGTTTCTGTTGAAAGTAGGTAACAAAGGAAACTAGATGAAACCAGTTCTTATCCCTGCTGACGCCGAAACCACCAAACAAAGGACTCTTAAAGTCCACTCCCCTGCACCTATTCAGACCAGGTGCAGCGTCTAACCTCCAATCACAGTGGACCGGACATATGATCTCTGACCAATGAGAATGGCCTTTGACCTCCCCTTTCTGACCCTATAAGATAGGCGACCCGGAGCAGGCTCGGTCACTTCGGCACATCTACTTTCCCTGGACCTTCCTACCGGACTATAGTTCATTCCTGAACGATAGTGAGCTCTGACCGGATTGCGCTTCGCATACTTGATGAGACGGGTAACGGTTGCATTTTCACGGTATTTATTCTTAAAGTATTGTTGGCTGATTGTGTCTTGTATCTGTTTTCTTTCCCCTTAGCAGAGTCTGTTTAGTATTCATTGTTAGTATATTGTATTACTTGTTATACCTGTTTATTCTTATTTCTGTAACCCCTTTTGTCCATTAGGGACTCAAATACAACCTTTTTACGGAGTTCTTATCTCCATATTTCTATACAGTGGTCGTGTCTGTTTATTCGCATAATAGCGATAAGGTATATTGCGGACACAGTCCGATAAGGTATATTCGCAGATTAGAGACAAAGTACTGCGAAGGAATCTCTGATTAAGGTATTGGTTCTTGGTATACATAATACAATAAAAGGTACGCTACGCTGCGCTACGCTTTGTTCGCACGTAGTTAGGTATAAAGGGTACGTTGGTTGCGGACTTATTACGTAACCAACGCTTTTCACTTATTGTCACTCTGGTCATATTTTAATCAACATTAACACCCCCACCTGTGATCTCCCCCCTTCACGTATCGTAGGTCCCGAAGCACATGCCTCTTTAATGCAGGACTCCGGCGGCCAATTAAAATGCATCACTGGCTGGTGAGCCAATCAGAGCTCATGTACTGGCAGCTGATCTGATTGGCTAACAGTACACGAGCTCTGATTGGCTCAAAAGCCGGTGGAGCATTTTAATTGGCCACCGGCATCCTGCATTGAAGAAGCCTGTGCTTTGGGACCTGCTGAGGACCGAGCGCAGGCAGCACATCGGAAGGTTGCTGTGGGCAGGGGTGGGCTGGGCCGGGGGGCAGGATGCCATCTGCCCCCCAGGCTGCTCTGGCTGGTGTGCTGCGGGCCGCGGCTGTGTGCGAGGCCGCCTTACCGTTTTTTTTTCACTGCCGGCGGCCATGTTCCTGTGGTCTTTTAAATGATGTCTGCGGCCACAGGAACATGGCTGCCGGCCTCCACGGCTACGGAGGGCCCCGGCAGCCTGTTCCCTGATCCAGCTGAGGAAGCCGCCGATACAATAGAGGCGGAGAAACGTGTTTTGGAGCCCGCCTAGCCCCGCAATCACCAGATACCCGGATTACAATCGGATTACAAATCTCTATGTGGACTTGGGAAACCTTAGGGAAACCTTCGGTGGACACCCATACCTGGAGCCTGTCTCCCATTGAGAGGAGAAAAAAGAATACTACCTGGCATTAGGGGAGTACAGCGCTCAGATAAAGGACCTTGTCTTTAGGACTTCCACATACAGGAGAGAAAGAGTTTCCTAACGGGACTGGTAACTATTGCTCACAAATTGATACAATATTGTCTCATTCTAATGTCAATATAGCCATACAAGCCTCATTGCCAACTCATAGCCCAATTGGGTACTTTTATGTTACATGTTGTATGTCTTGTGTGCCTTATTTGAGTGTAATTGATTGTATATGCGCATGTTTTATTATGAATTTTTATTAAAAGAAGAAAATTGATTTACCTTTAAAATCGTGTGTCTATGGTATAGTGATTGGAGCAAGCGCCCCTTGGTGGTGATATTTATTATCACCACACACCATTTTCTGCTTTGTTCCCTGTTATCCCCGGCGGCAGTAGCAGACGCTGGGTGGGGACGTCATGACGATGACGCCTCCCACCCACGCGTCTGCAGAGACTGGAGGAAGGCAGGCCGCAGGACAAGTCGCGGGGGCCGCTTCAGGAGGCCGCAGAGAGGGGAATTGAAATTTGTGGAGCCGCAGCAGGACAGGAGGAGCCTGAGGGATAAAAGACAGTAAGTTAACATTAAACACCTAAAACAATATATCTGCTGTTTCATGTATATTAATAATAATGCCATGACACCACAGGCTGCTCCCTCTGTATAATATAATAATAGTAATGCCATGACACAAATTATTATACAGGGGGAGCAGCCTGTGGCATCATGGCATTATTATTATTATACAGGGGGAGCAGCCTTTGGTGTCCTGTCTTTTATGCAGGGGTGCAGCCTGTGGTGTCCTGTTCTTTATTTATGCAGGAGAGCAGCCTGTGGTGTCCTGTTCTTTATATATGCAGGAGAGCAGCCTGTGGTGTCCTGTTATTTATTTATGCAGGAGAGCAGACTGTGGTGTCCTGTTCTTTTCATATGCAGGAGAGCAGCCTGTGGTGTCCTGTTATTTATTTATGCAGGAGAGTTGCCTGTGGTGTCCTGTTATTTATTTATGTAGGAGAGCAGCCTGTGGTGTCCTGTTCTTTATATATGCAGGAGAGCAGCCTGTGGTGTCCTGTTATTTATTTATGCAGGAGAGCTGCCTGTGGTGTCCTGTTATTTATTTATGCAGGAGAGCAGCCTGTGGTGTCCTGTTCTTTATATATGCAGGAGAGCAGCCTGTGGAGTCCTGTTATTTATTTATGCAGGAGAGCAGCCTGTGGTGTCCAGATCGTTATTTATGCAGGAGAACAGCCAGTGGTGTCCTCTTCTATTTTTTATGCAGGTGAGCAGCCTGTGGCAGGGGCGGAGTGGGATGGTGGGAAGCCAGGCAGATTTTCAGTGTGCCATGTCCCGCACCCCTCTCAGTGGCCATTCTCCTACAAAGCCGGGCTGATACATGCAAAACCTTGGCTGCCACAATCGGAGCTTCTGCACTTGCGCAAAATCTCAGTTAACCTGGAGCCACATGACAATAATGTGCTAGGCCTGGGGGTAGTGTCACTAGTCCCCCTGCATCATATATTAGGCTCATACCTCCCAACAGTCCCGATTTTAGCGGGACATTCCCGATTGTCAGGGCTTGTCCCGCTGTCCCACCCGCGGGCGGCAGTGTCCCGCGGTGTGGGGGGGCTGTTGGGAGTCCCCCCTGTCGGCTGCGCACAGCGTCTATTCCCGCAGCCAGGGGGCTGGGGGCATGGCTAGAGGCTCACAGAGCCTCTGGGTCATGCCTCCATAGCTGCAAAATTGGGGCGTGGCCTCGTGGGGGAGCCGCGAGTATAGGCCATGCCCCCAAATTAGGCCACGCCCCCCGGAAATTTTGACGCGCCTCCGGCGCACAGCAGCAGCGTCCCGACTGCTGAGCTCCAAAAGTTGGGAGGTATGTAGGCTGGCTGTCCGTGTCGCAGCTGCGGTCACTCTCGCTGCCATAGTTGAGCAGCTCCGTCTCCTTTAGCTACTCAGCTGCTCAAGGAGGCGGAGCTGACCAGCTATGACAGTAAGAGCAGCCGTAAGCATCCGCGGCCAGCTGAAAGCATGGCAGAGGGGGGTTGGGGGTGGGGTGGTGTGTGCCAGTGGCTGATATCCCACATTACCGTGCAGTGAATTTGCACTGTGTGCACACCATCCGGCAGCACTGCTCGCCCACCACTGGCTGCTATCAACTTCACCCACTGATGATGATGAAGGCAGATGGGGAGAAGAGGAGAGCGCAGCACAGAGAGCGCTAATGCTTCACTCTCAGCAGACATTTCAAATATGGTCCCGGCCTTCAGCCAATCAGAGCTAGCAGCCATGACCACATTTGAAATGTCTGCCAAAGGGGGGAGCAGGAGCATGCTCTGCGATCTCCGCATCTGGCGGCTTCATCAGCAGCATCAGCTCACCACAGCAGCAGTGAAGATAAAGAGCATGTCACCCCTGTGTGGCATAGCGGGCATATCTGTGTTTGGTATTTACGGCATAACGGCCAGGCCGGCGCCACCACTAGGCAGCTCTAAGCATTTGCCTAGGGCGCCGGCCTCTGGAGGGCTGTACTTTGTAGTACCATAGAAGCGGCGGCCGCTGCACCCCCCGAGGAGGCAGGTGAGCGTTCCCCTGTCCCGCCCCCCGCTGCCCCCCTCCCCGCAGCGCGTCCAGACCAGGCAAGAGGCAGGAGAAGCTGAGCTGCCCATTGCAAGCAGCCTCTCCCGCCTCTGACCCGGTCTGGACGCGCTGCAGGGAGGAGGGGGTGTAGGGAGAAGCTGGAGTGAGCCGCACCCGCCCCCCCCTGTGGATCACTTCTATTGCTTCTGACCTGGTCTGTCTGTACGCGACGCGCTGCGGGGAGAAGGGGTTAGTGAGAAGCTGGAGAGTGCCGCACCCGCACCCCCGTGGATCACTGCAAACACCTCTGACCCGGTCTGTACGCGCTGCGGGGAGGAGGGGGGGGTGTAGGGGGAAGCTGGAGAGTGCCCCCCCACCGGGACCGGGTCAGAGAGGAGGGGGCGGGGGACGGGACGAGCGCCTGGGGCGCTCAAAGAGGTTACTCCGGCCCTGATAACGGCGTATGGTATATATAATGGCCATTATGGCATGTTGTATGATATGCTAAAGGCATTACAGTGTGTGGCATAATGTATATTTTGCATTATGACGTGTAATATGAAATGAGTGTGTGACGTGTAATAGGTATTCCAGTGTCAATGTTTGCCGTGTGCACGGTTCCTCTTTTCAGTTTGTCTGGCTCCTACACTTTCATCCTGGCTCCTAGATTTGAAAAAGATTTTTCTAGCCCTGTAATATGGTCATAGTTGAAAATGATTTGCCTTGTAACTAATTGCCTTTTTTTTTAAAGTCAGAGATCGTCTGGCTTCCTTCACTATCGACAAGCTCAGACCCTATTATGTTTCCCCGCGAGTGTATCTTCATTATAGTGATGTGTTCTTTTTTTTTTTTTATAAACATTATTGTCTAACTGTTATTAGGAGCCATATTTTTATACTGGTCTGAAATTCAGTTATTTTCGGTGTTAATAAAATGATAGGTGATTACAGTTTAAGAAATATGGAGGGCACCAAACCAAAAACAAAAGGGAAAGGAGGTGCTCAGAAAGCTAGAGAGAAAAGAACCAGAGAGCTTGATTTTGCTGGAAAGGATCCAAAACAAATGAAACTATCTTTTAGAGGGGTATGTTAAAAGTTAACTATTTCACAATACAGTTTTTACTGGTTATGGACTAGTACCCACTGTCATTTTTTTTCCTGTTTTTGCTAGTCAAAATTCTATTATATATATATATATATATATATATATATATATATATATATATATGAAAAAATACCCAGCGCAAATAAGTCCCAAAGTGTCCAAATTATCAGGCTAAGTCCAATCACTTCCCATATGTGTGCAGCTTCATACAGGGATCCAACCACGGCTCCCACGAAGTATGCTTGCAAAAAGAAAAGAAAATGAAGCGCACCAGTCAGCAACAGGTAGGTACAATTTTACTGATATACAGCTGACAAACATAAGTAAAACATAAAGGAATAAAAACTTCCCAAATGGAAGGGCGGTACAGCGATACCAGGTGTAGATGGAAACCCGACAGCAGTGATCAGTTGCGGACGGAGCACCGGCCAGCAAATACCAGCCACGACTTCCACAGGATACAGCGGACCAAAGCCAGGACGTCTTCAGCGTCAGGCTCTTGTGTCTTCTGTCTTCTTTTCCAGGGCTTATTTCTTTATCTTCTTTCTTCTTTCTTCTTCTTTACGCTGCCGGGCTCCCGGAACTTTCAGAGCTTCAGAGATGTTTCCTCCTCGATGTCTGGACTAAGAATGAATTCTAGCCAATCAGGAGCCGACTTTACTGGCTCCTGATTGGCCGCTAGGCGGCTCCTGATTGGCTAGAATTCATTCTTAGTCCAGACGTCGAGGAGGAAACATCTCTGAAGCTCTGAAAGTCCCGGGAGCCCGGCAGCTTGAAGAAAGAAGTAAGAAGATAAAGAAATAAGCCCTGGAAAAGAAGACAGAAGACACAAGACCATCCATGGAGGACCTGGTGAGTAGGATTTCCTTCCACAGGTCCACCATGGATTTTCTTCAGACAGGACGCCGACCCCGGAGCCGCCGACACCGGAGCCGCCGACACCGGAGCCAGCGACCTACCGACGGGATCAAGATAGGTAAGTATCAGTGTGTGTGTGATGTGTGTATTAAACTTTTATTTAAAATTTGTGTCAGTGTGTTTTGTGTACTATTTTTTTAACTGTGGAACTACAAGTGCCAGCGGGCCCTTTAATGCCCAGCAGACTGGGACTTGTGGTTCTCCAAGTCCCAGCTTGCTGGGGAGGCTTGCTGGCACTTGTAGTGCCACAGTAAAAAACAATAGTTTAATCTTTTTTTAAAACTTGAATCAGCCCGATGCCCACCGCCCAGGGGCATCGGGGACAGCACCAGGCTTCAGCCTGGTCAGGTAAGTCCTGGAGGGGGGGACCCCTTTATTGGGGGGGTCCCCACTCCCCCAGGGCCCCTGGCCAGGCTGACTAGTCGGTAGGGATGAATGCTTTGGCCGGGGGGACTTGCATAAAAAGTCTCCCCCCGGCTGTGGCATTACCCTGCTGGCTGGTTTTGCCTGGGGCTGGTTCTTAAAATACGGGGGACCCCTACTCATTTTGTCCCCCGTATTTTGGGAACAAGCCTCAGAGCAGGAGCCTGGGGCTGGTTGTTAAAAATCAGGGAACCCCTATTTATCGGGTTCCCTGATTTTTATTACCGGCTCCAGGCTCTGTCAGTTTTTTTATTTATTTATTTTATTTTATTTATTTTTACACCGCAGCCTGCACGGATCTGACTTATCCGTGCAGGCTAAAACGAGAATACGACAGGAAAATGGTGTTCTATTTTTCTGCCGTATTTTCGTGGACAAAAGCAGCCGTATTTTCTATATGGCTGCTTAGTAAATCAGGAACCACCATTCTTTTGAATGTGATTTCTGTCGTATCCTAACGATGGTGTAGACATTCGTATTTGGAAATACAAATACGAATGTTCCATCCCTAGGACTATGAATTGTTGTATTTTGGGGATAGAAAATCCCGAAAATACAAATTCGTAAAAAAAAGGTGTATTTCTCCCTACGAATACACCTTTTTTCTACGAATCCATATTAGTACATTTCCCCCCATAATTTCTAGACTAGACATCTATAATGGTTAGCCAATTCCCAATGGGCCCCTACCTCTGCATTGCCCCGCTGGGCCCTTCATGCCCCAGTCTGACACTGGTGACTAGGAGTAATGGGTTCTATTCAGACCTATTTATATGCTCTCTGTTGGCATTAAAAATGCAAGTACAATGCATGTCAAAATATGCCAGTGGGTGTAATGCCTAAGTGTGAATAATTATTGGTTATTTTGCATATAAGTAAGTTTTATTTATATAGCGCACTTTCTCCAACAGGACTCAAGGCGCTTTACAGACATTAAAAATAACAATGCACATACTGTAATAAAAAGGGTTATCAGTACAAGGAACAAGTAACAATGGCTGCAGACCAGAGTTGTGAGGGGGAGGACCAATCACAAGCTTCAATGTTTGTAATTCCAGTTTATGTAAGAACATTCATGGGAAAATTCATTAGTGAAAGAGTTCTCTTTAAACTCCTCACCACCACCTACAAGGCTCTCTCCTCCTCCACAGCTCCCTACCTCTCTTCACTGATCTCTATCCACACTCCCTCCCGTCCTCTTCGCTCCATCGCTGACCGCCGACTGACCTCTCACCTAATCACCTCCTCCCACTCCCGTGTCCAAGATTTCTCTCGCGCTGCCCCCCTGCACTGGAACAACCTCCCGCCACCCATCAGGCTATCTGATTCCCTTACCTCCTTCAAGCGCTCCCTCAAAACCCACTTTTTTCGACTAGCCTATCCCTCCTCCTAACCTCTTTTGATCCTCCTATCCTGCCTCCGTTCCCCTCCGTTCCTTCTTATCCTATTGTATTTCGTTCGTCCACCCACCTATTTTTAGTATGTTAACTCTTATGAGTAGGGCCCTCCTTCCTCACGTACTCACCCTACCTCATTACCTCACCTGTGCTCCTGTCCTGTTCTTCCCTTCCTCTACTTCATCTTCAGTCTCCTCGACAATTTTGACACCTACTTCTGAACTGATGCTGATTTTAGTTCTACCAGCTATACCCCTATTTATACTGTATTTTTCAACACACCCTGTACATTACCTTGTCATTTGTTTTTTTTTGTTCGCTATGTACGGCGCTGCGGGCACTTTGCGGCGCCTTATAAATAAACGTACTACTACTACTACTACATCACATGTACAGATATGCACTAGACGCATTCTAATAAGGAACAAGTTCATGGGGAACATATTTACTGAGCTGTGCAGTCCCCAGGCATCCATTCAGCAGCGCCACATGGTGATTGCACCAGCCAGAGAGGTAGACAAGTAAAACAGTACAGATATAGGACACGTACAGATATATACTAGGGTGAGTATACAGCACACAATGTTTGCATGATAATGTTTTACTTTGTTAAGGTGCCCATACATTGTAAAATTGCCCTGTGCGATGAGATGCGTAGATCCCATTGCACAGCATAAAAATTATGTGCTGCACATGCTTTTTTAACTACATCGAATCTTGCAATTGAGTAAATAATGGATGGAATATTTGTACTATGTATGGGCACCCTTACTGTGCATGGAGTGAGCATGTGTTCCACTTTCAAATATATTTGTTCCCCTTTTGTTTATTTTGTTTCTGCATGATGAGTTGCTAAGGCAGCACTAACACCTAAACAAGTGATGCTTTTGGTTCACTATCATAAAAAGGCTGCAGACCAGAGTTGTGAGGGGGAGGACCAATCACAAGCTTCAATGTTTGTAATTCCAGTTTATGTAAGAACATTCATGGGAAAATTCATTAGTGAAAGAATGTATGCATTATACAGCTCCAATGAGTCCAATGTGGTGGTCTGCAATGCTTTGGGTGGTAGTGCAGCTTTAAAGTTACGTAACTTAAAGATCTTTGGTTTCCATGACACAAAGTTTATTTCAGGCTGCTGACGTACCTCAAAAAAGTCATAACGAAGAGGCTATGGCTAGCCAAAGTGGTTGTTCAAACCTTCCAGAAGTGTTATATGAGAAGGAAGCAGATGTAGAAGCAAGTGTCACAGATATGGAAGTTTTCCCTGGAAGCAGCTCTGAACTCAGTCCTTTCTAGGAGGAATATAGGAGCCTTACTGAGGCAGAAGTCATCACAGAAGAGAGCCCAGTGTTGGACGTGGTTGAAAAACCTACTAGCCTGACATCTGTGCTTTCTCCACCAAGCTCTATTGCAGAAGACAATGCTTTTGTTGACCAACAACCTTGCCACGCAGCTTCCATGGATTGTGACATAGTTGAAAACTCTACTGGCCTGACATTTGTGCTTTCTCCATCAAGCTCTATTGCAGTAAAAATTGCTTTTGCTGACCAACACCCTTACCAACCAACTTCTATGGATTGTGACAACATTCCATTTAAGGAGGCAGATATTTATAACAGGAAAAAACAAAACGGAGACTATGTTAGGAGCTCTTGGCTCACATTTTAGGTTAAAAATCGTAAGATCGAATCATTTTTCTGCAGCATATGCATTGCTTTTTCAGATGCTACCTCACCATTTGTCAGTGGTTGTAAAAATTTCAGACACTGCCATCAAGCAGTAAATAAGCATGAATCCTCAAAAAGCCATTGTGATGCTGCTAATGCATACCTTATTGTGAAGAATACCAAAGGCATTGATACACTGATTAATAAAGATCATGTCATAAATCGAAATAAAGCAATATGTCAAAATATCGAAGTCATGAAGTGCATATTCGAGGTTGTAAAATTTCTAGGGAAGCAAGGCTTGCCATTTCGTGCCCATGGGACAAATGAATCCCTGTACAATCTTAATAACAGTGAGATTAACCATGGGAATTTTTTAGAAATTATTTTACTTCTATTCCATTATGATGTCCCGTTGAAAAATCATCTTAAATAATGTATTCGAGAGAGTGAAAAATGAAGAAAACGTTTGCAAGAAAGAGGAAAAGCTGGAAAACAAGCTGTTGGCAGAGGAAGTCTAGTGACTTTTTTTATCATACAAGACCGTAAATAAAGTGATTATGGCAATTGTTCATTGGATTAAGAGTTTCATAGTTTCTGAAATTGGTGAAAAGAGATTTAGCATCCAGGTTGATTCCACACAAGATGCAGGAATTGTAGACCAAGCAACAGTTGTCCTGAGGTATGTGAAAAAAGAAGAGATCCAAGAACAACTAATCTCTGTTCTCCCAGTTACAGATGCATCAGGTCAAGGATTCAATAAGCTACCGATGGCTAATTTTAAATTGCTTGGACTTGACTACCATAAAATTGCTGGTGAATCATTTGATGGTGCAGCAAATATGAGGAGTTCCTATGTGGGTTTACGAGCACAGATTGCTAAAGAAGTGCCAGATTCCATCTACATCTGGTGTTATAGTCACATCCTTAATCTGTGCATCTCTGATTGCTGTGACGTACTAGAAGCAAAAAACTTCTTTGGTCTCTTAAATCTCATGGCATCTTTCATCGGAGATTCCCACAAACGAATGAACATATGGGCAGAACAACTTCATACTAGACAGGGGCAAGAGAAGTTTTTACGATTGCAGAAAATTGGTGAGACACGATGGTGGGCAAAGGAGAAGGCCCTTAACCCCTTCCCGCCGCAGCCTGTTTTTGCCTTCCTGACAGAGCCCTTTTTTTCAAATCTGACAGGTATCACTTAAGTGGGGATAACTTTTTTTTGCTTTTACTTATCCCAGTGATTTTGAGATTGTTTTCTCGTGACACATTGTACTTCAAGTTAGTGGTAAATTTTGGTCGATACAGTCTGTGTTTTTTTGTGAAAAATACCAAAATGTCGTAAAAAAATTGAAAATTTTGCAATTTGCAAAATGTTAAATTTTCTGCTTGTGAGACAAATAATCATACCACTCAAAATAGTTAATAACTAACAAAGACCATGGGTGAAATGTAATAGGGTGAGATATTCAGAAAGTGAGAGATTTGGTAAGAAATCTCCAGTTTTTTTTTAAACCGGCAATCATTTACTCTGCACAGCCAGTTTGATTTTGAAGTGTAATCATTTACACTTCAAAATCAAACTGTCTGTGCAGAGTAAATGATTGCCGCTTTAAAAAACACCTGGAGATTTCTTACCAAATCTCTCACTTTCTGAATATCTCACCCTATTACATTTCACCCCATATGTCTACTTTATGTTGCCATCATTATTTCAACCTCCTTTTAATTTTTTTGGACACTAGGAGGCTTAAAATATGAATAGCAAATTCTAAAATTTTCAAGAAAATTTCAAACACTGATTTTTTTAGGGACCAGTTCAGTTCTGATGTGACTTTGAGGGACTTGTATGTGAGACACCCCCATAAATGATGCCATTTCAAAAACTGCACCCCTCACAGTATTCAAAACAGCATTTGGAAGTTTGTTAACCCTTTAGGTGTTTCACAGGAATTAAAACAAAGTGTAGGTGAAATTTCAAAATTTCATTTTTTTTGCAGATTTTCAATTTTAATACATTTTTCTAAGGAACACAGTAGATTTTACTAGAGAAATGTGACTAAAAATTAATTCCCCCAATTCTTTTGTTTTCATAAATATCCTATATGTGGCCCTAGTGTGCACGTTGACCAAACCACAGGCTTCATAATAGAAGGAGCACCTACTTGATTTTGGAGCCTCCTTTTTATGAGATTATTTTTTAGGCACCATGTAGGTTTCTAGGCACCATAAGATGCTAAAAGTTAGGAACCCCCCCACAAGTGACCCCATTTTGCAAACTTAACCCCTCAGGGAATTCATCTAGGGGTATAGTGTACATTTCAAACCCCCAGGGGTTTCACCAATTTTGGTACAACTGGGCTGTGAAAATGAAAAATTACATTTTTTTACACAAAAATGCAGTTCGGGCTCAAAATTTTTCATTTTCACAAGGAATGAAGGAGACAAAGCACCCCAAAATCTGTGCCCCAATTTCTCCCGAGTACGGCAATGCCTCATATGTGACCAAAAAATACCATTTGGGTGCATGGCAGGACTCAGAAGGGAAGGAGTGATTTTTGGATTTTGCAGCACAGATTCTGGTGGAATGAATGGTGGGTGCTATGTTGCATTAGCAAGACCCCCGAAGCACCAATACAGTGGAACCCCCCCACAAGTAACCCCATTTTGCAAACTACTCCCCTCAGGGAATTCATCTAGGGGTATAGTGTACATTTCAAACCCCCAGGGGTTTCACCAATTGTGGTACAACTGGGCTGTGAAAATGAAAAATTACATTTTTTTACACAAAAATGCAGTTCTGGCTCAAAATTTTTCATTTTCACAAGGAATGAAGGAGACAAAGCACCCCAAAATCTGTGCCCCAATTTCTCCCGAGTACGGCAATGCCTCATATGTGACCAAAAAATACCATTTGGGTGCATGGCAGGACTCAGAAGGGAAGGAGTGATTTTTAGATTTTGCAGCACAGATTCTGGTGGAATGAATGGTGGGTGCTATGTCGCATTAGCAAGACCCCCGAAGCACCAATACAGTGGAACCCCCCCACAAGTGACCCCATTTTGCAAACTACACCCCTCAGGGAATTCATCTAGGGGTATAGTGTACATTTCAAACCCCCAGGGGTTTCACCAATTGTGGTACAACTGGGCTGTGAAAATGAAAAATTACATTTTTTACACAAAAATGCAGTTCTGGCTCAAATTTTTTTATTTTCACAAGGAATGAAGGAGACAAAGCACCCCAAAATCTGTGCCCCAATTTCTCCCGAGTACGGCAATGCCTCAAATGTGACCAAAAAATACCATTTGGGTGCATGGCAGGACTCAGAAGGGAAGGAGTGATTTTTGGATTTTGCAGCACAGATTCTGGTGGAATGAATGGTGGGTGCTATGTTGCATTAGCAAGACCCCCAAAGCACCAATACAGTGGAACCCCCCACAAGTGACCCCATTTTGCAAACTACACCCCTCAGGGAATTCATCTAGGGGTATAGTGTACATTTCAAACCCCCAGGGGTTTCACCAATTGTGGTACAACTGGGCTGTGAAAATGAAAAATTACATTTTTTTTTACACAAAAATGCAGTTCGGGCTCAAAATTTTTCATTTTCACAAGGAATGAAGGAGACAAAGCGGTACTTGTTTCCTATCTGGGCGCCCAGGTTTTCTACGTACGGCACCGTAATGAAATCGGATCGCATCGCATCGGATTCGGTACTCGATGATGTACGATGGTATACGATGCGATGAGTTCCGATTCGATTTCCCATAGGAAACAATGTGAAATGGCTCAATTTAGCCAAATTATCATAGGAACAATAGTAAATGGGCCAAAAACACCCCTGAACATTGAAATGTCCCCCCAAAAGTAGTTGACGCCACCCCGCCATCAACGTGAACCCGAAGCGTGGCGAGCGCAGCGAGCCCGCGAGGGGCGGCGGTACGCGTCCTCCGACCTTTTCATGCCCTACTATCCACTAGGGCGTGGAGTGAGAATAGAATAGTGTGGCGAGCGCAGCGAGCCACCGAGCCCGAAGCGTGGCGAGCGCAGCGAGCCCCGCGAGGGGACGCGGATACCTTCACAGGTAAACGCGTCCCTTCGCGGGCTTCCCAGGTGTCCATGGCGACGCGGACACCTGGGAAGCCTGCGAAGGGACGCGTTTACCTGTGAAGGTATCCGCGTCCCCTCGCCACGCTTCGGGCTTGGTGGCTCGCTGCGCTCGCCACACTATTCTATTCTCACTCCACGCCCTAGTGGATAGTAGGGCATGAAAAGGTCGGAGGACGCGTACCGCCGCCCCTCGCGGGCTCGCTACGCTCGCCACGCTTCGGGTTCACGTTGATGGCGGGGTGGCGTCAACTACTTTTGGGGGGACATTCCACTGCTCTGTGGGTTTTTTTGGGGTTTCTGGCCCATTTTCCATTCTTCCCTATGCTGATTTGGGTAAATTGATCCATTTAACATTGTTTCCTATGGGAAATCGAATCGGATCGGATCGCATCGCATCGTTCAATATCGTGTATGTGTATTTGTGGTATCCGATGCGATCCGATTTTTATACGGAGAATAGCATGGTGCGCAATTAACTTAGCGGGCGCCCAGATAGGAAACAAGTACCGACAAAGCACCCCAAAATCTGTGCCCCAATTTCTCCCGAGTACGGCATTGCCTCATATGTGACCAAAAATGGCAGGACTCAGAAGGGAAGGAGTGATATTTAGATTTTGCAGCACACATTCTGGTGGAATGAATGGTGGGTGCTATGTCGCATTAGCAAGACCCCCGAAGCACCAATACAGTGGAACCCCCCCCACAAGTGACCCCATTTTGCAAACTACACCCCTCAGGGAATTCATCTAGGGGTATAGTGTACATTTAAAACCCCCAGGGGTTTTAACCAATTGTGGTACAACTGGGCTGTGAAAATGAAAAATTACATTTTTTTTACACAAAAATGCAGTTCTGGCTCAAAATTTTTCATTTTCATAAGGTATGAAGGAGAAAAAGCACCCCAAAATCTGTGCCCCAATTTCTCCTGAGTATGGCAATGCCTCATATGTGACCAAAAAATACCAGTTGGGTGCATGGCAGGACTCAGAAGGGAAGGAGTGATTTTTGGATTTTGCAGCTCAGATTCTAGTGGAATGAATGGTGGGTGCTATGTGGCATTAGCAAGACCCCCGAAAGCACGGTGAAATGATGAACCTAATAATCCATAGATGTGTGGTATATTTTAAAACACTCCTTTATACATAGGCCGGGTTTGTCGGGGCAAGTTTCACAGTGGAAAATAGTATCCTTTCTTATTCCCTTTTTATAGCAAACTTTGCACCTTTTTTGTGTCCTGCCCTTTTTTGCAGTGGAGGGGATTTCGTTAGGAAAATGCTGCCCTGGTACTAGAAGTACTGGGGCCCTCTGCCTGCTGGTTCCCAAATATTAGGCCCTTTATGACTTCCTCTTGAAAGTGCATAAATGTCCCCCTCTGGCTGGTAGAACGGAATAGCACGTAAGCGTTATACAGTGCCATCTGGATGATATACACGGCCAGCTTCTTGTACCAGATTTTTGTTTTCCGCAGGGCACTGTACGGCTTCAGTACCTGATCTGAAAGATCCACTCCGCCCATGTACTTATTGTAATCTAGGATACAATTAGGTTTTGAGGTGTGGGTACTGGTACCTCGTACAGGGACGGAGGTGGTACTGTCTCCATGAATTGTTGTCAGTATAAGGACATCCCTCTTGTCCTTATATTTGACCAACAAAATATTTTCGGTGGATTGTGCCCTGCTTTCACCCCTTCTCAGTACTTGGGCAATGTGCGTTTTTGGGAGGCCTCTTTGGTTCTTGCGCACAGTACCGCAAGCTGCTGTACCTCTTGAACCAAGGGCCTTAAACAGGGGGATGCTAGTGTAAAAGTTATCCACATAGAGGTGATAACCTTTATCCAGGAAGGGGTGCACTAAATCCCAGACAATTTTTCCACTAACACCTACGAGGGAGGGGGGGCATTCTGGCGGTTCAATTCTTGAATCCTTCCCTTCATATACCCTAAACCTGTGGGTGTACCCTGAGGTGCTTTCACACAGTTTATACATTTTTATGCCATACCTTGCCCTCTTACTGGGAAGGTACTGGCGGAATTTAACCCTTCCTTTAAAATGTATAAGGGACTCGTCGATACAAATAAATTTTTCAGGGATGTACATCTCTGCAAATTTGGCACTGAAATGATCAATGACCGGCCTGACTTTGAATAGCCGGTCAAAGGTGGGATCATCTCTGGGTGGGCACTGTGCATTATCGGTGTAATGTAAAAATTTAAGGATTGTCTCAAAACGAGTCCGAGTCATGGCCATACGGTAAAGTGGGGTGCTGTACAGAACATCTGTACTCCAATATTGCCTAGCTTCTGGCTTTTTTACTATGCCCATATGTAACACCAGACCCCAAAACGTCATCATCTCTACTGCATCTACAGGGGTCCACCTAGCAAATGATGACGTGGGGTTTTGAGCAATAAACTGCTGGGCATATAAATTACTTTGGTCCACCATTAAATTTATAAAATCATCAGAGAAAAATAATTTGAAAAAGTCAATTTCTCTGAGACCTGTTGAATCAAATTGGATTCCTGGGATGGCCAAAAACTCAGGAACCTGGGGCTCAAAATTGTCTGGTGGTGGGGTCCATACGGGATCAATCATTTGGGGGGGGGGGTCTCAGCTGCTCTACGGGGGCGTCTTTGAGGGGGTCCCTCATCACTAGAGGAGGAAGATGAGGTTAAGACGAATCCTTCAAATTCCCCGCTTGCATCACTGGCTGTGTCAGAGTCAGAGGCAAGCATGGCATATGCCTCCTCCGCTGAATACATTCTTTGGGATGACATTTGGGATGACATTTGGGATGCCATTTTTATTTTTGTGTTTCTGTAAGTGTAATGTTTCAACACGTGTATAGTGTAGGGGGGGGTACAAACTTTATTTCAACACGGGGGGTATGTAGTGTGTAGTGTGTATGTAGTGCAGAAAAAAAATACTTTATACAGGAATTTGATCCCAATTAAAAAAAAAAAAATTAGATCCATCCTGTGGCAAAAATGCTGATCTGTGATGTACGTCACTCAGCAACTTCAAGGCAGCTTTTGGTACAACCTTGAAGGGGTTAAAAAAAAAAAAGGTCCTGCGCCAAAAATTGAGCACAGATGTTGGTCTGTAACGTCCGTCACTGAACAGCGCTCAAAGGCAACAGGAATTTGATCCCAAAAAAAATTAGATCAACCCTGTGCCGAAAATGCTGATCAGTGATGTACGTCACTGATCAGCGCTCAGCGGCCACAGAACACCCACAAAAGCAACGTGGGTGTAAAAACAATTTAAAAAAAATAAACCACAGCACTCTCCAAAAAAAAAAACAATTTAAAAAAACTGCAGAAAAAAAATTATATCAACCCTGTGCCAGAAATGCTGTTCAGTGATGTACGTCACTGATCAGCGCTCAGCGGCCACAGGACACCCACAAAAGCAACGTGGGTGTAAAAACAATTTAAAAAAAATAAACCACAGCACTCTCCAAAAAAAAAACAATTAAAAAAAACTGCAGAAAAAAAATTATATCAACCCTGTGCCAAAAATGCTGTTCAGTGATGTACGTCACTGATCAGCGCTCAGCGGCCACAGGACACCCACAAAAGCAATGTGGGTGTAAAAACAAAACCCCACTGCACTCTCCAAAAAAAAAAAAAAACTGCAGATCAGTGATGCAACACTGATTAGCAGTGAGGGGCAGCATGCACACAACTGTGGGTGCAACCTGACAGGGTATATATATAAAAAAAAAAACCCTGCACCCCCAAAAAGTTGCTGATCAGTTAATTTATACTGATCAGCACAAAAGGGGGGGCAGCAGGGGGGGCAGCAGTCAGTTGCACAGGCAGCACAACCTTTGGTGCAACTGACAGGTATATATATAAAAAAAAAAACCTGCACCCCCAAAAAGTTGCTGATCAGCACAGATATACTGATCAGCACAAAAGGGGGGGCATCAGACACAAAATATAGCACTCTCTATCACTCTCTGTCACTATCTCTCACTATCTCTCACTATCTCTCACTATCTCTCACTAGTTCTCACTATCTCTCACTATCTCTCACTATCTCTCACTATCTCTCACTATCTCTCACTATCTCTCACTATCTCTCACTCTATGACACTGCAGCAGCAGCACACAGGAAGTCACAAGATCCAGGAAGCATCCAGCTGCTGGCAGCACGCTACCAGCGGTGATCAGGTAAGTATCAGGCAAGGATCAGGTCAGTATATCACGACAGATTGGCACGGTGACCGCTCTGCACGCAATTCCAGACCGGAATGGCGTCTGCAGCGCAGTCACCGTTAGTTTAAATCACGCGCCATGGCTGTGATTGGTCCGTCGGTCCGACGGACCAATCACAGCCTTGGGGGCAGGTGGGGTGAGGTGTGGTCATCACCGGTGACCCCCTCACACCCCCTCACACCCGGCGGTGATTGATCCCTGTGTTACCGAGCGTCTGATTCGCCGGTAACACAGGAAAACGCTGCGATTGGCTGTTCACATTGAACAGCCAATCGCAGCGATCGCCGACGGGGGGAGGCATCGCCGCCCCCCCTGGGCATGCTGGGACATGTCTGCTGTCAGGGACAGCAGACATCGTCCCTCTGTCACCGCGTCCCTAGACGCGGTGACAGTTTAAAGTCATGACGTATATATACGTCATGTGTCGGGAAGTACATCCCGGCCATGACGTATATATACGTCAAATGTCGGGAAGGGGTTAAATGGCTATTTGGAGAGAAGCAAACTCTATATTTGGATGCAATTGAGGTTTTATTTTCAATCTCACAATTGGCCAATTATGATTCAAGGGCCACGTCTGAGGCTACAACATTATATGAAAAGCTGTGTGAGTTCAAGACCATTTAACCAGCAAATGTCTTTATTGCTATTTTTGATGTGATTGGTCCAGTTTCAAAATATTTGCACACTAGCGACCTTGACTTCATGGTTGCATGAAAAATGTTTGAAACCGCCATAGACCAGCTTAAGAAAATTGAGTTTGATAAAATCAAAGACAAGGCTACACATTTTGCTTTAAAAATGAATGATCTGATCAGCACCAATGAAAATCTTTCTTTCATACAGATTGAAACTGAGCTTCCACTGAAAAGAGTTGCTAAAAAGAAGCAAATGGCAGGTGAGAGCTCAGTTGATGAACGTCCAACTGAGGAAATGAAATGTTTTCGTGTAGAAGTCTACAGACCAATTTTAGATCAAATTTGAGCAAGTCTCAAAGACAGATTTTCTGAAAATAAGCAGTTGGTGATTGACACACAGTATTTGGATCCTCGATTTTTTGAACATATTCGAAATGATTCACGACTACTTGAAGAGGGGTCTCTTAAAAGAATTTCAGAATTGGCAAAAGTCAACGAAGAGACTCTTATTAGTGAACTGACTAGTTTTGCAAACCTTTTTCCAAAGCTGACAGGACACTTGGATGAACCAGACAGACAAGATACTCTACCAGAAGGCGAATGTTGGGATGAAGATGAAGATGAAGGTGTAGTTGTTGAAATAGAGGATGAAAGAACAAAATGCAAGTCTTGTAAAAACTGCTTCCTCTGCTGTCATAAATTACTTCTGAAGCACAATCTTTATTCAGCTGCTTATGAAAATCTGTCTGTGGTATACGAGTATCTATTGACTCTATCGTTCACACAAGTGGAATGCGAAAGAGCTTTCAGTAAACTGAAACTCATAAAGACAAGACTGCGTGTTGCGATGGGACAAGACCTGCTTGAAGCACTTATGATAATGTCTGTCGAACGGGAACTTTTAGAACTTGTTCAATTTGAAAAAGTGCTAGAAATTGTCCGCGAAAGTTCTCCACTGATGAGATCATTGTTAACTGTGTGAATGAGCTTCAGGGGTTTGAGATATTTCGTTTTCAAACAGTTTATGCTTCATTATTTTATGTTATGCAAAGTACAAAAAAAGTTTATAGTTTTGCACCTCTACATAATGTTCAGCATTATGTGAATTTTTGTTAAAAGAAAAATCTTTACACATTTTTTTGCATTATTTATGTTTTATTATTTTGCTATGAAAAAGTTATAATAAAGTATTTATAATATAATCAACTTCAGACCTAATCTCTTTTTAATTAATACATTTTTTTTTTTAATTAAAAACCTGCATTTAACAATGCGCTACTTATGGGCCACTCATGCGCTACTTATGGGTCAGTGCTCTAGAATTGCCCCCCAGGCTAAAAGTTGCAAGCCAGCCCCTGGATACGGATCCCCACTGTCACCTGAGACTAGTGCAGGACGGACAGCGGGAGACAGCGAGCGGCGTCTAAACCACTCTGACTAGCCGGCTCGCTGATTCTCCATGACACTGTCCGCCTCAGTAAGAGGAGATAGGACAATAAGCAGCCACGGTACCTGCGATTAAAACATTAGGCATATCTAAGCCTAAATCGCAGGAAGATAGTACAAGGGTGGCAGAGACTACATGCTGCAAAGCTGATAGCTGCAGCGTGAGAGATCGGAGGGCACAATAAGCAAAAGCCGCTAATTCCCCCGGGGAGACCTGTATGAGTTACGACACTCTGCACTGTGGAAACTTTGAAAAAAGTAGCAGTGTCTCCAAAAATTTAACAATCAACTTACAAATTGCATGGTGTGTATGCTGATGTGAGATCTGACAATTCCACGAAAAAACACACATACAATATCTCTAATAACACAGTGGTAACAAAGCAAAGTAACAATGCACACTCTCTCTGTATCCAAATAAAATTGTATTGATTACAACATAATAAAAGTAAATTGAAGATACACAGAAAAGGGTGGTGTATATTTAAATGTATTCTCATTGACATAAATATACAAAAATACACAGGGACATCGCATCCCTGCAAATAAAGTATTTAATGAGACAGTGGTCCGACATTGTTTTAATACACTTATTCTAATTTTCTTATCTTTTTCACATCTGTCGCTAACGTTTTAATATTTCACCTTTTTATCCACAAAATCTTTAAAAGTTATATTTTATAATTAATCAGAAAGGACGTCTAAGTGCACCCAACAATACTTTATTTTCTTGTGTGGTTGTGTATTTCATTTAAAGTAAAGGGTAGCACCTCCATAAATAAATATTAACTAAGGGTATAAATCCTAATAATTTTTGGAGAAAAGACAGTCCAAGACCTATTCAAATCTGGTGCCGGAGTTCTCTCTTTTTGTGAAATATAGTCCTTAGTTTGCCCTGAACTACTTGTCCACATGTCCATAGTTAAGTGGACAGTGGGGGATTGGTACTAAATCCCAGTGGTCGGAATCCTGACCGCCGAAATCCTGACAAGGGGGGGGGCATGGATCGCCCCCCCCCCCCCCTTGCGGGATCTCTGCGCTCACCACGCAGTGGGCCTGGTGCCTCGCTACACTCAGCACACTAATTTATTCTCCCTCTATGGGTGTCGTGGACACCCATAGAGGGAGAAAGTGTCGGAATTTTGGCAGTCGGGATTTTGAATGCCATGATTCCGACAGTGGGTACAGCTGCATTTTTCAGGGCACCGAGGACAATTTTTTGGATGTCTCTGTACATCCTCGGTATCGCCTGCTTAGTGAAGTGGAATCTAGACAGGATTTGGTACTGGGGACACAATACCTCCATCAACCATCTAAATCCCACTCCACTGATGGCAGACACTGGACGCACATCTAACACCAACATAGCTGTCAAGGCTGCAGTTATCTGCTTTGCCATCGGATGACTGCTGTCGTACTTAGTCCTCATGGCAAATGACTGTTGGATGGTAAATTGCTTAGTGAAAGACATAGCGGTGTTACGACTTCCCCTTTTGATGATGACCCACTCCCAGCAGCAAAGCAGCAGTGGCAGTAGTAGAAGGTGTACCACTGCAGGATCCTTCGGAGGAATCCCAGATGGAAGAGGAGTCAGTCATGCCGGTGACATGGCCTGCAGGACTACCTCCGATCCGGATGGAGGAGGAAATTAACAAAGAGTGACTTGTTGGTGTGGTTTCCAGGCGCTTGGATACAACTGGATCAATGGATTTAGGTGTCCCTGGACTGCTTACAGTCAAAGCCACAGTTTCTGAACTTACTTCAGGTGACGCATAAGCAAGGATGTCCCTAGGTGACCAACCTCCCTAACCCTGCTTATTACAGCTTTACATAAGCTACATATGGCGAGACAGTTGTTGTTTGGATCTGGATAAAAATAATTCCAAACCAAATAGGTGGATTTTTTGATCTTCTGCCCAGGCATGGTGATGGCCTTTTGCATCCCACGGACTACAACTGTCTTGCCCGGTGCCTCATTTAAGAAAACCACATCACCATCTGCAGCATCCTCCTCAAATTCCTCCTCAGCACCATCTACATCAATTCCCTCCACCTGGTGTACAACATTGACAACTTCAAAATCAGAAACTGGACTGTGGGTTATCCTTCTAGCATATGCAGAGGGTGTGCTGCAAATGGTGGAAGGAGGCACCTCTTCCCATACAGAGATGGTAAGGTTAGGCCACCAACACCCTTGGACTCTCCTTGGGGATTTGTGATACTGGGTCTTTAGAAGGCTGAGTTGTTTTCTGTCTTTTTGTTGACAGCTTAACTCTCTTTACATTTCTGGGGGGGGAGGAGGATGAGGAGGAGGTCTGTGATTGTCGTGTGAAGCTGGACCACTAGACAAGAACATAGGCCAGGGCCTTAGCCGTTCCTTGCCACTCCGTGTGGTAAATGGCATATTGGCAAGCCTACGTTTCTCCTCCAAGGATTTACATTTTTTTTTTTTCTTAAACGTACTCAACTTTGCCTTTTTTGTATTTCACAAACCCTCGACAATGACATTGGGCATCAGTCCTGGCAGATGAAGTTGATGGCATTTCATGTTCTATGTCTTGACTAGTGGCAGCAGCTTCAGCACTTGGAGGAAGTGGTTCTTGTACTAATGGAACATCCATATTTTGGTTCTCCATTATCTTTCTGAGTACAGCCACACAGCAGCAGACACAGAAAAATGTAAAAGGATTATTATTTAAGTCAGTAACCCTTATTGCAAAAGGAAAGAATGATTTCTTATTTATTTCTGCACACAGGTGAGTTGAGACTATAAAAACACACATACTAATACATAACATATAATAAAAAGGATAATAATCCTCACTTAGTGGACCCCACTTTGTATTATTCCCCTTTAAGGGGGTTATTCTAGTTCATTCTTTCTGACAAAATCCTTCTTAGATGGACAAAACCATGTGCACTGCAGGTGGGGCAGATGTAACTTGTGCAGAGAGAATTAGATTTGGGTGGGGTTTTTCTTCAAAGTGAGATCTATATTGCAGTGTAAAATCATGCAGTCAGTATTTTCCCTGCACAGAAACAAAAAAACTCACCCAAATCTAATTCTCTCTGCACGTGTTACATCTGCCCCACCTGCAGTGCACATGGTTTTGTCCATCTAAGAAGGATTTTGTCAGAAAGAATGAACTAGAATAAACCCCTAAATCTGTTAGAGGCTGAGCGGTGCTATTACAATGTATATCAAGTCTGTGTGACAGACAATCTTGCAATTGCGGGATAATACCCTAGATTGTAGGTCACGCTGTGTGGGCAGACTCAGTGTGCATCCAATCTGAATGACAGACAATCTTAAGGCCCCCATACACTATGCGATTTTCGGCCAATTTCACCCGATATCGGCACTTTGGGCCGATAAATCGGGTGAAATCGGCCCAAAATCGCATGTGTTTGACATCTGATCTGATGCGCGGTCCCGTGCGCATCGGATCTGATCAGATGGTCGGACCTGCTGAACATAAGATATATCGGCATCTGACCCATCATGGGCACATCGTGGGTGCTTTTGCACCCATGATGCATCAGATCCGATATATCTATATGTTTGGACCCTCCTCCCACCCCCGCAGCACGTATACGTCACCGGAAACCGGAAGCCGCTGCAGCGTCCTGTCAGGCTGTCACAAATGAAGTGAGCACTGAGCGCAGGGAGCGGTAAAAGAAGAAGTGCTCCGTCGCATATGGGCTGAGCTCCGGCTGTGTACGGCACCTGATTGCCTGCGCGGCTCTCTGTAGACTCCAGTGTTATAAGAATTTAACACAGGAGTCCACAGAGAGCCGCACAGACACCGTACGCTGCTGGAGCTCAGCCCGGAGGTGACAGAGCACTGCTTGTTATTCATTCACACAACAACAATCCCATCCGTGGTACACTTCCCCAGACCAGCACTATTTATCATACCCACTGCACACACTACCCTGTTAATCATCAGCAGTGCAAAGTTCGTTAGGTTTATCACTCTCTGACTTATTTCAGCACGCGTGTCACCATGGCATACTTGTTCCTGGCACTGTGGGGGCATACTTGTTACTGGCACTGTGGGGGCATACTTGTTACTGGCACTGTGGGGGCATACTTGTTCCTGGCACTGTGGGGGCATACTTGTTACTGGCACTGTGGGGGCATACATGTTCCTGGCACTGTGGGGGCATACTTGTTACTGGCACTGTGGGGGCATACTTGTTACTGGCACTGTGGGGGCATACTTGTTACTGGCACTGTGGGGGCATACTTGTTACTGGCACTGTGGGGGCATACATGTTCCTGGCACTGTGGGGGCATACTTGTTACTGGCACTGTCGGGGCATACATGTTCCTGGCACTGTGGGGGCATACTTGTTACTGGCACTGTGGGGGCATACATGTTCCTGGCACTGTGGGGGCATACTTGTTACTGGCACTGTGGGGGCATACTTGTTCCTGGCACTGTGGGGGCATTCATGTTCCTGGCACTGTGGGGGCATACATGTTCCTGGCACTGTGGGGGCATACATGTTCCTGGCACTGTGGGGGCATACATGTTCATGGCACTGTGGGGGCATACTTGTTCATGGCACTGTGGGGGCATACTTGTTCCTGGCACTATGGGGGCATACTTGTTCATGGCACTGTGGGGGCATACTTGTTCCTGGCACTGTGGGGGCATACTTGTTCCTGGCACTGTGGGGGCATACATGTTCCTGGCACTGTGGGGGCATACTTGTTTATGGCACCGTGGGGGCATACATGTTCATGGCACCGTGGGGGCATACCTGTTCATGGCACCGTGGGGGCATACTTGTTCATGGCACTGTGGGGGCATACTTGTTCATGGCACTGTGGGGGCATACTTGTTCCTGGCACTGTGGGGGCATACTTGTTCCTGGCACTGTGGGTGCATACCTGGCACTGTGGGGTATATGTGTATCTGGCACTATTGTGGGCATATGTGTATCACATCCCCATTTTCAATGGCTGCACCCCATGTGGCATGTGGCTACACCCACTCACAGTACCGCCAGAATATTTATGCAGAATGGCACCACAATCGGGTGGGCATTGTTTAGCTGGCAGTGCTGGGGGGCATTGCAGGGAAGTCTGGCATGGTCGAATGGTGCAGTAACCGCAATAGGGGCTGCCGGGCCGGAGTCGCTGTCAGGTGGAAACGCAGAGGCCATAGATCTGCCCTCCCAGCAATCATGCTATCAAACACGAGATCTCTTGCGAACAAGATGGATGAGCTGTCTCTGCTAATACAAGATGCAAGGTCGGCCACTGCAAGATCCTCCATCCTATGCTTCACAGAAACCTGGCTGAAAGACCATATTGCTGAATCCTCAGTGACTCTGTCAGGCTTCGGCCTCTTCAGGGCCGACCGCGACAAAGAGCTCTCGGGCAAATCCAAAGGAGGGGGCATCTGTCTGTACATTAACGACAGGTGGTGCACAGACATAAAGTCCCTGGGCAAGTCATGCAGCTCCCAACTAGAGTCTCTTACCATCAAATGCAAACCTTTCTACTCCCCTCGGGAAATTGCCTCTATTATCCTAGTAGGAGTATACATCCCCCTACAACCAAGTCCAACAGAAGCCCAACTTCAGCTGGCCACTCTGATAACGGACACCGAACTTAGACACCCAGACTCGCTGCTCATTGTGCTTGGTGACTTCAACTGTGCCAACCTGAGCCAGGAGCTCCCAAAATACACCCAGCAGGTCACATGCCACACAAGAGAGGGGCGAACGCTAGACCACTGATACACCACCATAAAGTCTGCATACCGATCCATACCCTATGCAGCACTGGGTCTCTCCGACCACCACCTTCTTCCGACATATATCCAGAAGCTAAAGTCTGCTAAGCCTGTTATCAAGTCTGTCAAAAACTGGTCAATCGAGGCAAAAACAAAGCTTCAGGCCTGCTTTGACTGCACTGACTGGATGGTGTTCGAAGCCTCTGCCTCTGACAAAGATGAACTAGCGGATGCAGTCACATCTTACATCAGCTTCTGCGAGGACTTATGTGTACCAACCAAGCAAATCCGATCCTTTAACAACAACAAGCCATGGTTCGGTAGCCAGCTCAGGAAACTCCGCCAAGCCAAGGAGGAGGCATACAGCAGCAGGGACAGGACACAGTACAAAGAAGCCAGGAACTCCTTGACTCGGGGTATCAAACTCGCAAAAAGGGAATATACAAACAAGCTGACACACAACCTCACAGCAAAGGACCCTGCGGCAGTATGGAAGGGCATGCAAAACATCACAAATTACAAGAAAGCCCAAACACAGTCTGAAACCAGCCATGAACTTGCAGAAGACCTGAACAAGTTCTACTGCAGATTTGAGCAGGCCGTACCTCCCCCACTCCATCCCAAAGACCACCACACCCAGGCCCTCCACGTGGACCAAGGCGAGGTAGAAGCAGTACTCAAAAGAATAAAACCTAAGAAGGCTGCAGGACCGGATGGTGTCTCGCCATCCAGCCTTAGGACCTGTGCAGCTCAGCTCGCCCCCATCTTCACAACGATATTCAACTCCTCCATGGACTTGTGCAAGGTTCCTGCCTGCTTCAAAAGCTCTATCATCATCCCGGTCCCTAAGAAAACACCCACGAAGGACCTAAATGACTTCATTCCAATTGCACTAACCTCAGTGGCCATGAAAGCATTTGAAAGACTAGTACTGAAGCACCTGAGAGAAGTGACAAACTCTCACCTTGACCCCATGCAGTTTGCCTACCGGGCGAACAGAAGTGTAGAGGATGCGGTCAACCTCGGGCTGCACCATATTTTACAACACCTCGACCACCAAGGCACCTATGCAAGAGTCCTATTCGTGGAATTCAGCTCAGCATTTAATACTATCGTTCCCGGCATCCTGCAGCCAAAACTCCTCTCCTTAGGAGTCCCAGGATCAACATGCTCATGGATAGTGGACTTTCTAACAGCAAGGGAACAGGTGGTCAAAGCCGGCGCCTTCTCATCCAGCACACGAACAATCAGTACTGGAGCCCCCCAAGGATGCGTCCTCCCCCCTCTGCTCTTCTCTCTCTACACGAATGACTGCACCTCAGCTGAGCAGTCAGTGAAAATCATCAAATTCGCAGATGACACCACTATCATCGGCCTAATCAAGGATGGTGACGAGACTGCGTACAGGCATGCAGTGGAGAAGCTGACACAATGGTGCAGCATCAACAACCTCGATCTAAACCCCACCAAAACAGTTGAGATGGTGGTCGACTACAGGAAAAAAACAAATGCACTAGCCCCGCTAACAATAGCCAACGCAGTGGTGTCGCGGGTTGATTCCTTCAAATTCCTAGGGACAACCATGTCCAGTGACCTAAGATGGGGATTAAACATAACCACAAACATCAAAAAGGCCCAACAGCGCCTGTTCTTCCTGAGGCAACTCAGGAAATTCAACATCCCACAGGAGCTGCTTTGCGTATTCTACACTGCCATCGTGGAGTCTGTCTTATGTTCCTCGATCACAATCTGGTACGGTGGCGCAAGCGAGAACGACAAACAAAAACTGCAGAGGGTAGTGAAGACTGCGGAAAGGATCATAGGGACCGACCTCCCCCCGATAAGGGATCTGTTCTCATCCAGGGTAAGTAAACGTGCTGAGAAGATCGCAAACGACAAGCTGCATCCTGGTCACAACCTGTTCGACATCCTACCATCCAGAAGACGGTTCAGGTCCATCCCCGTCAAAACGTCCAGATCCGCAAGAAGCTTCTTTCCGTTAGCTGTCCATCACCTGAACAATCCAATCAAAGCGAATGCAATCCCAATATCAACAGCCAAACAACGTGTCCCTACTTGGTGACTTGACCACCATAGTCGTAGCTAGAAATTAAATGCTTGTAATGTCTTTATGTAATATATGTAATGTCTCCCTCCTCCCCTTTTCATCCCTGCTTGATGCTGCACTGTAATCCACAAAAAATTCCTAGTGTGCGCAAGCACACATGGCCAATAAAGTTGATTCTATTCTATTCTATTGTGTTTATGGCATTACTGTGGGTATTGGGGGCATTGTGTAACTGGCATGGTTGATGGCATGTGTATATATGGCACAGCATCTATTTAGAGAGGCCGGGGGCAGGGCCAGCAGCTCTCAGAGCGCTGGCCATGCCCCCATAGCAGATAAAATGTGGCATGGGGCCTTGCAGGAGTGCCATGATAGTAGGTCATACCCCCTAATTTCGGGCGCGTGCCTTCGACACACGCAGGTGTCCCTTTTGCCTCTGTCTCCAGTGTTGGGAGGTATGTTTGCGACATATTGGACATTGCAGTGTGTGGCATATTGTGTCTGGGGCATTGTGGTATGCGGCATAATGTGTCAGGGCCATTACAGTGTGTGGCATAATGTGTAAAGGACATTTTTTGATTATTATGCAGATTTCTGGTTTTTAAAAATTTTTAGTAGCTCTTCAGGTTTATTTTGTCTCGAGTAGCTCCCGCCCCAAAAAAGGTTGGAGACCACTGCCCTAGATCATAAGTCACACTGGGGCAGATGTACTAACCCCCCCTTAGCGCTTCTCAAATAACGGGTCCCGCTTCTCCTGCATAACGAGGAGAAGCAGGCACCCATTATTTGCTAATGTATTAACCCCCCCCCCCCAAGCCGCTAAGGAGAGCCGTTATGCCCAGCGTTAACGGCTCTCCCGGCGTCCCGCGCATGCTCAGTGCGCCCCCCCCCCCCCTGTCCGGCTCTAATGGGCATGCGCGAGATCTCGCAAAAAAAACGCGAGATCTCCTGCGCAGCCCGAGCCAGAAGCAGGGCTAGCGATGTCCCCACAGTGGGGGAAAGGACAACGCTAGCCCTGAGCAGGCGAAGCGGCCGGGGTGAATTAACCTGTGGGTATACTCCTGTGGGTATTGTGTGCTTAAGTGGAACTACTCCTGTGGGTATTGTGTGCGTATGTGGAACTACTCCTGTGGGTATTGTGTGAATAAGTGGAGTACTCCTGTGGGTATTGTGTGCGTAAGTGGAACTACTCTTGTGGGCATTGAGTGCGTAAGTGGAACTACTCCTGTGGGTATTGTGTGCGTAAGTGGAACTACTCCTGTGGGTATTGTGTGCGTAAGTGGATCTACTCCTGTGGGTATTATGTGCATAAGTGGAACTTCTATTCTGAGCAGCATGTGCGTAAGTGTGGGAATTGTGTGCATAAACGGTGCTACTCCTGTGGGCATTGTGTGCAAAAATGGCACTAATGCTGTGGGAATTGTGTGCATAAATGGGGCTTCTCCTCTGGGCAGTGTGTGTATAAGTGGAGCTCACTGTCCATGTCCCTCAGCAGTTACATGCCCTGTGTCCCTCCAGCAGCTCTCTGTCCTTGTCCCTCAGAAGCTCCATTCCATGTGTCCCTCCAGCAGTTTCCCCACCTCTGAGTCCCTCCAGCCCCTTCTCACTTGTCTTCAGCATGCGCAGAGCCTGTTCCACGGAAAAAAAGAGATTTCTGAGCGCAGGCTGTGCTACTTTGCAGAGCAGCTGTTTCCAAACGAGGGGGATTTTCAAACCCCTCAGCAATTCATACCAAAAGAAAAAACACACCACTGGAAACAGCGCTTTAGCAAAGTACAGTATAAAATACATTTAATATAATAAAAAATGATTAACACACAAAACAATTATAAAATGCAGCCTAATATGGATTATCTTTCACTTTAGTATTATAGTTAATCCCCTGTGGCTTCCCCAACCAAGATTAGTGCATGCATGCAATTAGCTTTTTTTATATCCAATTTGGGCTTATTTTGGGTTAGAAGTTTGTAGGATTAATTTGACAGTCACAAATGGATTAGTCCCACCTATGTGCACATGGTGTTAAATGAGTATACTCAAGTGATTTCAGAAGGTAGGTAGGACGTTTCCAGCTTCACAGACTCCGGTGGGTACCTCCGGCCACTGGTGCAGTCCAAAGTACGCTGCCTTATCAAAGGATCCCCGCCAGCTCCAGTTATTAGGCTGCTCATCAGAATGTCCCCGTTCTCCTCCTATATCCTGGCCACACCCACATCCCAAATCCTGTATATGTCTGTGCACCTGCAGGGTGAGCAGAAGACGCTGGGTATACTGCACAGGTGAGTGCACAGGTACTGCACGCAGAACTCCTCCTGTATTACTGACAGTTGTATCCAGTTATGGAATTATCTCTGATATATTTATATGTAAATGACTCATGTTAATGTAATGTGAATGTGTTCCTCGATAATGCATTAATGGTCTACATTTATACATCTAACCCAAATGTATTGTCTACAAAACCTATTGTACTTATTTATTTAGTATTAATTAATTTAAAGTTTCTCCCATCTCTGTAATTTACACCACAGTATCTGATAATCTTCCTGCTAAATGTATGTCTGGTTCTGTAATCACATATAATAACACTTCCCTGGTGTTACTGATTGTTACCTGGCTTTGTGCTGTCACAGTTGTGCGTTATGTCTTTGTCTGATTCCCCAATCTCTCCCGTCCTATGCAGAGAACTGATCGGGAACATTGAGGAACCATGGGCCTGACATCCGTACAGCTGCTGGTGACTTTCAGTGAGTCCATATCTGATATAATGTCAGTCATCTCTGTGTGTAGTGCTGTAACATGTGGCCGGCAGCCTGGGAGAACCTTAGTAGCTGCTTGTGGTTGTAGTAGGATACTGACGGCAATGGCTGTGTGCTGGGTCCCTGACACCTCTGAGGTGCCTGGTAGTGCTTCCATTGGTAACTGCAGCACAAAGGAAGCCAGGGGGAATTCTGTCACTGTAACACAGAGGGGATTTATCCTGTGGCCCACGGGCTGGTGTATGATACTGTCGGCATTCCACTATGAAGGGGTGTAAGTATTCCGACACTCTTTAAGCTGCTATTTAATCATGTAGCGTAGCGGGCAGTGGCTGGGTTACACCGGGCACTCTCCTGTACTGCAATGTATTCCTGTAGGCATAAAAACAAAAGAAGAGGGGGCTTGGGACTGAGCACAGGTATATTAACAACTAGGTGATTCATCGCGCCCTACGGGCGCTCTTCACACCGTCGTAAGGGGCTGCGCCCCCTTAATTTGTGAACATTTGTATATGAGAAAGATGGTTAGAATTGTATGAAAGATGCCTGTATTGCAACTTGAGTTATAGGTGAAATGTGTTAAATAGAGAGCATATGATATGGAAGGGGGTGTGTATTGTTTTGTTTAATTAAAAAGCGGTTACAGAGTAAGATGTACATTGATAGTGTGGATGGTACAGTGACATTTGTGGGTGTGGGGGGGGGGGCTGTGTGTGCATGTTGTTTAGGTATGTGTGTGCAATAGTATAGTTGGGTATTTCTGAGTCAGTGGCTCCCCACTGGCGGAGGTCACGACACAGGAAAACAGGAGGCTGGGTAGTGATAGGGGTGTGTGGACATAAGGGGGACTAAAGAGGAGAGTGGTAGATACTGTGCAGCTTCTGCCAGTGGGTGAGGGTCCAGTGTGGCAGTACAGGAGTACAGGATGGTGGCCCTGAGTCAGTGTCTCCTCCTACTGGGTGGGAGTTCGGGTGCATGAGAGCAGGAGGCTGGGCTATAAGGCATGATAGGGGAATGTGGGCAACACAGCGTCAGCGACTCCCCAGTGGTGGAAGTTACGGTTCAGGAGAGCAGGAACCTGGGTAGTGATAGGGGTGTTTGCGTATACGGGGGACTAAAGAGGGGCTTAGGGGTGCCGTGAATTGTGGGAGGGGCGTGGGGGGTGCCGTGAATCAAGGGAGGGAGGGGGCGCAGGTGTCCGCGAATCGCGGGAGAGGGCGGTGGTCCGCAAAGCGTGGGAGGGGGTGTGAATTGCGGGAGGGGGGGGTTGCGAATTGCGGGAGGGGGGGGTGTGCGGGGGATGACGTGAATTGCAGGAGGGGGGGCACGTGCGCGATAAATCACCTAGTTGGTTATATATTCTTGTAGAAGGATGGTAGGATGTTGCTGTCATTCAGAATGCATTTACATAAACAGTAATAGTAGCAGTAAAAGATCTGATTTAAAACACCTACAGTAAAACAGAACAGGTGTTATATATTATACAAAGAATTGGTTGATGATGTGTAGGTTGATTTGCACATAGTTGTCACTGTAAAAAAAATTGCTACAAAAAAATCAACACAGAAAGGTCAACACATGTAAATGTTGACATAAGTGTGGCACTTCATTGGTGTCCATATCGACACATGAGAATGAATATGAAAACATTCAAAAAAGAAAAATAAATCTTCAAAAACTCAACCTTTTTCATTGTCGACCATAGCCGTGTCAGTGTTTTGCATGTGCCATTTAATCCTGGGGTTGCGTGAATCGCGAGCGGGGGTTGGGTGGGGAGGGAGGAGGTGAGGTGTGTCCGCGAATCACGGGAGGAGGGGTCGTGGGTAGATGCCGTGAATTGCGGGAGGGGGGGTCGCGGGGGGTTGCAGTGAATCGTGGGAGGGTGGGTCGCAGGGGCGGGGGGTTGCCGCAATGACAGGGGGGGGGGTAATCGCGGTAGGGGGGGTCGCGGGGGGTGGGGTGTACCGCGAGGAAGGGGGGGCCTGGGGGGTTGGCACAAATCGTGGGAGGGGGGTCACGGGGTGCCACGAATCGCAGGAGGGGGTGTGTCTTGGGGTGGGCCCGCAAATCGCGGGAGTCGCCGCAAATTGGGGGGGTGTGCTGTGAATCGCGGGAGGGGGGTCGCCGGGGGGTGCCGCGAATCGCCACAAGAAAAAATCAACACAGAAAGGTCAACACATGTAAATGTTGACATAAGTGTGGCATTTCAGTGGTGTCCATGTCGACACATGAGAATGAATATGAAAACATTGAAAAAGTGAAAAATAAATCTTTAAAAACTCATGTCAACCTTTTTCATTGTCGACCATAGCCATGTCAGTGTTTTGCATGTGCCATTTAATCGTGGGGTTGCCGTGAATGGGGGGGGGGGACACATTGCTCTGTTTCTGGACTTTCTTCTTAATTTATGGATTACCATCACCTGTGCTTAAACGCCTTTCTTATCAATTACCCTGTTTAAAACAGGTGATGACAATCATAAATTAAGATGGAAGTCCACAAACAGAGCATTCTGTCCCTCCTGGAGAGGGTCATGTTTTTGAGGTATGGAGGTGTGGGGCGCTCACCTGGTGTGTCTGGTGAGTAGCTGTGTCTTTGCTGTGTAACATGGAGAGGCAGAGGGTGTCTGGCACTGTCTGTGGGCTCACTGGGCTGGTTCTCTGTCGTGTGAGTCAGTCATGTGAGTCAGAAGCTCCACCCAGCGTTACAGCTTCAGACACACTTTGAGTGACAGATGTAGCCAAATATATAAGAGATTCCAATATGCTGCTACTTTAAAGGGATACTCAACCCTTAAGGTGCGTACACATGGGGAGATATATTGCTCAGTGTCTCCTTTTCATCAGCGACCAGCTGATTACCTCTGCGACACCGCCGACAGAGGTTCCTTCTCATCAGCGACCATCTCTGATCGCTGATGAAAAGGAGACACTGAGCAATATATCTCCCCCGTGTGTACGGGGCTTAAGCTCTGCTCCCGGACTTCCCTGGTAATGTATGATTGCCATCACCTGTGGGGAGATAGGAAAGGTGTCACCACAGGTGCTGGCTATCATACATTATAGTAACGATTGTTTGTGAAGCAGAGAAAGTCTTATTAAGCTCTCACAGCTGGGAAGCATTACCGCTCATTGCTTACTAGCTGTGAGAGGGCTGGTTAAGGCTGTGTACACACGGGGGCGATTTTGTGTAATATTGCGGGCAATATGGTTGCTGAGCGACCATATTGCCCGCGATTGGAGTGTGGGTGCGCGCTCCCGTTTTCTCCCCCATAGTGATCACTGGTCGCAGGAACATGCTCCTGCGACCAGCTGATTTCCACTGCCGGGCTCCCCCCCGGCAGTTTCTTTTTCATCAGCAACCATCTCTGGTCGCTGATGCAAACGGGACACTGAGCAATATATCGCTCATCGTGAGCGATATATCACTCGGCGAAATATCGCTCGGCGATATATCCCCCTATGTGTACGGGGCTTAAGACTTTCTCTGCTGGCAACCCCCAGATTCCAGCACCCTAGGCAGCTGCCTGATGGTACAGCCGCCCTGCCAGCAAAAGGTTCACTACTACGTGATGGAATTTATAGACTTGTGGGCACTTCTGCCGAGATAGTGTTCAGTCATTATTCGGGATCCGGCGGATCATTCTAAATCTGGTGAATGTTCGACAGGCGATAGGTTCACACATGGAAAAAGGTCGACATTGGCACAAGTTCGTCATGAGCAAAAGGTTGACGTATCAATGGTGGACACATGGAAAGGTAGACGGGAGTTTTTCACAATTTTTTATTTAATGGACTTGTATGGTATGTTATGTTATGTTATGTCTATCGACATAGACATCAAATGATTTTATCCCCTTCCTGACAGAGCCAGTTTTTGCGTTCCTGACAGAGCCCTTTTTTTCAAATCTGACATGTATCACTTAAGTGGGGATAACTTTTTTTTGCTTTTACTTATCCCAGTGATTTTGAGATTGTTTTTTCGTGACACATTGTACTTCAAATTAGTGGTAAATTTGGGTCGATACAGTCTTGGTTTTTTTGTGAAAAATACCAAAATGTCGTAAAAAAATGGAAAATTTAGCAATTTGCAAAATGTTAAATTTTCTGCTTGTGAGACAAATAATCATACCACTCAAAATAGTTAATAACTAACATAGAACATATGTCTACTTTATGTTTCCATCATTATTTCAACTTCCTTTTCATTTTTTTGGACACTAGGAGGCTTACAATATGAATAGCAAATTCTCAAATTTTCAAGAAAATTTCAAACACTGATTTTTTTAGGGACCAGTTCAGTTCTGATGTGACTTTGAGGGACTTGTATGTGAGACACCCCCATAAATGATACCATTTCAAAAACTGCACCTCTCACAGTATTCAAAACAGCATTTTGGAAGTTTGTTAACCCTTTAGGTGTTTCACAGGAATTAAAACAAAGTGTAGGTGAAATTTCAAAATTTCATTTTTTTTGCAGATTTGCAATTTTAATACATTTTTATAAGGAACACAGTACATTTTACTAGAGAAATGTGACTAAAATTTGATTCCCCCAATTCTTTTGTTTTCATAAATATCCTATATGTGGCCCTAGTGTGCACGGTGACCAAACCACAGGCTTCATAATAGAAGGAGCACCTACTTGATTTTGGAGCCTCCTTTTTATGAGATTATTTTTTAGGCACCATGTAGGTTTCTAGGCACCATAAGATGCTAAAATTTAGGAACCCCCCCACAAGTGACCCCATTTTGCAAACTACACCCCTCAGGGAATTCATCTAGGGGTATAGTGTACATTTCAAACCCCCAGGGGTTTCACCAATTGTGGTACAACTGGGCAGTGAAAATGAAAAATTAAATTTTTTACACAAAAATGCAGTTCTGGCTCAAAATTTTTCATTTTCAGAAGGTATGAAGGAGAAAAAGCACCCCAAAATATGTGCCCCAATTCCTCCCGAGTACGGCAATGCCTCACATGTGACCAAAAAATACCATTTGGGTGCATGGCAGGACTCAGAAAGGAAGGAGTGATTTTGGATTTTGCAGCTCAGATTCTGGTGGAATGTTGGTGGGTGCTATGTTGCATTAGCAAGACCCCCCCAAGCACCAATACAGTGGAACCCCCCCACAAGTGACCCCATTTTGCAAACTACACCCCTCAGGGAATTCATCTAGGGGTATAGTGTACATTTCAAACCCCCAGGGGTTTCACCAATTTTGATACAACTGGGCAGTGAAAATGAAAAATTACATTTTTTTACACAAAAATGCAGTTCTGGCTCAAAATTTTTCATTTTCATAAGGTATGAAGGAGAAAAAGCACCCCAAAATCTGTGCCCCAATTTCTCCCGAGTATGGCAATGCCTCATATGTGACCAAAAAATACCAGTTGGGTGCATGGCAGGACTCAGAAGGGAAGGAGTGATTTTTGGTGGTGGAATGTTGGTGGGTGCTATGTCGCATTAGCAAGACCCCCAAAGCACCAATACAGTGGAACTCCCCCACAAGTGACCCCATTTTGCAAACTACACCCCTCAGGGAATTCATCTAGGGGTATAGTGTACATTTCAAACCCCCAGGGGTTTCACCAATTTTGATACAACTGGGCAGTGAAAATGAAAAATTACATTTTTTTACACAAAAATGCAGTTCTGGCTCAACATTTTTCATTTTCAGAAGGTATGAAGGAGAAAAAGCACCCCAAAATCTGTGCCCCAATTTCTCCCGAGTACGGCAATGCCTCACATGTGACCAAAAAATACCATTTGGGTGCATGGCAGGACTCAGAAGGGAAGGAGTGATTTTTGGATTTTGCAGCTCAGATTCTGGTGGAATTTTGGTGGGTGCTATGTCGCATTAGCAAGACCCCCCAAGCACCAATACAGTGGAACCCCCCACAAGTGACCCCATTTTGCAAACTACACCCCTCAGGGAATTCATCTAGGGGTATAGTGTACATTTCAAACCCCCAGGGGTTTCACCAATTTTGATACAACTGGGCTGTGCAAATGCAAAATTACATTTTTTACACAAAAATGCAGTTCTGGCTCAAAATTTTTCATTTTCACAAGGAATGAAGGAGACAAAGCACCCCAAAATCTGTGCCCCAATTTCTCCCGAGTACGGCAATGCCTCACATGTGACCAAAAAATACCATTTGGGTGCATGGCAGGACTCAGAAAGGAAGGAGTGATTTTTGGATTTTGCAGCTCAGATTCTGGTGGAATGTTGGTGGGTGCTATGTTGCATTAGCAAGACCCCCCAAGCACCAATACAGTGGAACCCCCCCACAAGTGACCCCATTTTGCAAACTACACCCCTCAGGGAATTCATCTAGGGGTATAGTGTACATTTCAAACCCCCAGGGGTTTCACCAATTTTGATACAACTGGGCAGTGAAAATGAAAAATTTACATTTTTTTACACAAAAATGCAGTTCTGGCTCAAAATTTTTCATTTTCATAAGGTATGAAGGAGAAAAAGCACCCCAAAATCTGTGCCCCAATTTCTCCCGAGTATGGCAATGCCTCATATGTGACCAAAAAATACCAGTTGGGTGCATGGCAGGACTCAGAAGGGAAGGAGTGATTTTTGGTGGTGGAATGTTGGTGGGTGCTATGTCGCATTAGCAAGACCCCCAAAGCACCAATACAGTGGAACCCCCCCACAAGTGACCCCATTTTGCAAACTACACCCCTCAGGGAATTCATCTAGGGGTATAGTGTACATTTCAAACCCCCAGGGGTTTCACCAATTTTGATACAACTGGGCAGTGAAAATGAAAAATTACATTTTTTTACACAAAAATGCAGTTCTGGCTCAAAATTTTTCATTTTCATAAGGTATGAAGGAGAAAAAGCACCCCAAAATCTGTGCCCCAATTTCTCCCGAGTACGGCAATGCCTCACATGTGACCAAAAAATACCATTTGGGTGCATGGCAGGACTCAGAAGGGAAGGAGTGATTTTTGGTGGTGGAATGTTGGTGGGTGCTATGTCGCATTAGCAAGACCCCCAAAGCACCAATACAGTGGAACCCCCCCACAAGTGACCCCATTTTGCAAACTACACCCCTCAGGGAATTCATCTAGGGGTATAGTGTACATTTCAAACCCCCAGGGGTTTCACTAATTTTGATACAACTGGGCTGTGCAAATGCAAAATTACATTTTTTACACAAAAATGCAGTTCTGGCTCAAAATCTTTCATTTTCACAAGGAATGAAGGAGACAAAGCACCCCAAAATCTGTGCCCCAATTTCTCCCGAGTACGGCAATGCCTCACATGTGACCAAAAAATACCATTTGGGTGCATGGCAGGACTCAGAAAGGAAGGAGTGATTTTTGGATTTTGCAGCTCAGATTCTGGTGGAATGTTGGTGGGTGCTATGTTGCATTAGCAAGACCCCCCAAGCACCAATACAGTGGAACCCCCCCACAAGTGACCCCATTTTGCAAACTAAACCCCTCAGGGAATTCATCTAGGGGTATAGTGTACATTTCAAACCCCCAGGGGTTTCACCAATTTTGATACAACTGGGCAGTGAAAATGAAAAATTACATTTTTTTACACAAAAATGCAGTTCTGGCTCAAAATTTTTCATTTTCATAAGGTATGAAGGAGAAAAAGCACCCCAAAATCTGTGCCCCAATTTCTCCCGAGTATGGCAATGCCTCATATGTGACCAAAAAATACCAGTTGGGTGCATGGCAGGACTCAGAAGGGAAGGAGTGATTTTTGGTGGTGGAATGTTGGTGGTTGCTATGTCGCATTAGCAAGACCCCCAAAGCACCAATACAGTGGAACCCCCCCACAAGTGACCCCATTTTGCAAACTACACCCCTCACGGAATTCATCTAGGGGTATAGTGTACATTTCAAACCCCCAGGGGTTTCACCAATTTTGATACAACTGGGCAGTGAAAATGAAAAATTACATTTTTTTACACAAAAATGCAGTTCTGGCTCAAAATTTTTCATTTTCAGAAGGTATGAAGGAGAAAAAGCACCCCAAAATCTGTGCCCCAATTTCTCCCGAGTACGGCAATGCCTCATGTGTGACCAAAAAGTGGCAGGACTCAGAAGGGAAGGAGTGATATTTGGATTTTGCAGCACAAATTCTGGTGGAATGTTGGTGGGTGCTATGTCGCATTAGCAAGACCCCCAAAGCACCAATACAGTGGAACCACCCCACAAGTGAACCCATTTTGCAAACTACACCCCTCAGGGAATTCATCTAGGGGTATAGTGTACATTTCAAACCCCCAGGGGTTTCACCAATTTTGATACAACTGGGCAGTGAAAATGAAAAATTACATTTTTTTACACAAAAATGCAGTTCTGGCTCAACATTTTTCATTTTCAGAAGGTATGAAGGAGAAAAAGCACCCCAAAATCTGTGCCCCAATTTCTCCCGAGTACGGCAATGCCTCATGTGTGACCAAAAAGTGGCAGGACTCAGAAGGGAAGGAGTGATATTTGGATTTTGCAGCACAAATTCTGGTGGAATGTTGGTGGGTGCTATGTCGCATTAGCAAGACCCCCAAAGCACCAATACAGTGGAACCACCCCACAAGTGACCCCATTTTGCAAACTACACCCCTCAGGGAATTCATCTAGGGGTATAGTGTACATTTCAAACCCCCAGGGGTTTCACCAATTGTGGTACAACTGGGCAGTGAAAATGAAAAATTACATTTTTTTACACAAAAATGCAGTTCTGGCTCAAAATTTTTCATTTTCATAAGGTATGAAGGAGAAAAAGCACCCCAAAATCTGTGCCCCAATTTCTCCCGAGTATGGCAATGCCTCACATGTGACCAAAAAATACCATTTGGGTGCATGGCAGGACTCAGAAGGGAAGGAGTGATTTTTGGATTTTGCAGCTCAGATTCTGGTGGAATTTTGGTGGGTGCTATGTCGCATTAGCAAGACCCCCCAAGCACCAATACAGTGGAACCCCCCACAAGTGACCCCATTTTGCAAACTACACCCCTCAGGGAATTCATCTAGGGGTATAGTGTACATTTCAAACCCCCAGGGGTTTCACCAATTTTGATACAACTGGGCAGTGAAAATGAAAAATTACATTTTTTTACACAAAAATGCAGTTCTGGCTCAACATTTTTCATTTTCAGAAGGTATGAAGGAGAAAAAGCACCCCAAAATCTGTGCCCCAATTTCTCCCGAGTACGGCAATGCCTCACATGTGACCAAAAAATACCATTTGGGTGCATGGCAGGACTCAGAAGGGAAGGAGTGATTTTTGGATTTTGCAGCTCAGATTCTGGTGGAATTTTGGTGGGTGCTATGTCGCATTAGCAAGACCCCCCAAGCACCAATACAGTGGAACCCCCCACAAGTGACCCCATTTTGCAAACTACACCCCTCAGGGAATTCATCTAGGGGTATAGTGTACATTTCAAACCCCCAGGGGTTTCACCAATTTTGATACAACTGGGCTGTGCAAATGCAAAATTACATTTTTTACACAAAAATGCAGTTCTGGCTCAAAATTTTTCATTTTCACAAGGAATGAAGGAGACAAAGCACCCCAAAATCTGTGCCCCAATTTCTCCCGAGTACGGCAATGCCTCACATGTGACCAAAAAATACCATTTGGGTGCATGGCAGGACTCAGAAAGGAAGGAGTGATTTTTGGATTTTGCAGCTCAGATTCTGGTGGAATGTTGGTGGGTGCTATGTTGCATTAGCAAGACCCCCCAAGCACCAATACAGTGGAACCCCCCCACAAGTGACCCCATTTTGCAAACTACACCCCTCAGGGAATTCATCTAGGGGTATAGTGTACATTTCAAACCCCCAGGGGTTTCACCAATTTTGATACAACTGGGCAGTGAAAATGAAAAATTTACATTTTTTTACACAAAAATGCAGTTCTGGCTCAAAATTTTTCATTTTCATAAGGTATGAAGGAGAAAAAGCACCCCAAAATCTGTGCCCCAATTTCTCCCGAGTATGGCAATGCCTCATATGTGACCAAAAAATACCAGTTGGGTGCATGGCAGGACTCAGAAGGGAAGGAGTGATTTTTGGTGGTGGAATGTTGGTGGGTGCTATGTCGCATTAGCAAGACCCCCAAAGCACCAATACAGTGGAACCCCCCCACAAGTGACCCCATTTTGCAAACTACACCCCTCAGGGAATTCATCTAGGGGTATAGTGTACATTTCAAACCCCCAGGGGTTTCACCAATTTTGATACAACTGGGCAGTGAAAATGAAAAATTACATTTTTTTACACAAAAATGCAGTTCTGGCTCAAAATTTTTCATTTTCATAAGGTATGAAGGAGAAAAAGCACCCCAAAATCTGTGCCCCAATTTCTCCCGAGTACGGCAATGCCTCACATGTGACCAAAAAATACCATTTGGGTGCATGGCAGGACTCAGAAGGGAAGGAGTGATTTTTGGTGGTGGAATGTTGGTGGGTGCTATGTCGCATTAGCAAGACCCCCAAAGCACCAATACAGTGGAACCCCCCCACAAGTGACCCCATTTTGCAAACTACACCCCTCAGGGAATTCATCTAGGGGTATAGTGTACATTTCAAACCCCCAGGGGTTTCACTAATTTTGATACAACTGGGCTGTGCAAATGCAAAATTACATTTTTTACACAAAAATGCAGTTCTGGCTCAAAATCTTTCATTTTCACAAGGAATGAAGGAGACAAAGCACCCCAAAATCTGTGCCCCAATTTCTCCCGAGTACGGCAATGCCTCACATGTGACCAAAAAATACCATTTGGGTGCATGGCAGGACTCAGAAAGGAAGGAGTGATTTTTGGATTTTGCAGCTCAGATTCTGGTGGAATGTTGGTGGGTGCTATGTTGCATTAGCAAGACCCCCCAAGCACCAATACAGTGGAACCCCCCCACAAGTGACCCCATTTTGCAAACTAAACCCCTCAGGGAATTCATCTAGGGGTATAGTGTACATTTCAAACCCCCAGGGGTTTCACCAATTTTGATACAACTGGGCAGTGAAAATGAAAAATTACATTTTTTTACACAAAAATGCAGTTCTGGCTCAAAATTTTTCATTTTCATAAGGTATGAAGGAGAAAAAGCACCCCAAAATCTGTGCCCCAATTTCTCCCGAGTATGGCAATGCCTCATATGTGACCAAAAAATACCAGTTGGGTGCATGGCAGGACTCAGAAGGGAAGGAGTGATTTTTGGTGGTGGAATGTTGGTGGTTGCTATGTCGCATTAGCAAGACCCCCAAAGCACCAATACAGTGGAACCCCCCCACAAGTGACCCCATTTTGCAAACTACACCCCTCAGGGAATTCATCTAGGGGTATAGTGTACATTTCAAACCCCCAGGGGTTTCACTAATTTTGATACAACTGGGCTGTGCAAATGCAAAATTACATTTTTTACACAAAAATGCAGTTCTGGCTCAAAATCTTTCATTTTCACAAGGAATGAAGGAGACAAAGCACCCCAAAATCTGTGCCCCAATTTCTCCCGAGTACGGCAATGCCTCACATGTGACCAAAAAATACCATTTGGGTGCATGGCAGGACTCAGAAAGGAAGGAGTGATTTTTGGATTTTGCAGCTCAGATTCTGGTGGAATGTTGGTGGGTGCTATGTTGCATTAGCAAGACCCCCCAAGCACCAATACAGTGGAACCCCCCCACAAGTGACCCCATTTTGCAAACTAAACCCCTCAGGGAATTCATCTAGGGGTATAGTGTACATTTCAAACCCCCAGGGGTTTCACCAATTTTGATACAACTGGGCAGTGAAAATGAAAAATTACATTTTTTTACACAAAAATGCAGTTCTGGCTCAAAATTTTTCATTTTCATAAGGTATGAAGGAGAAAAAGCACCCCAAAATCTGTGCCCCAATTTCTCCCGAGTATGGCAATGCCTCATATGTGACCAAAAAATACCAGTTGGGTGCATGGCAGGACTCAGAAGGGAAGGAGTGATTTTTGGTGGTGGAATGTTGGTGGTTGCTATGTCGCATTAGCAAGACCCCCAAAGCACCAATACAGTGGAACCCCCCCACAAGTGACCCCATTTTGCAAACTACACCCCTCACGGAATTCATCTAGGGGTATAGTGTACATTTCAAACCCCCAGGGGTTTCACCAATTTTGATACAACTGGGCAGTGAAAATGAAAAATTACATTTTTTTACACAAAAATGCAGTTCTGGCTCAAAATTTTTCATTTTCAGAAGGTATGAAGGAGAAAAAGCACCCCAAAATCTGTGCCCCAATTTCTCCCGAGTACGGCAATGCCTCATGTGTGACCAAAAAGTGGCAGGACTCAGAAGGGAAGGAGTGATATTTGGATTTTGCAGCACAAATTCTGGTGGAATGTTGGTGGGTGCTATGTCGCATTAGCAAGACCCCCAAAGCACCAATACAGTGGAACCACCCCACAAGTGAACCCATTTTGCAAACTACACCCCTCAGGGAATTCATCTAGGGGTATAGTGTACATTTCAAACCCCCAGGGGTTTCACCAATTTTGATACAACTGGGCAGTGAAAATGAAAAATTACATTTTTTTACACAAAAATGCAGTTCTGGCTCAACATTTTTCATTTTCAGAAGGTATGAAGGAGAAAAAGCACCCCAAAATCTGTGCCCCAATTTCTCCCGAGTACGGCAATGCCTCATGTGTGACCAAAAAGTGGCAGGACTCAGAAGGGAAGGAGTGATATTTGGATTTTGCAGCACAAATTCTGGTGGAATGTTGGTGGGTGCTATGTCGCATTAGCAAGACCCCCAAAGCACCAATACAGTGGAACCACCCCACAAGTGACCCCATTTTGCAAACTACACCCCTCAGGGAATTCATCTAGGGGTATAGTGTACATTTCAAACCCCCAGGGGTTTCACCAATTGTGGTACAACTGGGCAGTGAAAATGAAAAATTACATTTTTTTACACAAAAATGCAGTTCTGGCTCAAAATTTTTCATTTTCATAAGGTATGAAGGAGAAAAAGCACCCCAAAATCTGTGCCCCAATTTCTCCCGAGTATGGCAATGCCTCATATGTGACCAAAAAATACCAGTTGGGTGCATGGCAGGAATCAGAAGGGAAGGAGTGATTTTTGGATTTTGCAGCTCAGATTCTGGTGGAATGTTGGTGGGTGCTATGTGGCATTAGCAAGACCCCCGAAGCACGGTGAAATGATGAACCTAATAATCCATAGATGTGTGGTATATTTTAAAACACTCCTTTATACATAGGCCGGGTTTGTCGGGGCAAGTTTCACAGTGGAAAATAGTTTCCTTTCTTATTCCCTTTTTATAGCAAACTTTGCACCTTTTTTGTGTCCTGACCTTTCTTGCAGTGGAGGGGATTTCGTTCGGAAAATGCTGCCCTGGTACAATACGGGGGCCAGTACTAGAAGTACTGGGGCCCTCTGCCTGCTGGTTCCCAAATACTAGGCCCTTTATGACTTCCTCTTGAAAGTGCATAAATGTCCCCCTCTGGCCGGTAGAACGGAATAGCACGTAAGCGTTATACAGTGCCATCTGGATGATATACACGGCCAGCTTCTTGTACCAGATTTTTGTTTTCCGCAGGGCACTGTACGGCTTCAGTACCTGATCTGAAAGATCCACTCCGCCCATGTACCTATTGTAATCCAGGATACAATTAGGTTTTGAGGTGTGGGTACTGGTACCTCGTACAGGGACGGAGGTGGTACTGTCTCCGTGAATTGTTGTCAGTATAAGGACATCCCTCTTGTCCTTATATTTGACCAACAACATATTTTCGGTGCATATTCCCCTGCTTTCACCCCTTCTCATTACTTGGGCAATGTGCGTTTTTGGGAGGCCTCTTTGGTTCTTGCGCACAGTACCGCAAGCTGCTGTACCTCTTGAACCAAGGGCCTTAAACAGGGGGATGCTAGTGTAAAAGTTATCCACATAGAGGTGATAACCTTTATCCAGGAAGGGGTGCACTAAATCCCAGACAATTTTTCCACTAACACCTACGAGGGAGGGGGGGCATTCTGGCGGTTCAATTCTTGAATCCTTCCCTTCATATACCCTAAACCTGTGAGTGTACCCTGAGGTGCTTTCACACAGCTTATACATTTTTATGCCATACCTTGCCCTCTTACTGGGAAGGTACTGGCGGAATTTAACCCTTCCTTTAAAATGTATAAGGGACTCGTCTATGCAAATGAATTTATCTGGGATGTACATCTCTTCAAATTTGGCACTGAAATGATCAATGACCGGCCTGACTTTGAATAGCCGGTCAAAGGTGGGATCATCTCTGGGTGGGCACTGTGCATTATCGTTGTAATGCAAAAATTTAAGGATCGTCTCAAATCGAGCCCGGGGCATGGCCATACGGTAAAATGGGGTGCTGTACAGAACATCTGTACTCCAATATTGCCTAATTTCTGGCTTTTTTACTATGCCCATATGAAACACCAGACCCCAAAACGTCATCATCTCTACTGCATCTACAGGGGTCCACCTAGCAAATGATGACGTGGGGTTTTGAGCAATAAACTGCTGGGCATATAAATTACTTTGGTCCACCATTAAATTTATAAAATCATCAGAGAAAAATAATTTGAAAAAGTCGATTTCTCTGAGACCTGTGGAATCAAATTGGATTCCTGGCATGGCCAAAAACTCAGGAACCTGGGGCTCAAAATTGTCTGGTGGTGGGGTCCATACGAGATCAATTATTGGGGGGTGGGTCTCAGCTGCTCTACGGGGGCGTCTTTGAGGGGGTCCCTCATCACCAGAGGAGGAAGAGGAGCTTAAGACGAATCCTTCAAATTCCCCGCTTGCATCACTGGCTGTGTCAGAGTCAGAGGCAAGCATGGCATATGCCTCCTCCGCTGAATACATTCTTCTGGATGACTGGGATGACATTTGGGATGACATTTGGGATGACATTTTTATTTTTGTGTACAAACTTTATTTCAATCCGGGGGGTATGTAGTGTGTAGTGTGTATGTAGTGCAGAAAAAAAAAATACTTTATACAAAAAAAAAAAATTGAAGGGGTTAAAAAAAAAAAAAAATTGAAGGGGTTAAAAAAAAAATTGAAGGGGTTAAAAAAAAAAAAAAAAAGGTCCTGCGCCAAAAATTGAGCACAGATGTTGGTCAGTAACGTCCGTCACTGAACAGCGCTCAAAGGCAACAGGAATTTGATCAAAAAAAAAAAAAAAATAGATCAACCCTGTGCCGAAAAAGATGATCAGTGATGTACGTCACTGATCAGCACACAGTGGCCACAGGACACCCACAAAATCACAGTGTGTGTAAAAAAAAATTAAAAAAAGACCCCACAGCACCCACAAAAAAAAAAAGGTGATCAGTGATGTGACACTGATTACCAGTGAGGGGCAGCAGGTGCACAACCTTTGGTGCAACTGACAGTGCAACTGGCAGGTATATATAAAAAAAAAAAAAACTCTGCACCCCCAAAAAGTTGCTGATCACCTCAGATATAGTGATCAGCACAAAAGCCGGGGGCAGCAGACACAAAATTTAGCACTCTCTATCACTCTCTGTCACTATCTCTCTCTATCTCTCTATCTCTCACTATCTATCACTCTATGACACTGCAGCAGCAGCACTGACAGTTATATATATGAAAAATAACCCCTGCACCCCCAAAAAGTTGCTGGGGGTGCACAAAAGGGGGGCAGCAGACACAAAATATAGCAGTCTCTATCACTCTCTGTCACTATCTCTCTCTATCTCTCTATCTCTCTATCTCTCACTATCTATCACTCTATGACACTGCAGCAGCAGCACTGACAGGTATATATATATATATATAAAAAAAACCTGCGCCCCCAAAAAGTTGCTGATCAGTTAATTTATACTGATTAGCACAAAGGGGGGGGCAGCAGTCAGTTATATAAAAAATATATAGCACAATCTGTCACTATCTCTCTATCTCTCTCTATCTCTCTCTCTCTATCTCTCTATCTATAACTCTATTACACTGCAGCAGCACAAAATATAGCACTCTCTGTCACTAGGCCTCTCTATCTCTCTCTATCTCTATCTCTCTATCTAATAACTCGCAGCAGCACAACACAGCACAACACAGCACAGGATGTCACAAGAGGAAGCAAGATCCAGGCAGTGATCAGGTAAGTATTTAGCAAGGTTCTGGTCAGTAAATGGCGACAGCTGGGCACGGTGACCGCACTGCACGCTATTCCAGACCGGAATGGCGTCTGCAGTGCAGTCACCGTTAGTTTAAACCCCCCTCCATGGCTGTGATTGGTCCGTCGGTCCGACGAACCAATCACGGCCTTTGGGGGCGGGCGGGGTGAGGTGGGGTGACACCAGTGTCACCCTTACACCCCGCGGTGATTGGTGCTGTACTTTACAGCACCAATCACCTCCGATCCCGTGTCACCGGCGAACGTTATTCGCCGGTGACACAGGAAAACGCTGTGAATGGCTGTTCACACTGAACAGCCAATCACAGCGATCGCCGACGGGGGGGCGGCATCGCAGCCCCCCCTGGGCATGCAGGGACATGTCTGCTGTCAGGGACAGCAGACATCGTCCCTCTGTCACTGCGTCTCTAGACGCAGTGACAGTTTGAAGTCATGACGTATATATACGTCATGTGTCGGGAAGTACTTCCCGGCCATGACGTATATATACGTCAAATGTCGGGAAGGGGTTAAAAATAGTTTTGACTTTCCTGTGTTGACCATTTACATGTCGACCTTTTGCTGGTGTCAACCTTTTGTTAATGTCGACCTAGAACATGTCGATCTTTTTTATATGTTAACCTACTCTCTGGTGACCTATTGACCTAATAATCCTCACCCAACCATTCTACTACTAATATTAAATGTATATAACTCCTGTGTTCCGCAGGTGTGGCCGCCATGCTGATATGTGCACAAACCGGAACTGATCCCCAAGGTAAGTGCTGTGCAGAATAATGCTACTTATTGGCCCTTATTCTGGTCCTTTCGCTCCCCTGTGTATTCGCGCAGGGGAGCGATGTTTTGCGGCTGGTGCGAGCGAGTACTGTGAGCTGCTTGTCTGCAGTCCAGTTCACACCTAGCAGTGCGGGCAGGGGACGTGGGGCTGTGCCCATGAGAACGCTGGGCATTCCCATGGTACTTTCCCGATGACGCCGCACAGGACGCTCCCAGATGTAAAACACCAGAGAGGAGTCTTCCATCTACGAGCGCTGTAGAAATTATTTGATGGTTGGCGACCATTGAACAATTTCCTCCCCGCACGAAAGCTGCAAATGGATGTTTATGCTAAACATTAATTTGCACTCAGGGGAACTTGGCGTGCGAGGGGCAGGTGGCCGGCCGTGCGGGGGGCATTTCAATGACTCGCAAAGATGTGATATTTACAGTTTGCGAGTCAACCAGAATAAGGCCTATTGTGTGTGTGTGTGTGGGGGGGGGGGGGTGGATGTCATAGGGAGTAACACTATGGTAGATGAGAGGAAACACATTCTTCTCAGGTGAGACATGGGGCCCAGATCCCTTCTCCTAATTAGAGATAAGCTGAACATTTGGGTCTACAGAACCTCATCACATCTGTCTCTGCGCTTCCTTCCTTTTACAGGAACCACTAAGCGATGTGGAAAGAACAAAATGTGGAGCTGTAAGGAAACTTGTGGCCGACTTTGCAAGGACATGAATAAACTTGTTCCCTGTAACAAAATGTGCACGCAAGGCTGTGGGTGTAAGCCGGGGTACTGGTATAAGGATCTGAATGATAACACGTGTGTGCTTCCTGAGGATTGCCCAGGCAATAAATAAAGGGAATTAAATAATTCTGACAAACACTGATTGGCCTGTGATTCTCTAATCTGTGCTAAGTGACCCTGTTATTATCGATCACATTGATAAGGTCTCATATAGCATATTCCTATACCGTATACTAGTCTGCAGTAGTGCTACTTTAAAAACTGCCCCCCCCACTGAAAAAAATTGTCCCCCCATTCCTGCTCATAAGGCGTCTATACATTTATTTGGCTTGAACCTTAGCATACACTTTAAGCTAGCTTAACTAAAGAATAACTCACACTGACACAATAAAGACACGGACACCAAAGCAATTAGATTTAAAGGGCATAGTATATTTATTATGTGGTATGACCCTTCTTCGTAAAGGGCTGGCAATAAGGCGTCACGGCGCCCAGCTCTAGTCACATCAAAAATGGCGGCGACTTAAACGCCCCAACTGACTGATATTAACATGGGGACGACTGAGACGGCCCCATCCGACTAAGGCACAACCTAACGCTGGAAAGTCTCACCACCCCTTCTCTGGCTGGTGTGGACACTCCGCTGACGAAGTGCCCACAGCGCTCCCCGCAAAGGCAGGACACCCCGCCGTCTTTCCCGGGGGTAGTGCCTCCCAGCGCCCTCTCATGCCATAAGTGACCGCTGGACCGTGACGCCCTACCGCCCCAGTTCCGATAATGGTAAATGTACCAATGAATTGACTATAAATTTGAAATGCCAAAGGCAAGGGAGGGTGGGTGGGGCTGAAGAACTTTTCCAAGAGGAAGCATTTCCTGTAAGGACCTGCCTATATACCCCTCTCCTAAGCTCACGCCCCTAAGCTCACCCATAGGCTAACCACTAAACTGAAACTAACTTTAGGCAACTAGCAGTCATTAACTCTTTCCTGCCCACCCAAAAAATGTAAGCCTCTTAAGTACGCTCTGGCTTAGGCAGCCCTCGCTTTATCTAAGGCGTCTATACATTTATTTGGCTTGAACCTTAGCATACACTTTAAGCTAGCTTAACTAAAGAATAACTCACACTGACACAATAAAGACACGGACACCAAAGCAATTAGATTTAAAGGGCATAGTATATTTATTATGTGGTATGACCCTTCTTCGTAAAGGGCTGGCAATAAGGCGTCACGGCGCCCAGCTCTAGTCACATCAAAAATGGCGGCGACTTAAACGCCCCAACTGACTGATATTAACATGGGGACGACTGAGACGGCCCCATCCGACTAAGGCACAACCTAACGCTGGGAAGTCTCACCACCCCTTCTCTGGCTGGTGTGGACACTCCGCTGACGAAGTGCCCACAGCGCCCCCCCGCAAAGGCAGGACACCCCGCCGTCTTTCCCGGGGGTAGTGCCTCCCAGCGCCCTCTCATGCCACAAGTGACCGCTGGACCGTGACGCCCTACCGCCACCGCCAGGCTCTTAAGAGATTAACTAGATGAGCTCTAAGAGCCGCCGCATGCCACCCGCGAAGACCTACCTAAGTGTCCGTTATCCTAAACTAAAACTGAACTATACCTCAACAAAACCCCCTATCCTTATTGAAGGGGAGCCTGAAAGAGAAAGTTCCTAACCGTTAGAAATATACATTGCATTGATTAGTATGACAAGGTAAGTTAGTACAATGGACCCAAGTGAAGTCGAAAACTTGATAAAAAACCTCTCGTGTGTCCCGGAAGGGGGAGGTGGGCCAAATTGAAATTAATAAGGACCCACGGAGGTAAAAAATGCAAGAAAGTCCTTCACACCCCTGATTCCGGAACACTAGCTGTTCCAAAACCAGCGGGTAAACAGCGTTTTTGGGTCAGCGCCACAGGCGCACTACATCCAAATCTTATCTACCTTATATAAATCCTAATTGCAGCGGACTTCCATCGTCCCCATTGCCTGAACGGAAGAGTCAGGAAGCCTGCTGGCCGCTGCGCAGGTAGCTGCCCGCACAGGCAATTTCAGCACTAAATATTGCAGCCGCCGCAATGCTTGCGGCGGCGACGCCAAAAGTGGATCAGCACCAAAAAACCCAGGATAATATCCAGGGCCTTTTCGAAAAGCTGGTACTGTCTGAATACCTAGAGGAGGAATTCCGCTTCCCCCTGGCCGATGCGTGAGTGAAGCCTGCACGGAAACCAGTTTCTCTCTTGACAGCACGTGGTGGGGGGGCGTCGGGACTGCATCCAACCCGGCTGACGGCAGGGATCCAGAAGACTCCACCGGATCCTGGGTAACACCTCGGAGGAAACAAAAGAAAATGTTAAACCCTGCTAAAGTAACGAACAAGGTCCCCACAAACGGGGGATGCGCGCGACTGATGAAGGGGGGGGGTGTTGCCACAGTAATGTATGCGTGGCACAGCTGGCCAACAACACTATACACTGACAACGAGGGGAGGAACCCCCTGGCCCTGAGGACCAACCCAGACCAATATTGAAAATGCAAGCGCCGGCCCCACTACCCCCTCATGCTAAGCTAACGCGCCCTCGATCTGAGCTATTTCCAGGAGAGAGGTATAGGCCGGGCGATGGGGCTGTCACCAATATTTTGGGCGTTGCCAAGGCCTGATGGGGCCCCACATGGATGGTCTTTGAAGTTTGGAAAACATAGATGGTTTATGGCCGATGTCAACTAGTTTGGACACGATGTGGAAGAGCCAGATGGCTTCCCCCCCATCGATGTCAAGCATAAAATAGTTTTTTGTACCGACCTTTGCCTTGGCTGCGGAGGGAAGCTCCGAGCAGGCACCTGTGAAGCCCGCACTGTATTCAGTCTACGTGGCAATGGCCGACCATCGATATGTAACACCTATCGGCTGTCATCCACCATCGATGGTCGGTTGCCATTTCCCCAATGGTTGCAAGGGCGACAGTGGCCTACCCTGCCCTTTTATAGCATGGTCACAGGTGGGAATTGAATGTCCATGTGGGCTGGGGAGGGGGGAAGCGCGGGAAATTGGACGGGCGAAATAGGTGTCCTGGCCACCGGGAGCGTATTCTGCTGGGAGGGGTAAGGCCGCCAGGAGGACGGGCTGGATTGGGACCAGTCCCCCTGCCCGTATCCCTGGGCCGGGTAAGGCCCAGGGGTGTGGCAAAATTGGCAAGCACTGGGACTGGGCGGACACCAGCCTGAGCAACCCGGGGGGCCAGAGCCGCAGGGGCCCCGGCCCAGGTATCCCGCGCCAAGCCCGCTGGGGCCTGGCGTGGAGTGGGGGCTGGCACCACGGTTGCCCGGCAGGGGGCCAGGGCGCGGGGTAGGGGGGCCGCCAAGTCCGCCACCCCCTGGACCCCGCGGGCAGTGGTGGAGCGGTCACCGGTGCTCGTACCCCTGCCAAGGCAGGGGGAAGCACCGGTGAGATAAGCGGTCCCCTTTGTGGGAAGGACGGGTGGGGACACCCAACCCCAGGCCCGGGAGGGGCCTGTACCGCAGGGAATTCGCTGCTGGGGTAAAAGGGGGTGCTGGATGGCTGACCCGGCGGGCCCGGCACGGACCCAACCAGGGCTGAATGAGGCACCTTATTTTATGGCGGCGGGTGGGGGCGGGCCACCTGAGGGTGACCGTGCACCCGGGAGCCGCCATCTTGCGTGGCGGCGTTAAACGCTGCGCCCCCCCTGACCTGGCACCGGGTGGGAGATATGCGGAGTGCGGTGGGATGGGGTTGGATCGCCCGCCCGGAGGTGCCGGGGTCGGGCATAGACGCGCGGGCGGAAATGCCGCCCGTCGCGTCATAGCCCAGTGCTGGCCGGCTGTACAGGGGCGCCAGCGACACGTGGATGCCGGCGCCAGGCGGGGACGCGGTAGGGGGACGGAGGAAAGTGACGGTAAGAGAGGGCCCGCGGGAGGCACAAGGGAAGGGGCGGGGGGATGGCGCCGACGAGAGGCAGCAGTGGCTGTGCCGGATCCGGGTGCCCGGATCGGGCCCTGGTAGTATCCGGCAGGAAGGGGGGGGGGGGGGGACAGCATGCTGTGGGCTGGGGAAAGGGTGCGGATTTGGGGGGAGACGGGACATGCTGTAATGAGGTGAGGGGGGGGGGAGAGGAGGCACACTATCCCTGGAAGGGAAGGTGGTATCCAGAAAACAAGCAGGGAGGGGGGCCTGAGTGCTGGGGATGGGACACGCTGGATAACAGCGCTGCTTGGCCACGGGGATAAATATCAGCTGCACAGGCAGGCACTTAGCTTTGAGGAGAAGCTGCTGGGCTGTGACTGCATGCTGCTGGGCTCTGACTGCATGCTGCTGGGCTCTGACTGCATGCTGCTGGGCTCTGACTGCATGCTGCTGGGCTCTGACTGCATGCTGCTGGGCTCTGACTGCATGCTGCTGGCTGAAGAACTTTTCCAAGAGGAAGCATTTCCTGTAAGGACCTGCCTATATACCCCTCTCCTAAGCTCACGCCCCTAAGCTCACCCATAGGCTAACCACTAAACTGAAACCAACTTTAGGCAACTAGCAGTCATTAACTCTTTCCTGCCCACCCAAAAAATGTAAGCCTCTTAAGTACGCTCTGGCTTAGGCAGCCCTCGCTTTATCTTGTCTGGCATTTTCCCCTCCAGCCTCCGTTCCACAATCGTTCCGCCTACATCTGCCACTGGGGTTTTATTTCCGTACCAGCAATGAAAATGTATTTCCCAAAATGGCCGCCGCCTCATTGACAGTTTTTATGAATGCTAGAGGATGGCACAGCCATTTTGGGAAGGACATTTTCATTGCCTGTAGGTGCGACGGGACCCCAGCGGAGATGGAACGGAGGCATTCAGGCAGACAGGGTCACAGGTGGGGGTACTCATTAACCAGGCCCGGGCTTGCTGGAGGGGCCGGCAGGGGCCCTGGTCTGACTCTCCCCCCCCCCCCCCCCTTCCTCCTCCGTCCCTCCCGGGCGGCAGCAGCAGCACATGGCTCTACAGCATGTGTTGTGCTGACAGCAGGCTCAGCATGGCCGCAAACTGCATAGGAGAATATTACACTGTCAAAACACAGAGTAAAGGCAGAATAAACTTGGTCAATGGGTAACTGCAGGGGATATATACGAGAGAGAGAGAGAGAGAGAGAGAGAGAGAGAGAGAGAGGGGAGAGGGGGTGGGGGGGGGGGGGGGAGGGAGAGAGATGTGGTAAGTGGCACTCCTTTGGACTTCACAAAAATGACTATGCAGACGCAATCAGCTCCAACATTTCAGATTTTACTCAGTTTTCAAGGATAGAACCATTTCTTTGAGTGCAGCACCTGGGCAGTTGTCATGTGTATCTTGGAGTGCCGGTAACCAAGTATCTATTTATATATATCTATATATCTATATATACACATACATACATACATACATACATACATACATACCACATGAAAAGCCTGTGTTTGTCCCAGTGCTGCCTCTGATTAAAAACCCTCCCATGACTAGGCTGCTGCTGCTGTTCTCCATGGGCCTGAGAAGCATGTAATGAGCTCCACCAATCAGAGCTCAGCACAAACATCTCAGCCTCTGCCCTCTGGTGCAAAGTGTCATGGGACTTAGGCAACTCCCAATAATGCACTGCACACTTGTGCAAGCAGTGTGCCTTGGCTCCCTATGCTCAGCACCATTAATCATTGTCACATTGGCAGATAGGTGAAGCTGCAGCACTACCCCACTCCCATGCACAAAACCTTAATTTTTTTTTTTTAAATACATGCCAACCACAAGGGGCCCCTAGCTAGAGGGAGGCCCAGGGGCACTGACCCCTTGTGCCCCCATTATAATCCGGCCCTGCGGCAGACTCCCCAGCACCTACGCCACTGCAAGTCTCCACCAATCTACCCAGGTCATACTGTATCTACTTCCCCTAACTGAGTAAATGAGTAAAAGGTAAAAGATTCATTATGGGGCTGATTCTGAATTTGGAGCAAATCAATAGGTGCAAATACACGTATTATGTTTGTATGCAGGGTAAACACTAGGTGCTTTTGCATGTAGCCCACAGATTTATTTGTTTTGGGGGGAAAAAAACAACATTTTATGTATTTGAAAAACATTGAGAGGAAAGACAAAAATGACTTCCAATATAAGGCCAGAGGCCTGGTGCAATGAAACGGTACGGTGCCAATAAAATGTAAGAAAACAAACATAGGATGTATCATATAATAACAAAAAATAAAAATACAAAGGGGCAAATTTACTAAAATGGGAGTTCTACTTCACAGGGGATGTTGCTATGGGCCACCAATCAGAATCTACTGTATTTATTTAGCACAGGCATGTCCAAACTGTGGCCCCTCAGCTGTTGTGAAACTACACATCCCAGCATGCCTTGGCAAAGTTTTAGCATTCCCTAATGGCAAAACTGTAGCATGATGGGACTCGTAGTTTCACAATAGCTGGAGGGCCACAGTTTGGACATGCCTGATTTGGCACCTTCCAGAAGATAATAGATAGTATCTGATTGGTTGCCCATAGCAACCACCCAGAATGAAGCCCAAGAGGAAGACGAATGGAGAGGGAAAGGAAGACGTGTTGCAGTGACGAGTGATGCGGGAGAGTCACAATGTATAGCGGCCCTCATTCTAGTCCATACGCTCCCCTGTGAGTTTGCACAGGGGAGCGATGCTTTGCGACTGTGCATAAACAGTAATGCGCATGTGCATGAGCCACATTGTGTGAGCGGCCACGGCAAATTGATTATTCGCCCTCCGCTTGCACACAGCAGTGCGGGTGGAGGGCGCGGGGCGGCGGGCATTCCATGCGTGTACCCATGGTAATTCGGCGGTGACACAAGTGCGGAGGGGCGGGCAGCTGATGTAAGCACATGTCATTTGCCCGTCGGCTTCCCGTACAGTCCGCTCACAAATCTCAGACAGCAAGACAGTGTCCTAGAACTGCGAGGGCTGCAGAAATCATATGTTGGTCGGCGACCATTGAATGGGGGCGACCATTGAATGTATGGACACACACATATATTATATACATAATTAATAGTAACATAAACGGTACTTGTTTCCTAGCACGGCGCCACCGACTTTAATTGTATGCCATCGGGTGCGAAAAATTGGGTCGATCGCATCGCATGCAACCAAATCGCATGCTATGCGATGCGACCGATGCAACTGTTTTTTAGATTGGATTCAATGTAAAATTGTCCCTGAGACCCGATTTTACATCAAAACCAATGTTAAATGCCCATTTTTAATTGTATAAGCACCCTGTTGGGCCATTACTATGTGAAATGCACCCCCATTGTCAACGCCACGATCAACGTCAACCCGGAGCGTGGCGAGCGCAGCTAGCCCGTGAGGGGCGGCGGTACGTGTCCTCCGACCTTTTCATACCCCCATTATCCACGTCTGCGTGGAGTTGATTTTATATAGCGTTGCGAGCGCAGCGAGCCACCGAGCCCGAAGCATGGCGAGCGGACGCGCATAACTTCACATGTATTACGTGTCCGCTCGCCACGCTTCGGGCTCACTATATAAAACCAACTCCACACCGATGTGGATAGTGGGGGTATGAAAAGGTCGGAGGACGCGTACCGCCGCCCCTCGCAGGCTCGCTGCACTCGCCACGCTTCAGGTTGGCGTTCATTGTGGCGGCCCGTTAACAATGGGGGGGCATTTCACATACAAATTACCCATCAGGGTGGGTATACAATCAAAATTGGGTATATTGGGCCATTTAACATTGGTTCCAATGTAAAAAAATCGGGTCCATCGCATCGGTCGCATCGCATGCCATTATAAAGGCCGGTTTTTACTAGGGATGTGCACCGGCCACTTTTCGGGTTTTGGGTTTTGGGTTCTGATTACCTTGAGGTTTTGGGTTCTAATGGGTTTTGCCAAAACACCTCCTAAGTGTTTTGTGTTTGGATTTTTGGGGTTTTGGGTTCTGATTTATTTGTTAAAAAGGCATAAAAACTGCTAAAATCGCAGAATTTGTTTTTTTTTTCTCCTACGCTATATTAACTTCAATAACATTCATTTCCACTCATTTCCAGTCTATTCTGAACACCTCACAATATTGTTTTTAGGGCAAAAGGTTGCACAGAGGTAGCTGGATAACTATGCTAAGCCACACAAGTGTGCAGCACAAACACGTGGCTCATGTAAGAGTGGCACTGCAGCGGTAGATACGGCAGTATTAGGCAGTGAGCCCCAGACCAGACGGTAGATACGCCAGTATTAGGCAGTGAGCCCCAAAACAGACGGTAGATATGGCAGTATTAGGCAGTGGGCCCCATACCAGACAGGTAGATATGGCAGTATTAGGCAGTGAGCCCCAGATCAGACAGGTAGATACACCAGTATTAGGCAGTGAGCCCCATACCAGATGGTAGACACAGCACAGAGGAGACAGTAGTGAGTTTGAAAAAACTCAGGAGCCCGAGGTGTGCTCCCTACCACCAGTGCTGTGCCAAAACACGTGCAAAGGGGGCCGTGCGTTCGATTTGGGCTTTCTCCCGAAGGAGAAGGGCCCCGTTTTTCCCCTAACCCCTCTAGTTTGGGACGTCAGTCCTTTAGGACGTTAGGGGTCTAGTGTCTGAAGGGTCTAGTTATAAAGGGTCATCTTTAAATTAATAGCAGCGTTATACCCGCGTTATAATATTTATAACTTTCTTGGATATCGATTGTGAATTGACTCCTCTCTATATTCCATCAACAGGTAAACTTATTTCAGATTTCTACTGCAGAACATCGCAGCTGTTTGCACTGATTTAAACGGGGTAAACTTATTTCAGATTTCTACTGCAGAACATCGCAGCTGTTTGCACTGATTTAAACGGGGTAAACTTATTTCAGATTTCTACTGCAGAACATCGCAGCTGTTTGCACTGATTTTAACGGGGTAAACTTATTTCAGATTTCTACTGCAGAACATCGCAGCTGTTTGCACTGATTTAAACGGGGTAAACTTATTTCAGATTTCTACTGCAGAACATCGCAGCTGTTTGCACTGATTTAAACGGGGTAAACTTATTTCAGATTTCTACTGCAGAACATCGCAGCTGTTTGCACTGATTTTAACGGGGTAAACTTATTTCAGATTTCTACTGCAGAACATCGCAGCTGTTTGCACTGATTTAAACGGGGTAAACTTATTTCAGATTTCTACTGCAGAACATCGCAGCTGTTTGCACTGATTTAAACGGGGTAAACTTATTTCAGATTTCTACTGCAGAACATCGCAGCTGTTTGCACTGATTTAAACGGGGTAAACTTATTTCAGATTTCTACTGCAGAACATCGCAGCTGTTTGCACTGATTTAAACGGGGTAAACTTATTTCAGATTTCTACTGCAGAACATCGCAGCTGTTTGCACTGATTTAAACGGGGTAAACTTATTTCAGATTTCTACTGCAGAACATCGCAGCTGTTTGCACTGATTTAAATGGGGTAAACTTATTTCAGATTTCTACTGCAGAACATCGCAGCTGTTTGCACTGATTTAAACGGGGTAAACTTATTTCAGATTTCTACTGCAGAACATCGCAGCTGTTTGCACTGATCGCTTTAAATCTGTAAAAGCTGCTATTGTGGTTTTATCTGTGCTATGTGAAGAACTTAGAAATATTGGGATAGTGCTACTGCTCTTACATTGGTATGGTCTGATTAGCACCTTTTGCTGGTGGGGGAGGTGTATTGGGAGGGGCAGCTAATTCAGGATGGACATATGTTTTTTAGGCTTATATATTGAGTATAGTTTGGACGTCAGTCCTTTAGGACGTTAGGGGTCTAGTGTCTGAAGGGTCATCTTTAAATTAATAGCAGCGTTATACCCGCGTTAAACCGAAGGAAACCAGAAGGCAAAGAACAAACCATCATTACTGCTGAAGGACTGCATTATATCCAAAAAACTCAGGTACATCATGTGGCCTCAACTGACCTTTGCAATGAGTGGACCAAGCCCACCACCCCTACGGCTAAAAACACCTGGACTACCCCCAGCCCTACCCCTCATTGTGAGCATGGAGCTGTGAGGGGAAGCAGCAGGGCCAGCCTATGCACCAACACTTCACCCATCAATCCCTTGTAAAGGTGTCAGTCCTCTGCAAATGTGTGTACATGTCATTTCTCTCCCCCCCCCCCTCCTCTCCTGCAGCACACATCTACCTCACTATGGCCCTTATTCTGATGTAAGCGGTAACGGCCGCTTGCGGCCGTTCCGCCGATGTTTTCGCTCTGCGCATGTGCAAAGGGCACTCTGCGCATGTGCAGGCGAAATCGCCGCACATTTTTTTTAACCGCCGCAAAGGGGGTGGATAGGGGCGTGAGGGGCTACTTAGCCTCATTTCCCTATGCATACGCCCCGCGTTTCATGGGCGTTCCCATGCAAACGCGGGGCGTGCGCATGGTAATGAGGCTGTGACGCATGTGTTGGGGGCGGGCATCTGACATCGCCGGATGTCAGCTGCCCGCCCCCATACATGCTTTCACACGGACAAGTGTCCGTGAGGTCTATGGGTGCGGGAGCTGGTGGAGCGTGCGGCCCTGCCTTCGATGGTCGGCGACCATCGAATGCAGGGGGCTGCTCCAAGATAGTGGAGGCGTATCCCCCGCCATTTTCATGCGGACCGCCACATGTCCGCGTACGGACGGCCGTGGCGATCCGTATGGAAGGCGGAGATTCGCCTGCACGGTCGGAGCCGCATATGCGGCTCCGGCCGCACCAACTAGAATAAGGGCCCATGTGCTTTTCCTGTGTTGTGTACCTCCACAGATTGCACACCCTGCCAGCACTGACCTATGCAGTGCACCAAGCTGGTTGCCTCAGATGGTTTCTCTGCGGGCAGGATGTGGGTCACGTGGATGTTGCTGTGCAGGGTTTATCATACTATTACAGAAGTATTTGCTTTCCAGTATATGCATTGGGTCCTTGTATGGTTCGCCCCTTACAGTGTAACCTTCGTAGTGCGCCCACCATGGCTGCCTCATCTGGTGCACTTGTGAATGGGATGAAAAATACATGGACCTGAGTATACATTGAAATCATCCATTTTGGGTAATTTCTTTTAGGGGTATTCTATTTCACCCTGGGTAATCCTACGCAGAGCGCCTAAAATGGCTGCCGCACCTGGTACCTTGTCAGGGTGGAGTACACAACCCATTGAAGTTATTATCCAAAATGCTTCCCCACTCCTGCATTATGCTTACTGTGTGCTCAGGGGTTTCTTTTGTCTGTGACTTGTCTGTTACTGTACCACCAACATCCTCTGTATTATGTGCATTGTTTTTTAATGTCTGTAAGCGCCTTGAGTCCTGCTGGAGAAAGTGTGCTATATAAATTATACTTACTTACTACTTACTTACTCTCAATCATAAGGCCGAAGAGGGGAATAAAGGGAACAGTGGGTCCTCTTCGCCAAAGCTTACAGAGACCCTCATTCCTCAACCCCTGGAAGGGTTAGGACGGTGGGTCCTCCGCACCCGAAGGTTTGGAGAGACCCTCAGTAGACTTCCCTCCGCCTTGCGGCTCGGGGTCGTCCTCGGGGGGACCGAAGCTCTCCCCAAAAGGCGAGAGCTTCAGCACATTGGGGAAATGGAAGGCCCATAAGGGTCGACCACACTACCCCAAAAAACGTGACAAACTACAAAAAACAAAGAACGTGAAAAGTGACAAACGTGAGAGGGAAAATAAATAAATAAAGAGACCCCAGCCAGAAGGCCGGGGTGGGGGTGTGAAAAATTGTCCTACCCCATCCAAAAGGACGAGGTAAGGACGTGAAGCGCTAACCTAAAGGGAAGTGTGCAGTGCTAGTGCCATACTAGTGCAAGGTGACTGGGGATCACCCGTGTATGTTTGGCACCCCCGAGTTTCCCCGGGGGCACAGTGCAGCCTCGGACTCCAGGCAGCCAGCCAGTCAGCGTCCGACCAAGTGTTTCTCCGCCTCACCAGCGGCCCCATTCCGGCCCCCCGCCATGGGAATGGATACTCCTCCGGGCTTTTCGATGAGTCTCCCCCGCAGCGGCCGAATAGACCAACTGAAGGAGAAGAAAACACCTACTTAGTCCCGACGTTTCACCTCTCCCAGGGACTGAGTACTGGGCTGGGCTTTTCGCTGTCTCTCTGGCCGAGGGAACTAGGAACCCCCGAACCAGAGAGCAATCTACTCGGTCCCAGCTTTTCCCGTCTTCCTGGGAGTGGATACTAGACCGGGCTTTTCGAGTGACTCTCCCTCAGAGGCTATAGACCCCCGAACAAGAGCCCCATCTACTAGGCCCGATGCTTCTCCCCTCCCTACCAGTAGGAGAGTCTGTCGTCCCCCCCCCCCTACAGCAGGGCGTAGATACTCAGCCAGACCTTACACCCGCCCAGAACATGAGGTACACTACGCCTCAGTGTACCAAAAGTGTGGTTTGGTCCAGCTTTTCTCTATTCTCTGCCAGGGGGGCGGTCCAAACCCAACTGATAAGAACAGATACTACACTTGATCTTAGCCAAAAGGCTCTACTTGAACAGAGATAATTAGATTTGGGTGGGGTTTTACACCTACCTCACCTGAATTTTAAGAACTTCACATAAAGCTCGCCAGAATTTTGCTATGAATTGTACACCTCGGTCAGACACAATTTCTTCAGGTAGCCCATAGGTTCTGAAGATCTCTTTGATGAAAAGGTTGGCTAACTTCGGAGCTGAAGGTAAACCCCGTAGTGGTATGAAGTGAGCCATCTTAGAAAATCTGTCTATGACGACCCATATGGTGGTATAACCATCGGATGATGGAAGGTCGGTAATAAAGTCCACTGACAAGTGAGTCCAAGGCCCTTTTGGAATGGAAAGTGGCCTCAATGGTCCTGCTGGAGCTAAATTGGAAGATTTATGTTGGGCACAATGAGGGCAGGAAGCAATGTATTGCTGAACATCTTTCTTTAGAGCAGGCCACCAGTACCATCGAGAAAGGAATTCGTAGGTCTTCTGGATACCTGGGTGACCGGAGAACTTGGAATCATGGGCCCAACGCAGAATCTGCTTCCTTGAGCTAGGCTTAACAAAGGTTTTACCTGGAGGAACTGGCACTCGTACAGTTGTTGCTGCAACAGCGAGAGGATCAATAATTGGACTTCCTTCATAGGATTTTGACTCCTCCTCAGTTTCCCACGACCTAGACAGAGCATCTGCCTTACGATTCTTCGCTCCAGGAGAAAAAGACAATTTGAAATTAAATCTGGAAAAATGTGGTGTCATTGCATTATTATTATACAGAGGGAGCAGCCAGTGGTGTCATGGCATTACTTTTATATTATACAGGGGGAGCAACCTGTGGTGTCATAATTATTATTGTACAGGGGGAGCAGGCTGTGGTGTCATGGCATTATGCCATGACACCACAGGCTGCTCCCTCTGTTTAATAATAATGGCATGACACCACAGGCTGCTCCCCCTGTATAATATAAAAGTAATGCCATGACACCACAGACTGCTCCCTCTGTATTATGATAATGCAACGACACCACAGGCTGCTCCCCCTGTATAATAATTTGTGTCATGGTATTACTATTGTTCTATTATACAGCGGGAGCAGCCTGTGGTGTCATTGCATTATTATTATACAGCGGGAGTAGCCTGTGGTGTTATTGCATTATTATTATACAGAGGGAGCAGCCAGTGGTGTCATTGCATTATTATTATTATACAGCGGGAGGAACTTGTGGTGTCATAATTATTATTGTACAGGGGGAGCAGCCTGTGGTGTCATGGCATTATGCCATGACACCACAGGCTGCTCCCTCTGTATAATAATAATAATGGCATGACACCACAGGCTGCTCCCTCTGTATAATAATAATAATGCCATGACACCACAGGCTGCTCCCTCTGTATAATAATAATAATAATAATGCCATGACAGCACCGGCTGCTCCCCCTGTACAATAATAATAATGCAATGACACCACAGGCTGCTCCCTCTGTATAATATAATAATAGTAATGCCATGACACAAATTATTATACAGGGGGAGCAGCCTGTGGCATCATGGCATTATTATTATTATTATACAGGGGGAGCAGCCTTTGGTGTCCTGTTCTTTATTTATGCAGGAGAGCAGCCTGTGGTGTCCTGTTCTTTATATATGCAGGAGAGCAGCCTGTGGTGTCCTGTTATTTATTTATGCAGGAGAGCAGACTGTGGTGTCCTGTTCTTTTCATATGCAGGAGAGCAGCCTGTGGTGTCCTGTTATTTATTTATGCAGGAGAGCTGCCTGTGGTGTCCTGTTATTTATATATGCAGGAGAGCAGCCTGTGGTGTCCTGTTATTTATATATGCAGGAGAGCAGCCTGTGGTGTCCTGTTATTTATTTATGCAGGAGAGCTGCCTGTGGTGTCCTGTTATTTATTTATGCAGGAGAGCAGCCTGTGGTGTCCTGTTCTTTATATATGCAGGAGAGCAGCCTGTAGTGTCCTGTTATTTATTTATGCAGGAGAGCAGCCTGTGGTGTCCAGATCGTTATTTATGCAGGAGAACAGCCAGTGGTGTCCTCTTCTATTTTTTATGCAGGTGAGCAGCCTGTGGCAGGGGCGGAGTGGGATGGTGGGAAGCCAGGCAGATTTTCAGTGTACCATGTCCCGCACCCCTCTCAGTGGACATTCTCCTACAAAGCCAGGCTGATACATACAAAACCTCGGCTGCCACAATTGGAGCTTCTGCACTTGCGCAAAATCTCAGTTAACCTGGAGCCACATGACAATAATGTGCTAGGCCAGGGGGTAGTGTCAGTAGTCCCCCTGCATCATATATTAGGCTGGCTGCAGGAGACTGTCCGTGTCGCAGCTGCGGTCACTCTCGCTGCCATAGGTGAGCAGCTCCGTCTCCTTTAGCTACTCAGCTGCTCAAGGAGGCGGAGCTGACCAGCTATGACAGTAAGAGCAGCCGGAAGCATCCGCGGCCAGCTGAAAGCATGGCAGCGGGGGGTTGGGGGTGGGGTGGTGTGTGCCAGTGGCTGACATCCCACATTACCGTGCAGTGAATTTGCACTGTGTGCACACCATCCGGCACCACTGCTCGCCCACCACTGGCTGCTATCAACTTCACCCAATGATGATGATGAAGGCAGATGGGGAGAAGAGGAGAGCGCAGCACAGAGAGCGCTAATGCTTCCCTCTCAGCAGACATTTCAAATATGGTCCCGGCCTTCAGCCAATCAGAGCTAGCGGCCATGACCACATTTGAAATGTCTGCCAAGGGGGGAGCAGGAGCATGCTCTGCGATCTCCGCATCTGGCGGCTTCATCAGCAGCATCAGCTCACCACAGCAGCAGTGAAGATAAAGAGCATGTCACCCCTGTGTGGCATAACGGGCATATCTGTGTTTGGTATTTACGTGTAATGGGCATAACGGCCAGGGCCGGCGCCACCACTAGGCAGCTCTAGGCATTTGCTTAGGGCGCCGGCCTCTGGAGGGCGGTACTTTGTAGTACCATAGAAGCGGCGGCCGCTGCACCCCCCGAGGAGGCAGGTGAGCGTTCCCCTGTCCCCTGTTCCGCCCCCCGCTGCCCCCCTCCCCGCAGCGCGTCCAGACCGGGCAAAAGGCAGGAGAAGCTGAGCTGCCCATTGGAAGCAGCCTCTCCCGCCTCTGACCCGGTCTGGACGCGCTGCGGGGAGGAGGGGGTGTAGGGAGAAGCTGGAGTGAGCCGCACCCGCCCCCCCCTGTGGATCACTTCTATTGCTTCTGACCTGGTCTGTCTGTATGCGCTGCGCTGCGGGGAGAAGGGGTTAGTGAGAAGCTGGAGAGTGCCGCACCCGCACCCCCGTGGATCACTGCAAACACCGCTGACCCGGTCTGGACGCACTGCGGGGAGGAGGGGGGGTGTAGGGGGAAGCTGGAGCGTGCCCCCCCCCACCGGGACCGGGTCAGAGAGGAGGGGGCGGGGGACGGGACGAGCGCCTGGGGCGCTCAAAGAGGTTACACCGGCCCTGGTAACGGCGTATGGTATATATAATGGCCATTATGGCATGTTGTATGATATGCTAAAGGCATTACAGTGTGTGGCATAAAGTGTATTTTGCATTATGACGTGTAATATGAAATGAGTGTGTGACGTGTAATAGGTATTCCAGTGTCAATGTTTGCCGTGTGCACGGTTCCTCTTTTCAGTTTGTCTGGCTCCTGCTCTTTCATCCTGGCTCCTAGATTTGAAAAAGATTTTTCTAGCCCTGTAATATGGTATGGTCATAGTTGAAAATGATTTGCCTTGTAACTAATTGCCTTTTTTTAAAAGTCAGAGATCGTCTGGCTTCCCTCACTATCGACAAGCTCAGACCCTATTATGTTTCCCCGCGAGTGTATCTTTTTTTTTTTTTTGTATAATCTTTTTATTAGATATTTGTAGACATATCATATAGCATATCAGTACAGGATAAGAAAGTACAATCAAAGGAACAAACTGTGGAACTGTAGCCTTCGAAATTACAGACATTATTATCAACATCAATTGGCATTCAACATTTTCTATCTTGGTTTTTGCAGATATAGCTCTGCTCAGAAGATCTTATCCTCTCTATACTGGGTCTGTTAATGTAAACAGGCCCTTATTACACAAGAAAAAAAAAAAAAAAGTATATAACATATCCATACACATTGAGTAACCACTAAACATGTACACATAGACAGACGGGAAAGGGGAGGGGGGAAGGGGATGATGAAAAGGTGTAGGATATAGGTGGGGGGAAAAGGAATGTACCGGCCTTGAAGAAAGGTATCATGAATTATATTAACATATTAAAATATGCGCAGATATTCAGTCACCAAAATGCAAATTAGAATGAGGGTTTACACCAATTACTATTTAGCAAAGGATAGGTAAGGTCTTCGTTAGATTAGTTGTTTACAGAATCAATATAATCAATGGGCATCAAAATCTGCCAACACATTCTGTTTTACATTATCGTCCAAGGTGTCAATAAAGAAAGACCATTTTAACAAAAATTTGCGTAGCCCTTTTTTTTGGTCTAAACGTGCATATTTCCTTTCAAAGTACATAAATTGTATGAGCTTCTGTTTCACATGAGATAGGTTAGGTGCAGCTTTCTTCGTCCAATACAATAAAATGCATTTCCGCGCCACTGTAACGGTTGTTATTAAAAGTGGGAGTGCTTCGGAATCTATAACTTCGGTTTGCCAATCATGATGAGAAAGTCCCATACATGCAGCCGGAGACATGGACCATTTAACTGAAAACATCATGTTAATAAATTCTATTACTTTGCACCAGAACCTTTTGATTTTGGGACAATCCCACATGCAGTGGGCAAAGTCCGCTCTAAAACAACTACATTTATTGCAATGCCCCAACTCTTCCTCAACCATATGTCTCCTTTGGTGAGGCGTAATGTACGCTCTATGGATGGTTCGAATATGAACTTCCTGGAGGTACGCAGATTTTAAAAATTTCATTGAAGAAGGATGTAAATGGATAATCTGTTCTAGATCTTGAATATGTGGCAAGTCGGCGGCCCACCTCTCGACCAGCCCATCCCAGTGTGAGGTATTTGAGAAAAGTTTTTCGCTTAACAATTTATACAGACAGTTCAATCTATATTTGTTCGTACTGATATAACTTAGTAGTGTTTCTGTCGATTGTATCATGCCTATCCCTTGGTGGGGAGTGCTTTTGATGGCACTGGTTTTGAGCTGTGTCGAGAAGTGCCTCGCCTGGTAGTACATAAACAACTGTGACTTTTCTAGGTTATATTTTTCGCTTAAAACTGAAAAAGGAATAATATGGCCTCCCGGATCAAACATTTTGCTAGCCAAATCTAGGCCTTTCTCTTTCCAATTAAGAAAACGGGCATCTAATAAAGAAGGTGGGAACGCCGGATTCCCCCATAGAGGTCTATATGAACTTTCACATGGATTAGAGTGCAATATGTGGTGTATCTGATTCCACGCTTGGTATGTATCTTTAAATAAAATGTGGTCTCTGATCTCTGGTGGGATGGCTCCACGTCTCAACTGCAATAAGGCTCCTGGCGCATAGGGAAAAAAAATATCTTGGTCTGAAGTCTTACTAGTAAATGTGGACCTATTCAAAAGCCAATCCCCAATATATCTAAACTGGATAGATAATACATAGCAGTTCAGGTCAGGGTAACCTAACCCCCCTGCAGAAGTTTGGGCTTTGAGCTTAAGTTTAGCAATTCTGGGACGTTTTCCCTTCCAAAGAAATTTCGCAAATAATGATTCTAGCATCAAGTTATCTCCTGACTTCAAAGAAATAGGTATCATCTGCATACAGTATAAGATTTTAGGCATAATAATTGATCTAATAATTGCCATTCTTCCTATCAATGAGATGGGGAGATCCTTCCATGCTTCTAGTTTAGTCTTAATTTGAGAAATTATTGGGCTGTAATTCAGTGTGTATAAGTGGGAAAGATTGTTGCTAATTTGAATGCCCAGATATTTGAAGTTCGACTGACAAATCGGTATTGGCGAGTTTAAAGCATGTATAGCTTGCCAGTTGACCGCTCCCAAAGGAAGGAGCTCCGACTTAGACATGTTGATCTTATAGCCGGATATTTTTCCAAATGACTCGATGAGGTGTAGCAGAGCCGGCAAAGAATGGGAGGGGTTGGAAAGAAATATAAGGGTGTCATCTGCAAATAATGCTATCTTGATTTCAACTTTTCTAATGGTGATTCCTTGGATTAGCGGCGATGTCCTTATTGCTATGGCAAGGGGCTCTACAGCAACCGCAAACAGGAGTGGGGAAAGGGGGCAACCCTGCCTTGTGCCTCTTCTAAGTTGGAATGGGGATGATAACAGACCATTACAGGCTATTCTAGACATCGGGGCAGCATACAAAGTTTTAATCATATTAATAAATCTTGATGGGAAACCAAAATTTTCCAGGGTTTGGACAGGTATGGCCACAGCACCATGTCGAATGCTTTCTCGGCGTCCAGTGCGAGGATTAAATTGTCCCCGCTCCTGTCCGCCGAGAGAGCATGCGACCGCTGTATAGCCGCCAACAGCCTTCTCATATTTGAGACAGAGTGGCGTCCGGAGATAAACCCTGATTGGTCGTCACTAATTATATTTGGAAGTATGTCTTTCAACCTTTCGGCCAAAATTTTTGTTAGAAGTTTATACTCTATATTCAAGAGCGAAATGGGTCGGTTGGCCCTGGTGAGTGTAAATCACGGCCCTTTTTAGGGAGGACCTTGATAGTGGCATCAGAAAAGTATGCCGGAAGTTCTTCACGTTCTATTATAGCATTGAAACTGGCTGCTAGAGGTTTAACTATTAAGGGTTCCATAAGTTTAAAAAATTCGTTTGAGAAGCCGTCTGGCCCAGGGGCTTTGGCAGATTTGAGTTTGCCTATTGCCCACTGAACCTCTAACTCTGATATCGGGGCTACCAACTGTGTTATCATTTCTTCTGGCACTTGGGGGTATGAAAGAGCATTCCAATAGGTAAGAGAAGGGATTTGGGGGGGGGGGGTTTGCCGACTCAGCTACACTCTCCATCGACCCACTCTCCACCATGTCAGGGGCAGAATAAAGGTTTTCATAAAAATATTTCAAAATTTCAGCAATCTGACTATCCGTTTTTGTCAATGTTCCATCCTCCATATATAGAGGTTGTACGATAGTCCTCTGTCTAGAGCCTTGCAGTAAATTAGTGAGCATTTTCCCTATTCTATTGCCGAACTTATAAAATTTCGAGTTGACATTAAATAAATACTTCTCACCAAGAGCATTAAGGTATTCAGCACTTAGTAACTGGGCATTCTGATATGTTGTTTTATTTTGTATAGAGGGGTTTTGTTTATACAGTTGAAAAGCTTCTGTAAGGTTTTGTTGCAAGGTTATATATTTTTTATTTTGTGTTTTTTTTAAGTTAGCAGTAAAAGAAATTATCTCTCCCCTAAGGACCGTTTTTGCGGCTTGCCAATAAATCGTGGGGTCTTTTACTTCAAATTCTACATTCTCTTTTTGAAATAGGATCCAAATTTTTTTTAAGTGATCACGTAGACTCTCAGATTGGGCCATATGGGATGGGAATTTCCAAGATGTTGATATTTTGGTGGGTGCCCTGAGCTCCAAAGTCAGAGATATCAATCCATGGTCCGATAAGATCGGGGGTTGAATTAATGGATCCGACGTTTTTGCAAATAGAGGTTCCGCCACCAAGATGTAATCAATCCTGGACCATGAGTTGAATGATAAAGACAAACATGTGAAGTCCTTCTCTGTCGGGTTATGGACTCTCCAGACATCCACCAAATTCAAGGCTTTCACCAAATAAGGGACTCCAATCTTCGGGAGCGTGAGGGCTCTGCTAGGCCTTACCGACCTGTCTAATATTGTAGAAGATATCAGGTTGAAATCTCCGCAAAGAATCAGACTCACAGGGTCTAGGGCATATAGTTTAGCTAGAATAGCTGTAAAAAATACTTTTTTATAATTTGTGGGAGCATAGATGTTACAAATGGTCAACTTAATGTTATCCAGCACAATATTTGAGAATAGGAACCTACCGCCAGGATCAGAGACCTCAGATATTACTTGTAAATCTAAAGACCGCCTTGCCATGGTAACCACCCCACACGACTTAGAGTTGAGACATGAGGAACCCACTAAAACCCAACCAAGCATCTGAAGTTTTTTTACCTCTGGAGGCATCAGGTGAGTCTCCTGTAGGCAAATAACATCAATCTTTTGCTTATTTAAATAAGATAGGAGTTTCCTCCTTTTAGCTGGGGTGTGGATCCCTCTAATGTTTAAAGATCCAATCTTAAGTGACATAATATATCTTTAATTTATGAACCATTCTGCTATAAACAATCCCTTTCAGAACCGGTAAAAGGACAGGGGGGAGGACACACGAGGAACAAAATAGACGAATATAGACAAACATTCTAACAATCTTATGAGGAGTAACAATAACTTTAAGATTGGACTTCCAGCGTCCCATAGACCTGCGAACCATCAGTTCCCCAGGTCCTGGGTGGGTTATTTCTAGATGATAGACGAGAACTCAGCTCGCTTCATCTACCCACCCCAGCCCACTAATAGATACAATATTAATCCCTATTACTTTAAGTAATTTAGCATATTAATCTTTCTGTGACAATCAACCCAGCCGAGTACTACTTCTTAAACTTTATCTCCTCTCTTACTCAACTCCTTACAATTCAATTTGACTCAGCGGATAAGATTGACACACAAAGAGAAAATAAAGAGAATGTAAATATATAATTTGACACACTAAAAAAAAACGGATGAACTTGAAACAAGCCTAACACCCCACCAACAAGAAGAGCCCAGGGCTCAATTCTACATTCTTCACACAGAATCAATCATAGCAACCCAGACTAAACCTGTTGCAGAATCAAGGTAACTCAGTCTGTGTGAATCTCAGCCATCAGGTGGAGCTGCAGTATCAGAAATGTCCCCTTCTCTTCTTCCAGATTTTTCTGCTTCAAGGAACGCTTCTGCCTCTCTAGCAGCTTCAAAGTCTTTATATCCAGTGCCAGAAAAGATTCTAAGTCGAGCCGGGAACATTAAAAAAAAATTTCTATTCTCCTTAACTAAAGCAGAGCAAATATGTGAAAAGGAGCATCTCGATTTCGTTACAGCGGGTGAAAAGTCCTGAAACATACGCAGGATATGCCCTTCCCATGTAATGGGGTTAGACTTTCTTGAGGCGTTCCACAGTATCTGACGGTGTAAATAATTTAACACTTTGAAAATGACCACTCTAGGTCGTGATGAATCCTGTGTATTAATACTGCCAAGTCTGTGGATCCTTTCAATGGACATATCTGTGCATTGACCCGTCACCTCAAGCAGGGAGGGGAGAGTGTTTCTAACAAAAAAGTCCAGTTGCGGCCCCTTCAGGGATTCGGGTAAACCAGTTATTCTAAGGTTTTTCCTTCTAGCCCTATTTTCAATATTCTCCAGCCCCTCATTAAGGATCTTGTTATCCTTTTCCAGCCTGAGCACAGATTTCTTTAAGGCTGTTATGTCCTCCATATTGGTGGAAATACCTTCCTCTGCAGTATCAATACGTAAGGTTAAGCTGCTAAGCTGGGTAGAAATGTCCGCCACTGCTTTTTGCAGTAAGGGTTGAACCGCTGCTTGAATCAGAGCAGTAAAGTCTTTTGTAGGAAAAGGACTGCATACCTGTAAAAATAGGCATCTCTCCCTCCCGTTGGCGATCCTCTGTAATAGGTTTCTTGGCTGCCGGGGTGCCGCGTGTGTTATCAGGGTCCAGCGCCATATTGTGCTCTCCCTTCCTTTTATCCTGCCTTTGTGGTAGAGACGCCGGAGCTTGTTTCATAGTCGGCGGTGGTTCCTCGGTCGTCTCTGTACCTTTGAAAAAGTTGTCTGTGGACGACGAAACGCGTCAGGCCAAGTGCTAACGGCTTATCACTCTGGGAACACAACAAGATCTTAACTTGGACCAGCTCTCCTTTATCCTCACCGGCCCATTTGTTTGGACAATACTGGACATTCTAAAGGGAAACCACCACCTGCTATTACATCTGGAGTCACCTATCAAGGACTTATCTTTCAAGGTCCCTCACCATCTGGACCAGATTTTCAAACCTACTCCAGCAGGTTTATGGACACCCGCCAAAACCAGTTTCAATTTATGTGGGAGATCGAGATACCCATCTCAGGAGAGCGTATCTAGGAACAAGTGAGATATTTCCAACTGCATTCATGCAACTATATGTTCCCTAATAGGCTGTGCACTTTATTATACTGTGTTATGGAAAATGCAATTGCTTTTTAAACAACCCTTATACCATTTTAATATACCTTTTAGTAAATAAAAAAATTGTTATACCCAATTTGACAAAATTCATTTTTGGTACGGTGTATATTCTTTGTTGTAGATGGAAACCCGACAGCAGTGATCAGTTGCGGACGGAGCACCGGCCAGCAAATACCAGCCACGACTTCCACAGGATACAGCGGACCAAAGCCAGGACGTCTTCAGCGTCAGGCTCTTGTGTCTTCTGTCTTCTTTTCCAGGGCTTATTTCTTTATCTTCTTTCTTCTTCTTTACGCTGCCGGGCTCCCGGGACTTTCAGAGCTTCAGAGATGTTTCCTCCTCGACGTCTGGACTAAGAAGGAATTCTAGCCAATCAGGAGCCGACTTTACTGGCTCCTGATTGGCCGCTAGGCGGCTCCTGATTGGCTAGAATTCATTCTTAGTCCAGACGTCGAGGAGGAAACATCTCTGAAGCTCTGAAAGTCCCGGGAGCCCGGCAGCTTGAAGAAAGAAGAAAGAAGATAAAGAAATAAGCCCTGGAAAAGAAGACAGAAGACTCAAGACCATACATGGAGGACCTGGTGAGTAGGATTTCCTTCCACAGGTCCACCATGGATTTTCTTCAGACAGGACGCCGACCCCGGAGCCGCCGACACCGGAGCCAGCGACCTACCGACGGGATCAAGATAGGTAAGTATCAGTGTGTGTGTGATGTGTGTATTAAACTTTTATTTAAAATTTGTGTCAGTGTGTTTTGTGTACTATTTTTTTAACTGTGGAACTACAAGTGCCAGCGGGCCCTTTAATGCCCAGCAAGCTGGGACTTGTGGTTCTCCAAGTCCCAGCTTGCTGGGGAGGCTTGCTGGCACTTGTAGTGCCACAGTAAAAAACAATAGTTTAATCTTTTTTTTACACTTGAATCAGCCCGATGCCCACCGCCCAGGGGCATCGGGGACAGCACCAGGCTTCAGCCTGGTCAGGTAAGTCCTGGAGGGGGGGGACCCCTTTTTGGGGGGTTCCCCACTCCCCCAGGGCCCCTGGCCAGGCTGACTAGTCGGTAGGGATGAATGCTTTGGCCGGGGGGGACTTGCATAAAAAGTGTCCCCCCGGCTGTGGCATTACCCTGCTGGCTGGTTTTGCCTGGGGCTGGTTCTTAAAATACGGGGGACCCCTACTCATTTTGTCCCCCGTATTTTGGGAACCAGCCCCAGAGCAGGAGCCTGGGGCTGGTTGTTAAAAATCAGGGAACCCCTATTTGTCGGGTTCCCTGATTTTTAATTACCGGCTCCAGGCTCTGTCAGCCTGGTGCTGGTTTCGGCTGTGGGGGGGACCCCACGCCGTTTTTTTATTTATTTATTTTATTTTATTTATTTTGACACCGCAGCCTGCACGGATCTGACTGATCCGTGCAGGCTAAAACGAGAATACGACAGGAAAATGGTGTTCTATTTTTCTGCCGTATTTTCGTGGACAAAAGCAGCCGTATTTTCTATATGGCTGCTTAGTAAATCAGGAACCACCATTCTTTTGAATGGTGATTTCTGTCGTATCCTAACGATGGTGTAGACATTCGTATTTGTAAATACAAATACGAATGTTCCATCCCTAGGACTACGAATTGTTGTATTTTCAGGATAGAAAATCCCGAAAATACAAATTTGTAAAAAAAAGGTGTATTTCTCCCTACGAATACACCTTTTTTCTACGAATCCATATTAGTAAATTTCCCCCATAATTTCTAGACTAGACATATACTGAAGTGTCCAGCAGGCTATGCCATCTATAATGGTTAGCCAATTCCCAATGAGCCCCTACCTCTGCATTGCCCTGCTGGGCCCTTCATGCCCCAGTCTGACACTGGTGACTAGGAGTAATGGGTTCTATTCAGACCTATTTATATGCTCTCTGTTGGCATTAAAAATGCAAGTACAATGCATGTCAAAATATGCCAGTGGGTGTAATGCCTAAGTGTGAATAATTATTGGTTATTTTGCATATAAGTAAGTTTTATTTATATAGCGCACTTTCTCCAACAGGACTCAAGGTGCTTTACAGACATTAAAAATAACAATGCACATACTGTAATAAAAAGGGTTATCAGTACAAGGAACAAGTAACAATGGCAGTACAGATTTACATCACACGTACAGATATGCACTAGACGCATTCTAATAAGGAACAAGGGCATGGGGAACATATTTTAACTGAGCTGTGCGGTCCCCAGGCAGCCATTCAGCAGCGCCACATGGTGATTGCACCAGCCAGAGAGGTAGACAAGTAAAACAGTACAGATATAGGACACATACAGATATATACTAGGGTGAGTATACAGCACACAATGTTTGCATGATAATGTTTTACTTTGTTAAGGTGCCCATACATTGTAAAATTGCCCTGTGCGATGAGATGCGTAGATCCCATTGCACAGCATAAAAATTATGTGCTGCACATGCTTTTTTAACTACATCGAATCTTGCAATTGAGTAAATAATGGATGGAATATTTGTACTATGTATGGGCACCCTTACTGTGCATGGAGTGAGCATGTGTTCCACATTCAAATATATTTGTTCCCCTTTTGTTTATTTTGTTTCTGCATGATGAGTTGCTAAGGCAGCACTAACACCTAAACAAGTGATGCTTTTGGTTCACTATCTTAAAAAGGCTGCAGACCAGAGTTGTGAGGGGGAGGACCAATCACAAGATTCAATGTTTGTAATTCCAGTTTATGTAAGAACATTCATGGGAAAATTCACTAGTGAAAAAATGTATGCATTATACAGCTCCAATGAGTCCAATGTGGTGGTCTGCAATGCTTTGGGTGGTAGTGCAGCTTTAAAGTTACATAACTTAAAGATCTTTGGTTTCCATGACACAAAGTTTATTTCAGGCTGCTGATGTACCTCAAAAAAGTCATAACGAAGAGGCTATGGCTAGCCAAAGTTGTTGTTCAAACCTTCCAGAAGTGTTATATGAGAAGGAAGCAGATGTAGAAGCCAATGTCACAGATATGGAAGTTTTCCCTGGAAGCAGCTCTGAACTCAGTCCTTTCCAGGAGGAATATAGGAGCCTTACTGAGGCAGAAGTCATCACAGAAGAGAGCCCAGAGTTGGACGTGGTTGAAAAACCTACTAGCCTGACATCTGTGCTTTCTCCACCAAGCTCTATTGCAGAAGACAATGCTTTTGTTGACCAACAACCTTGCCAAGCAGCTTCCATGGATTGTGACATAGTTGAAAACTCTACTGGCCTGACATTTGTGCTTTCTCCATCAAGCTCTATTGCAGTAAAATTTTGTTGACCAACATCCTTACCAACCAACTTCTATGGATTGTGACAACATTCCATTTAAGGAGGCAGATATTTATAACAGCAAAAAACAAAACGGAGACTATGTTAGGCGCTCTTGGCTCACATTTCAGGTTAAAAATCGTAAGATCGAATCATTTTTCTGCAGCATATGCATTGCTTTTTCAGATGCTACCTCACCATTTGTCAGTGGTTGTAAAAATTTCAGACACTGCCATCAAGCAGTAAATAAGCATGAATCCTCAAAAAGCCATTGTGATGCTGCTAATGCATACCTTATTGTGAAGAATACCAAAGGCATTGATACACTGATAAATAAAGATCATGTCATAAATCGAAATAAAGCAATATGTCAAAATATCGAAGTCATGAAGCGCATATTCAAGGTTGTAAAATTTCTAGGGAAGCAAGGCTTGCCATTTCGTGCCCATGGGACAAATGAATCCCTGTACAATCTTAATAACAGTGAGATTAACCATAGGAATTTTTTAGAAATTATTTTACTTCTATCCCATTATGATGTCCCGTTGAAAAATCATCTTGAAAAATGCATTCGAGAGAGTGAAAAAAGAAGAAAACGTTTGCAAGAAAGAGGAAAAGCTGGAAAACAAGCTGTTGGCCGAGGAAGTCTAGTGACTTTTTTATCATACAAGACCGTAAATAAAGTGATTATGGCAATTGTTCATTGGATTAAGAGTTTCATAGTTTCTGAAATTGGTGAAAAGAGATTTAGCATCCAGGTTGATTCCACACAAGATGCAGGAATTGTAGACCAAGCAACAGTTGTCCTGAGGTATGTGAAAAAAGAAGAGATCCAAGAACAACTAATCTCTGTTCTCCCAGTTACAGATGCATCAGGTCAAGGATTCAATAAGCTACTGATGGCTAATTTTAAATTGCTTGGACTTGACTACCATAAAATTGCTGGTGAATCATTTGATGGTGCAGCAAATATGAGGAGTTCCTATGTGGGTTTACGAGCACAGATTGCTAAAGAAGTGCCAGATTCCATCTACATCTGGTGTTATAGTCACATCCTTAACATGTGCATCTCTGATTGCTGTGACGTACTAGAAGCAAAAAACTTCTTTGGTCTCTTAAATCGCATAGCATCTTTCATCGGAGATTCCCACAAACGAATGAACATACTGTATGGGCAGAACAACTTCATAATAGACAGGGGCAAGAGAAGTTTTTACGATTGCAGAAAATTGGTGAGACACGATGGTGGGCAAAGGAGAAGGCCCTTAAATGGCTATTTGGAGAGAAGCAAACTCTATATTTGGATGCAATTGAGGTTTTATTTTCAATCTCACAATTGGCCAATTATGATTCAAGGGCCACGTCTGAGGCTACAACATTATATGAAAAGCTGTGTGAGTTCAAGACCATTTTAACAGCAAATGTCTTTATTGCTATTTTTGATGTGATTGGTCCAGTTTCAAAATATTTGCAAACTAGCGGCCTTGACTTCATGGTTGCATGGAAAATGGTTGAAACCGCCATAGACCGGCTTAAGAAAAATGAGTTTGATCAAATCAAAGACAAGGCTACACATTTTGCTTTAAAAATGAATGATCTGATCAGCACCAATGAAAATCTTTCTTTCATACAGATTGAAACTGAGCTTCCACTGAAAAGAGTTGCTAAAAAGAAGCAAATGGCAGGTGAGAGCTCAGTTGATGAACGTCCAACTGAGGAAATTAAATGTTTTCATGTAGAAGTCTACAGACCAATTTTAGATCAAATTTTAGCAAGTCTCAAAGAAAGATTTTCTGAAAATAAGCAGTTGGTGATTGACACACAGTATTTGGATCCTCGATTTTTTGAACATATTCGAAATGATTCACGACTACTTGAAGAGGGGACTCTTAAAAGAATTTCAGAATTGGCAAAAGTCAACGAAGAGACTCTTATTAGTGAACTGACTAGTTTTGCAAACCTTTTTCCAAAGCTGACAGGACACTTGGATGAACCAGACAGACAAGATACTCTACCAGAAGGCAAAACGAGGGCTGCATAGGCCAGAGTGTAGTTAAGAGCCCGGGGATTTAGGGGTTAAATGCAGATACACATGCAGCATAGAGCAGTGTGTAATTCTTAGGCAGGTTAGCATGTGGTGATTATGGGCCAATCAGCACCCAGAGGGGAGGTAGCTTAAGTGGGGTATATAGGGTCCAGCTTAGGGGGAGGAACTTCCTCTTGGAATCCGGATTCACACAGTGCAGCACGCGAAGCTAAGTACCTTTTTACCTTGTTTTTAGGCCTGTTTCATCGCGCAGCTGCAAGTATGTCCGGCCGCCCCAAGAGATCTGCCCCACCACCACGGTGGTTAGCAGACGCAGCCCGCCCGCTGGTGACTGTACCAGCGCGCGGCGGAGGCAGGGGAGGCAGCAGGACGGCCGCGACCGCGTCATCGCGGGTGCGCGCGCCGTCTCCTGCACAGTCTACCTCTGGGGGACATGTTTCCCCAGCGCAGGGAAGCGTCTCCCCGGCTCAGCAGGGCTCTGCTGTGAGCGGGGAGCGCGCTGCGCCATTAGCACATGGTGGGCACCCAGCAGCGAGTAGTGCTGCTGGGGACAGTGCTTTGGCGCCATCTGCTGGCGTTTTAACGCCAGCGCAGGTTATTCATACCCCTATGGGCACCCCGCACGCTTCAGGCAGCGGGGTGAGCGGTGGGGGGGTTTCACTTAGCGGGGGAGATGGGGGGGTGCCCCCCAGGACTAGTACCCCATTAGCGCAGGGTCCAGGGAGTCCTCTGCAGGTCATAACAGGGGGCCCCACGTGGACCCCTCTGCGGATGACTGCAGGTGGGCAGCGCGGGGCGGGTCAAGGCCCTTTGGCCTCCCTGACAAACATCTTGGCCCCGGGGAGGGGGTCGCTCATCCCCTTGGGCTGGGACGGTGGCCGTGGGGACGCTTTCGTCGGCGGCCAGATGGATGGCGGTGCCCCCCCCTTCCAGGGTTGGCAGGCACCGCAGCAGCAATGGCATCAGGGCCAGCAGCCATTCCCTGCGGCCCCTCAGGGCTTCGCCGGGGCCCCGGTGGGGCAGGGGGGGCACCAGGGGTTTGGCCACACGGGTTTCGGTGCGGGTCAGCAGGCATTCCTGCAACCCCCCGTGCAACAGCAGCAGCAGTGGGCTTTTCCTGGTCAGAATGCAGGGGAGTACCCAGGGTACCCCATGCCCCACCCACAGTACAGGCCCTACCCAGGGACCCATCAGCCCCCTTTCCCGTACTTCCCCCAAACAGCGGGGGCAGGTGGAGGTTTTCCCGGGGGGTATTTCGGGGGAGCATGGCAGGGTGCTGGTGCACCACAACAGCAGGGCCCGGGGGGGCCGCAGCAGGCTTATCAGGGGGCGGCTTACACTCACCCCAACATGTATGCCCAGGCTCAACAGGTCAACCAGGTTTATGCGACTGGGGGCCTGGGGAGCTCTGGTACAGCAGCGGGAGGGTCAGTGAGGGTGACGGGCTCAGGATATGGTCCTAACACTGCACCTTTATCTCCCGAGGTATCCTCTGTCGGTGGCAGGAGCGGCATTTTCGGGGGATCGTCCCAGGAAGAGGACGCAGAAAGGTCCAGGAGGGTTCCGGAATCCAGGCCAGCAACACCGGTGGCGACTCCAGCCATACCCAGGGTCCCGGCACCAGCTCCCAGGTTGACTGAGACCCCGGCGTCCACGTCAAGGGCAGAAGCATCCACTTCAGCAGGGACGGGGGCCACAGCACGGGTGGATCCCGTGGTCCAAGGCGAAGCTTCTGGAGATGGTGAGAATGAGAATACATCAGAGTGTGCATCCTCTTCCTCCCACTCCTCAGCTAGTAGTGATGAGTCTGGGTCCCCCAAGCGCCCGCGCAAGTTTGCGAAAATGGTTGCGCGAGCGGTGGCGAAAAAAGTGGGTGGCACTAAGCGGGCAAGGAAGGAGGCGGAGCCAGAGGTAGCTACCACGGCAGGCGACATGGTCCATTGCACCAACACCGCCATGGCCAGGGGCCTGCGTAAGGGTATAAAGGATAAGATAAAAAGGGGAAAGTTTGTCGACTTCTTCACACTGACAGTCGACATGAAAAAAGATTTTGAGGCAGCCAAGAAGGCGGGAAGTGGTAGCGAGGCGGCCTTTAAAGGCTTTCACAATTGGCTGAAGGGTTTTTTAATCTTCTCCTCTTGTTACCTGAGCACAAGGCCTGGGGAGCACGTGAACGTCTTACGCTACCTGTTCCTTGTGAACGAGACGTACACGGATTATAAGGGGCAGGCGTGGCGGAACTACGACGAGAAGTTCCGCCTCGCCCACGCCGGGTCAAGGGTCATGCCCATGGGCTGCAAGCACGTGGAGATATGGCTCGAGGTCATAGGCAAGGGGCAGCATAGCTCAGACACATCGGGCAGGAAGCCATTTCCTGCGGCCAAACCCGGTTCCAAAGCCGGCGGCAAAGGGAAGTGCTTTGCATACAACGAAGGCAAATGTGACAGGGGCGCCAAGTGCCGCTTCCGTCACGACTGCAGTAACTGCGGGGGGCGGGGCACCCCTCTAAATCCTGCAGGTCAGCGGCCAAGGGCGGGGATCACGGGGACGCCGGCACTGGCGGAAAGTAAGGCCCCTTCCCCAATTGTGGTAGACGCCCTGGCCCGTAGGTTAATGGCGTACCCTAACAGGGCTGACGCACGTTTTTTGTTAGACGGGTTTAGTTTTGGTTTCCCCCTCCCCATCCCTGACGGAATCAGAGTTTCCTGCATTAGGAACCTCAAGTCAGCCAGGGATTTTCCGGAGGTGGTCCGCCAGAAGGTCTAGGCTGAAGTGGCCCTGGGCAGGATGGCGGGCCCCTTCCAAGGTGAACCCCTCCCAGACATGTGTTTTTCCCCTCTCGGGGTGGTCCCTAAGAAGACCCCGGGTAAATACAGGTTGATACAGCACCTGTCACACCCCCATGGCGCGTCCATAAACGACGCCATTCCGGATGAGTTCTGTAGTGTGCAGTACCAGCTATTTGACGAGGTACTGGGCATAGTCCGGGGTTTCGGCCAGGGAGCACTTATGGCCAAGCTGGATATTGAATCCGCGTTTAGGCTCCTCCCATTACACCCTAAGTCCTTCAGGTTCATGGGCTTTAGGCTAGATGGGGGCTGTTACATAGACAAGTGCTTACCGATGGGCTGTTCTGTCTCCTGCTCCTACTTCGAGAAATTCAGCACGTTCTTGCACTGGTGCATACAGAGCAGTACAGGCTGTGCGGGCGTAGCCCACTACCTGGATGATTTTCTCTTGGTGGGGCCAGGAGACGACGGCACATGCGCCCATATATTATCCCGGGCGGTTTCCCTGCTAGAGGAGCTGGGGGTCCCTATAGCTGCGGATAAGACGGAGGGACCCACCAGGGTCCTGTCTTACCTGGGCATAGAAATAGACTCGGCTGCGGGGTGCTGCCGCTTGCCCGAGGATAAGGTGACAAAGCTTCAGGGGTTAATAGTTGAGTGCTTGCAGAAGAAGAGGATACAGCTGAGACTATTGCAGTCCCTGCTGGGGTCCTTTAATTTTGCATGCCGCATCATTCCCATGGGGAGGGTATTCTGCCGCAAGCTCGAGAGGGCCACGGCGGGGGTTCGGGACCCCCACCACACGGTCAGGCTGTCACGGGAAATGCGAGACGACATGGCAGTGTGGTCCACATTCCTGGGGCAATTCAATAGAGAGCTTTTATGGCCCACGGAGCCCGAATCCAGCAAGGAACTGCAGCTCTTCACAGATGCTGCTGGCTCCACGGGATTTGGGGCTTATTTCCAAGGGGAATGGTGCGTCTCACGGTGGCCACAGTCTTGGATTGACAGGGGTTTCACGGTCAATCTTTTGCTGCTGGAACTGTTCCCCATCATAGTATCAGTGCAGCTGTGGGCAGCAGAATTGGCAAATCGGAACATAGTGTTCTGGTGTGACAACCTGGGGGTGGTACACGCAATTAACAATCAGAGGGCGGCTTCCCCAGAGGCCCTCAGGTTACTGCGTTACCTTGTGCTTCACTGTCTGAAGAACAATATACATTTTAGGGCTAGACATGTCCCAGGCATAGAGAACACTATCGCTGATGCCCTGTCTAGGTTTCAGTTTACAAAGTTTCGGGAGCTAGCTCCTGAAGCGTCACCCCTGGGGCTTAGGTGTCCAAATCTTGTATGGCAGATCATAGAATCGGCATGAAGGGTTTGGCACTGCTGTAACTGGCGCCCTCAACTCGCAGGGCTTACGAGGCGGCCTGGAGGGATTGGGAAGAGTTTCAGTCTGCGCCTGACGCTAGCGGTAAGTCGGTCGAGGACCGGTTACTCGCATTCGTATGGGGCCATTATGTAAGAGGCAGATCAAAGTCGGCTATGACGGCGGCTTTGGCTGGTATAGCTTTCCACAGCAGGCTGAGAGGGGAGCAGGATCCCACAGCCTCTTTTGTATTAAGTAAGGCTTTGAGGGGCTGGGCTAAGCAGCGGCCAGTGCCTCCTGACTCTCGGCGGCCTATAGATGAGCGCATGCTAGGGGAGCTAGTAGCGAGTCTGGATAGGGTGGCCGATACCCCCTTTGAGGCTGTGCTCCTGAAGGTGGCCTTTTCATTCGCCTTCTTCGGAGCATTCAGGATTGGGGAGCTGGTAGCTGCGAGCAAGAAGGCCCAGTCTGGTCTTAAGTCGGAGGACGTGGTTTTACATGAGGACCACGTCCTGTGTAGGATACAGAGATCCAAAACAGACCAGCTGGGGAAGGGCAGTTGGGCCACCCTGCGATCCAGTGTGAACCAAGCCATTTGTCCTGTAGCATTATGCAGGGACTACATGTCTCTTAGGCCGGTTGGAGCCATGCAGTTTTTGGTGCACACAGATGGTGTGCCCCTCACCCATTTTCAGTTCGGGGCTGTGTTTAGACGGTGCTTGACCGGCATAGGCTTGAGGGCTCAGGATTATGGGACACACTCCTTTCGCATAGGGGCCGCAACATGCGCAGCGGCGGCGGGGCTTCCACCCTCTGCCATACAGAAGGTAGGGAGGTGGAAGTCATCGGCTTATAAGAAATATATAAGATTAGATAAGATAGATAAGGTAGATAAGTTGTAGAATGCGCCTGTTGCGCCAGCCCAAAAACGTAAGTTTACAATCGGTTCTGGAACGGCTAGCGTTCTGGAATCGACGGTGTGGAGTGAATTTTTTACTTTTTCCTCCGAGATAGAACTAATTCAATTCGGCTGTCACCAAAGTTCACCGGAGATTTTTTAAGTTTTTCACCTTCACTTGGGCTGTTTACTGTATTCTGGTTGTGTTACAGTGTATAATATATTGATGTTAACGTTAGGTTTTTTCTCTTTCAGCCTTTTCCCTTTCCTCATCACATCAGGGGAGAGTTTGGGTAGTGGGCCACTCATATATTTTTTGGGCGGCCAGGCATCCCATGGCCTCCAGAGCTTTAGGCTTGCTACGAGCTGACTCAGTGCAGTGGGGGTTAGGGGACTTCAGTGGGGTGGGCTTTATAGCCTACTAATTTCCAAGGCCCGCAGTTCAGGTCCCCCCAACACATTGATAATACATCTAGGGGGCAACGACCTGGTCAAAAATACGGGGCTCTCACTCATGTGTAGCATAACGGCTGACCTGGAGCGCATTGCGGCCCTTTGGCCAGGGGTGCGGGTAGTGTGGTCTGATATTGTCCCCCGGCTTCAGTGGCGGGGCTGCAGGAATGCAGTTTCCATAGACAGGGCAAGGCGAAAGGTGAACCACGCTGTTTCCAGGAGGGTCAGCGCCATGGGGGTAGGGCAGTGCGGCACCCCACGATAGTTAGGGAGTCGGCCCACCTTTATAGGTCAGACGGGGTCCACCTGTCTGACGCGGGCATGGAAATTTTCCTGGGCGACATCTTTTCTGGCGTAACTCGGCAATGGGAAGGCATTAGGTCTAGTTTAGGGGTGGCGGGCCTGGTCCCGGGCGACCTTGTTAGGTCTGGGGAGCCTTGGCAGTGGCGAGAAGGCGCTCTCGACCAGCAGTCGGGTGAGGTGTCAGGTGGTCACCGTGCGGTATTACCCCCCCCCTTGCCAGGACGGTGGGCGAGTCCCGAAATGAGCGGGGACGGTGGGCACTTCCTTGAGGTGTCCGCGCCTTACCTTAGAGGGGGCGGGGAGCCGTCACGGTGCAGGCTGTACCTTACGTAAGGGGTGTGTTTGTTAGATTGGAGCGAGGCAGTCGCTGCCATTGACATACACCTCTGACTGGTGCTGGTCTCAAGTGCTGTCTTGGCCATCCCTTTGATAGACTAACAAGGGTCATACCACCTAAATAAATAACTTGACCATTTTAAACTTATGCCATGGTTGTCTGAGTCTTATTTTTAGATAAGGTGTCCGCGTGAATTATTTCTAGGAAGTTATTGTAAGGGTAACAACAAAGGGTAACCAATATAATCCCTTGGGCGCCTTAGGCAAAACGAGGGCTGCATAGGCCAGAGTGTAGTTAAGAGCCCGGGGATTTAGGGGTTAAACGCAGATACACATGCAGCATAGAGCAGTGTGTAATTCTTAGGCAGGTTAGCATGTGGTGCTTATGGGCCAATCAGCACCCAGAGGGGAGGTAGCTTAAGTGGGGTATATAGGGTCCAGCTTAGGGGGAGGAACTTCCTCTTGGAATCCGGATTCCCACCCTCCCATCCCTTCTTTTCTTTCCTCTCTCTGGTGCTCATTGCCTTCGGGCTGTCCAAACAATTCGGTTAAATTTAATTTAATTTAAAAATCGGCGAGAAGGCGCTCTCGACCAGCAGTCGGGTGAGGTGTCAGGTGGTCACTGTGCGGTATTACCCCCCCCTTGCCAGGACGGTGGGCGAGTCTCGAAATGAGCAGGGACGGTGGGCACTTCCTTGAGGTGTCCGCGCCTTACCTTAGAGGGGGCGGGGAGCCGTCACGGTGCAGGCTGTACCTTACGTAAGGGGTGTGTTTGTTAGATTGGAGCGAGGCAGTCGCTGCCATTGACATACACCTCTGACTGGTGCTGGTCTCAAGTGCTGTCTTGGCCATCCCTTTGATAGACTAACAAGGGTCATACCACCTAAATAAATAACTTGACCATTTTAAACTTATGCCATGGTTGTCTGAGTCTTATTTTTAGATAAGGTGTCCGCGTGAATTATTTCTAGGAAGTTATTGTAAGGGTAACAACAAAGGGTAATTAATATAATCCCTTGGGCGCCTTAGGAGAATGCTGGGATGAAGATGAAGATGAAGGTGTAGTTGTTGGAATAGAAGATGAGAGAACAAAATGCAAGTCTTGTAAAAACTGCTTCCTCTGCTGTCATAAATTACTTCTGAAGCACAATATTTATTCAGCTGCTTATGAAAATCTGTCTGTGGTATACGAGTATCTATTGACTCTATCGTTCACACAAGTGGAATGCGAAAGAGCTTTCAGTAAACTGAAACTCATAAAGACAAGACTGCGTGTTGCGATGGGACAAGACATGCTTGAAGCACTTATGATAATATCTGTCGAACGGGAACTTTTAGAACTTGTTCAATTTGAAAAAGTGCTAGAAATTGTCCGCGAACGTTCACCACCGATGAGATCATTGTTAACTGTGTGAATGAGCTTCAGGAGTTTGAGATATTTCATTTTCAAACAGTTTATGCTTCATTATTTTATGTTATGCAAAGTACAAAAAAAGTTAATAGTTTTGCACCTCTACATAATGTTCAGCATTATGTGAATTTTTGTTAAAAGAAAAATCTTTACACATTTTTTTTGCATTATTTATGTTTTATTATTTTGCTATGAAAAAGTTATAATAAAGTATTTATAATATAATCAACTTCAGACCTAATCTCTTTTTAATTAATACATATTTTTTTTAATTAAAAACCTGCATTTAACAATGCGCTACTTATGGGCCACTTATGCGCTACTTATGGGCCAGTGCTCTAGAATTGCCCCCCCAGGCTAAAAGTTGCCAGCCAGCCCCTGGACACGGGTCCCCACTGTCACCTGAGACTAGTGCAGGACGGACAGCGGGAGACAGCGAGCGGCGTCTAAACCACTCTGACTAGCCGGCTCGCTGATTCTCCATGACACTGTCCGCCTCTGTAAGAGGAGATAGGACAATATGCAGCCACGGTACCTGCGATTAAAACATTAGGCATATCTAAGCCTAAATCGCAGGAAGATAGTACAAGGGTGGCAGAGACTACATGCTGCAAAGCTGATAGCTGCAGCGTGAGAGATCGGAGGACGGCACAATAAGCAAAAGCCGCTAATTCCCCCGGGGAGACCTGTATGAGTTACGACACTCTGCACTGTGGAAACTTTGAAAAAAGTAGCAGTGTCTCCAAAAATTTAACAATCAACTTACAAATTGCATGGTGTGTATGCTGATGTGAGATCTGACAATTCCACGAAAAAACACACATACAATATCTCTAATAACACAGTGGTAACAAAGCAAAGTAACAATGCACACTCTCTCTGTATCCAAATAAAATTGTATTGATTACAACATAATAAAAGTATATTGAAGATACACAGAAAAGGGTGGTGTATATTAAAATGTATTCTCATTGACATAAATATACAAAAATACACAGGGACATCGCATCCCTGCAAATAAAGGATTTAATGAGACAGTGGTCCGACATTGTTTTAATACACTTATTCTAATTTTCTTATCTTTTTCACATCTGTCGCTAACGTTTTAATATTTCACCTTTTTATCCACAAAATCATTAAAAGTTATATTTTATAATTAATCAGAAAGGACGTCTAAGTGCACCCAACAATACTTTATTTTCTTGTGTGGTTGTGTATTTCATTTAAAGTAAAGGGTAGCACCTCCATAAATAAATATTAACTAAGGGTATAAATCCTAATCATTTTTGGAGAAAAGACAGTCCAAGACCTATTTAAATCTGGTGCCGGAGTTCTCTCTTTTTGTGAAATATAGTCCTTAGTTTGCCCTGAACTACTTGTCCACATGTCCATAGTTAAGTGGACAGTGGGGGATTGGTACTAAATCCCAGTGGTCGGAATCCTGACCGCCGACATCCTGACAGGGGGGGGGGCATGGATCGCCCCCCCCCCCCCTTGCGGGCTCTCTGCGCTCACCACGCAGTGGGCCTGGTGCCTCGCTACACACAGCACACTAATTTATTCTCCCTCTATGGGTGTCGTGGACACCCATAGAGGGAGAAAGTGTCGGAATTTCGGCAGTCGGGATTTTGAATGCCATGATTCCGACAGTGGGTACAGCTGCATTTTTCAGGGCACCGAGGACACTTTTTTGGATGTCTCTGTACATCCTCGGTATCGCCTCCTTAGTGAAGTGGAATCTAGACGGGATTTGGTACTGGGGACACAATACCTCCATCAACCATCTAAATCCCACTCCACTGATGGCAGATACTGGATGCACATCTAACACCAACATAGCTGTCAAGGCTGCAGTTATCTGCTTTGCCATCGGATGACTGCTGTCGTACTTAGTCCTCATGGCAAATGACTGTTGGATGGTAAATTGCTTAGTGAAAGACATAGCGGTGTTACGACTTCCCCTTTTGATGATGACCGACTCCCAGCAGCAAAGCAGCAGTGGCAGTAGTAGAAGGTGTACCACTGCAGGATCCTTCGGAGGAATCCCAGATGGAAGAGGAGTCAGTCATGCCGGTGACATGGCCTGCAGGACTAACCCCTGATCCGGATGGAGTAGGAAATTGACAAAGAGTGACTTGCTGGTGTGGTTTCCAGGCGCTTGGATACAACTGGATCAATGGATTTAGGTGTCCCTGGACTGCTTACAGTCAAAGCCACAGTTTCTGAACTAACTTCAGGTGACGCATAAGCAAGGATGTCGCTAGGTGACCAACCTCCCTAACCCTGCTTATTACAGCTTTACATAAGCTACATATGGCGAGACAGTTGTTGTTTGGATCTGGATAAAAATAATTCCAAACCAAAGAGGTGGATTTTTTGATCTTCTGCCCAGGCATGGTGATGGCCTTTTGCATCCCACGGACTACAACTGTCTTGCCCGGTGCCTCATTTAAGAAAACCACATCACCATCTGCAGCATCCTCCTCAAATTCCTCCTCAGCACCATCTACATCAATTCCCTCCACCTGGTGTACAACATTGACAACTTCAAAATCAGAAACTGGACTGTGGGTTATCCTTCTAGCATATGCAGAGGGTGTGCTGCAAATGGTGGAAGGAGGCACCTCTTCCCATACAGAGATGGTAAGGTTAGGCCACCAACACCCTTGGACTCTCCTTGGGGATTTGTGATACGTGTCTTTAGAAGGCTGAGTTGTTTTCTGTCTTTTTGCTGACAGCTTAACTCTCTTTACATTTCTGGGGGGGAGGAGGGCTGTGATCGTCATGTGAAGCGGACCACTAGTCAAGAACATAGGCCAGGGCCTTAGCCGTTCCTTGCCACTCCATGTGGTAAATGGCATATTGGCAAGCCTATGTTTCTCCTCCAAGGATTTACATTTTTTTTTCTTAAACGTACTCAACTTTGCCTTTTTGGATTTCACAAGCCCTTGACAATGACATTGGGCATCAGCCCTGGCAGATGAAGTTGATGGCATTTCATGTTCTATGTCTTGACTAGTGGCAGCAGCTTCAGCACTTGGAGGAAGTGGTTCTTGTACTATTGGAGCCTCCATATTTTGGTTCTCCATTATCTTTCCGGAGTACAGTCACACAGCAGCAGACACAGAAAAATGTAAAAGGATTATTATTTAAGTCAGTAACCCTTATTGCAAAAGGAAAGAATGATTTCTTATTTATTTCTGCACACAGGTGAGTTGAGACTATAAAAACACACATACTAACACATAACATATAATAAAAAGGATAATAATCCTCATTTAGTGGACCCCACTTTGTATTATTCCCCTTTAAATCTTTTAGAGGCTGAGCGGTGCTATTACAATGTATATCAAGTCTGTGTGACAGACAATCTTGCAATTGCGGGATAATACCCTAGATTGTAGGTCACGCTGTGTGGGCAGACTCAGTGTGTATCCAATCTGAATGACAGACAATCTTAAGGCCCCCATACACTATGCGATTTTCGGCCGATTTCACCCGATATCGGCACTTTGGGCCGATAAATCGGGTGAAATCGGCCCAAAATCGCATGTGTTTGACATCTGATCTGATGCGCGGTCCCGTGCGCATCGGATCTGATCAGATGGTCGAACCTGCTGAACATAAGATATATCGGCTTTTGCACCCATGATGCATCAGATCCGATATATCTATTTGTTTGGACCCTCCTCCCACCCCCCGCAGCACGTATACGTCACCGGAAACCGGAAGCAGCTGCAGTGTCCTGTCAGGCTGTCACAAATGAAGTGAGCACTGAGCGCAGGGAGCGGTAAAAGAAGAAGTGCTCCGTCGCATATGGGCTGAGCTCCGGCTGTGTACGGCACCTGATTGCCTGCGCGGCTCTCTGTAGACTCCAGTGTTATAAGAATTTAACACAGGAGTCCACAGAGAGCCGCACAGACACCGTACGCTGCTGGAGCTCAGCCCGGAGGTGACAGAGCACTGCTTGTTATTCATTCACACAACAACAATCCCATCCGTGGTACACTTCCCCAGACCAGCACTATTTATCATACCCACTGCACACACTACCCTGTTAATCATCAGCAGTGCAAAGTTCGTTAGGTTTCTCACTCTCTGACTTATTTCAGCACGCGTGTCACCGTGGCATACTTGTTCCTGGCACTGTGGGGGCATACTTATTACTGGCACTGTGGGGGCATACTTGTTACTGGCACTGTGGGGGCATACTTGTTACTGGCACTGTGGGGGCATACATGTTCCTGGCACTGTGGGGGCATACTTGTTACTGGCACTGTGGGGGCATACATGTTCCTGGCACTGTGGGGGCATACATGTTCCTGGCACTGTGGGGCATACTTGTTCCTGGCACTGTGGGGGCATACATGTTCCTGGCACTGTGGGGGCATACTTGTTCCTGGCACTGTGGGGGCATACTTGTTCCTGGCACTGTGGGGGCATTCATGTTCCTGGCACTGTGGGGGCATACTTGTTCCTGGCACTGTGGGGGCATACATGTTCCTGGCACTGTGGGGGCATTCATGTTCCTGGCACTGTGGGGGCATACTTGTTCCTGGCATTGTGGGGGCATACATGTTCCTGGCACTGTGGGGGCATACTTGTTCATGGCACTGTGGGGACATACATGTTCCTGGCACTGTGGGGGCATACTTGTTCATGGCACTGTGGGGGCATACATGTTCCTGGCACTGTGGGGGCATACATGTTCCTGGCACTGTGGGGGCATACTTGTTCCTGGCACTGTGGGGGCATACTTGTTCATGGCACTGTGGGGGCATACATGTTCATGGCACTGTGGGGGCATACTTGGTCATGGCACTGTGGGGGCATACTTGTTCATGGCACTGTGGGGGCATACTTGTTCCTGGCACTGTGGGGGCATACTTGTTCATGGCACTGTGGGGGCATACTTGTTCATGGCACTGTAGGGGCATACTTGTTCATGGCACTGTGGGGGCATACTTGTTCATGGCACTGTGGGGGCATACTTGTTCCTGGCACTGTGGGGGCATACTTGTTCATGGCACTGTGGGGGCATACTTGTTCCTGGCACTGTGGGGGCATACTTGTTCATGGCACTGTGGGGGCATACTTGTTCATGGCACTGTGGGGGCATACTTGTTCCTGGCACTGTGGGGGCATACCTGGCACTGTGGGGTATATGTGTATCTGGAACTATTGTGGGCATATGTGTATCACATCCCCATTTTCATTGGCTGCACCCTCACAGTACCGCCAGAATATTTATGCAGAATGGCACCACAATCGGGTCGGCATTGTTTAGCTGGCAGTGCTGGGGGGCATTGCAGGGAAGTCTGGCATGGTCGAATGGTGCAGTAACCGCAATAGGGGCTGCCGGGCCGGAGTCGCTGTCAGGTGGAAACGCAGAGGCCATAGATCTGCCCTCCCAGCAATCATGCTATCAAACACGCGAACAAGATGGATGAGCTGTCTCTGCTAATACAAGATGCAAGGTCGGCCACTGCAAGATCCTCCATCCTATGCTTCACAGAAACCTGGCTGGAAGACCATATTGCTGAATCCTCAGTGACTCTGTCAGGCTTCGGCCTCTTCAGGGCCGACCGCGACAAAGAGCTCTCGGGCAAATCCAAAGGAGGGGGCATCTGTCTGTACATTAACGACAGGTGGTGCACAGACATAAAGTCCCTGGGCAAGTCATGCAGCCCCCAACTAGAGACTCTTACCATCAAATGCAAACCTTTCTACTCCCCTCGGGAAATTGCCTCTATTATCCTAGTAGGAGTATACATCCCCCCACAACCAAGTCCAACAGAACCCAACTTCAGCTGGCCACTCTGATAACGGACACCGAACTTAGACACCCAGACTCGCTGCTCATTGTGCTTGGTGACTTCAACTGTGCCAACCTGAGCCAGGAGCTCCCAAAATACACCCAGCAGGTCACATGCCACACAAGAGAGGGGCGAACGCTAGACCACTGCTACACCACCATAAAGTCTGCATACCGATCCATACCCTATGCAGCACTGGGTCTCTCCGACCACCACCTTCTTCCAACATATATCCAGAAGCTAAAGTCTGCTAAGCCTGTTATCAAGTCTGTCAAAAACTGGTCAATCGAGGCAAAAACAAAGCTTCAGGCCTGCTTTGACTGCACTGACTGGATGGTGTTCGAAGCCTCTGCCTCTGACAAAGATGAACTAGCGGATGCAGTCACATCTTACATCAGCTTCTGCGAGGACTTATGTGTACCAACCAAGCAAATCCGATCCTTTAACAACAACAAGCCATGGTTCGGTAGCCAGCTCAGGAAACTCCGCCAAGCCAAGGAGGAGGCATACAGCAGCAGGGACAGGACACAGTACAAAGAAGCCAGGAACTCCTTGACTCGGGGTATCAAACTCGCAAAAAGGGAATATACAAACAAGCTGACACACAACCTCACAGCAAAGGACCCTGCGGCAGTATGGAAGGGCATGCAAAACATCACAAATTACAAGAAAGCCCAAACACAGTCTGAAACCAGCCATGAACTTGCAGAAGACCTGAACAAGTTCTACTGCAGATTTGAGCAGGCCGTACCTCCCCCGCTCCATCCCAAAGACCACCACACCCAGGCCCTCCACGTGGACCAAGGCGAGGTAGAAGCAGTACTCAAAAGAATAAAACCTAAGAAGGCTGCAGGACCGGATGGTGTGTCGCCATCCAGCCTTAGGACCTGTGCAGCTCAGCTCGCCCCCATCTTCACAACGATATTCAACTCCTCCATGGACTTGTGCAAGATTCCTGCCTGCTTCAAACGCTCTATCATCATCCCGGTCCCTAAGAAAACACCCACGAAGGACCTAAATGACTTCATTCCAATTGCACTAACCTCAGTGGCCATGAAAGCATTTGAAAGACTAGTACTGAAGCACCTGAGAGAAGTGACAAACTCTCACCTTGACCCCATGCAGTTTGCCTACCGGGCGAACAGAAGTGTAGAGGATGCGGTCAACCTCGGGCTGCACCATATTTTACAACACCTCGACCACCAAGGCACCTATGCAAGAGTCCTATTCGTGGAATTCAGCTCAGCATTTAATACTATCGTTCCCGGCATCCTGCAGCCAAAACTCCTCCTTAGGAGTCCCAGGATCAACATGCTCATGGATAGTGGACTTTCTAACAGCAAGGGAACAGGTGGTCAAAGCCGGCGCTTTCTCATCCAGCACACGAACAATCAGTACTGGAGCCCCCCCAAGGATGCGTCCTCCCCCCTCTGCTCTTCTCTCTCTACACGAATGACTGCACCTCAGCTGAGCAGTCAGTGAAAATCATCAAATTCGCAGATGACACCACTATCATCGGCCTAATCAAGGATGGTGACGAGACTGCGTACAGGCATGCAGTGGAGAAGCTGACACAATGGTGCAGCAGCAACAACCTCGATCTAAACCCCACCAAAACAGTTGAGATGGTGGTCGACTACAGGAAAAAAACAAATGCACTAGCCCCGCTAACAATAGCCAACGCAGTGGTGTCACGGGTTAATTCCTTCAAATTCCTAGGGACAACCATGTCCAGTGACCTAAGATGGGGATTAAACATAACCACAAACATCAAAAAGGCCCAACAGCGCCTGTTCTTCCTGAGGCAACTCAGGAAATTCAACATCCCACAGGAGCTGCTGTGCGTATTCTACACCGCCATCGTGGAGTCTGTCTTATGTTCCTCGATCACAATCTGGTACGGTGGCGCAAGCGAGAACGACAAACAAAAACTGCAGAGGGTAGTGAAGACTGCGGAAAGGATCATAGGGACCGACCTCCCCCCGATAAGGGATCTGTTCTCATCCAGGGTAAGGAAACATGCTGAGAAGATCGCAAACGACAAGCTGCATCCTGGTCACAACCTGTTCGACATCCTACCATCCAGAAGACGGTTCAGGTCCATCCCCGTCAAAACGTCCAGATCCGCAAGAAGCTTCTTTCCGTTAGCCGTCCATCACCTGAACAATCCAATCAAAGCGAATGCAATCCCAATATCAACAGCCAAACAACGTGTCCCTACTTGGTGACCTGACCACCATAGTCGTAGCTAGAAATTAAATGCTTGTAATGTCTTTATGTAATATATGTAATGTCTCCCTCCTCCCCTTTTCATCCCTGCTTGATGCTGCACTGTAATCCACAAAAAATTCCTAGTGTGCGCAAGCACACATGGCCAATAAAGTTGATTCTATTCTATTCTATTGTGTTTATGGCATTACTGTGGGTATTGGGGGCATTGTGTAACTGGCATGGTTGATGGCATGTGTATATATGGCACAGCATCTATTTAGAGAGGCCGGGGACAGGGCCAGCAGCTCTCAGAGCGCTGGCCATGCCCCCATAGCAGATAAAATGTGGCATGGGGCCTTGCAGGAGTGCCATGATAGTAGGTCATACCCCCTAATTTCGGGCGCGTGCCTTCGACACACGCAGGTGTCCCTTTTGCCTCTGTCTCCAGTGTTGGGAGGTATGTTTGCGACATATTGGACATTGCAGTGTGTGGCATATTGTGTCTGGGGCATTGTGGTATGCGGCATAATGTGTCAGGGCCATTACAGTGTGTGGCATAATGTGTAAAGGACATTTTTTGATTATTATGCAGATTTCTTGTTTTTAAAAAATTTTAGTAGCTCTTCAGGCGGTTTATTTTGTCTCGAGTAGCTCCCGCCCCAAAAAAGGTTGGAGACCACTGCCCTAGATCATAAGTCACACTGGGGCAGATGTACTAACCCCCCCTTAGCGCTTCTCAAATAACGGGTCCCGCTTCTCCTGCATAACGAGGAGAAGCAGGCACCCATTATTTGCTAATGTATTAACCCCCCCCCCCAAGCCGCTAAGGAGAGTCGTTATGCCCAGCGTTAACGGCTCTCCCGGCGTCCCGCGCATGCTCAGTGCGCCCCCCCCCCTGTCCGGCTCTAATGGGCATGCGCGAGATCTCGCAAAAAAACGCGATATCTCCTGCGCAGCCCGAGCCAGAAGCAGGGCTAGCGATGTCCCCACAGTGGGGGAAAGGACAACGCTAGCCCTGAGCAGGCGAAGCGGCCGGGGTGAATTAACCTGTGGGTATACTCCTGTGGGTATTGTGTGCTTAAGTGGAACTACTCCTGTGGGTATTGTGTGCGTATGTGGAACTACTCCTGTGGGTATTGTGTGAATAAGTGGAGTACTCCTGTGGGTATTGTGTGCGTAAGTGGAACTACTCTTGTGGGCATTGAGTGCGTAAGTGGAACTACTCCTGTGGGTATTGTGTGCGTAAGTGGAACTACTCCTGTGGGTATTGTGTGCGTAAGTGGATCTACTCCTGTGGGTATTATGTGCATAAGTGGAACTTCTATTCTGAGCAGCATGTGCGTAAGTGTGGGAATTGTGTGCATAAGCGGTGCTACTCCTGTGGGCATTGTGTGCAAAAATGGCACTAATGCTGTGGGAATTGTGTGCATAAATGGGGCTTCTCCTCTGGGCAGTGTGTGTATAAGTGGAGCTCACTGTCCATGTCCCTCAGCAGTTACATGCCCTGTGTCCCTCCAGCAGCTCTCTGTCTATGTCCCTCAGAAGCTCCATTCCATGTGTCCCTCCAGCAGTTTCCCCACCTCTGAGTCCCTCCAGCCCCTTCTCACTTGTCTTCAGCATGCGCAGAGCCTGTTCCACGGAAAAAAAGAGATTTCGGAGCGCAGGCTGTGCTACTTTGCAGAGCAGCTGTTTCCAAACGAGGGGGATTACCAAACCCCTCAGCAATTCATACCAAAAGAAAAAACACACCACTGGAAACAGCGCTTTAGCAAAGTATAAAATACATTTAGTATAATAAAAAATGATTAACACATAAAACAATTATAAAATGCAGCCTAATATGGATTATCTTTCACTTTAGTATTATAGTTAATCCCCTGCGGCTTCCCCAACCAAGGTTAGTGCATGCATGCAATTGGCTTTTTATATATCCAATTTGGGCTTATTTTGGGTTAGAAGTTTGTAGGATTAATTTGACAGTCACAAATGGATTAGTCCCACCTATGTGCACATGGTGTTAAATGAGTATACTCAAGTGATTTCAGAAGGTAGGTAGGACGTTTCCAGCTTCACAGACTCTGGTGGGTACCTCCGGCCACTGGTGCAGTCCAAAGTACGCTGCCTTATCAAAGGATCCCCGCTAGCTCCGGTTATTAGGCTGCTGATCAGAATGTCCCCGTTCTCCTCCTATAACCTGGCCACACCCACATCCCAAATCCTGTATATGTCTGTGCACCTGCAGGGTGAGCAGAAGACGCTGGGTATACTGCACAGGTGAGTGCACAGGTACTGCAGGCAGAACTCCTCCTGTATTACTGACAGTTGTATCCAGTTATGGAATTATCTCTGATATATTTATATGTAAATGACTAATGTTAATGGAATGTGAATGTGTTCCTCGATAATGCATTAATGGTCTACATTTATACATCTAACCCAAATGTATTGTCTACAAAACCTATTGTACTTATTTATTTAGTATTAATTAATTTAAAGTTTCTCCCATCTCTGTAATTTACACCACAGTATCTGATAATCTTCCTGCTGAATGTACGTCTGGTTCTGTAATCACATATAATAACACTTCCCTGGTGTTACTGATTGTAACCTGGCTTTGTGCTGTCACAGTTGTGCGTTATGTCTTTGTCTGATTCCCCAATCTCTCCCGTCCTATGCAGAGAACTGATCGGGAACATTGAGGAACCATGGGCCTGACATCCGTACAGCTGCTGGTGACTTTCAGTGAGTCCATATCTGATATAATGTCAGTCACATCTGTGTGTAGTGCTGTAACGTGTGGCCGGCAGCCTGGGAGAACCTTAGTAGCTGCTTGTGGTTGTAGTAGGATACTGACGGCAATGGCTGTGTGCTGGGTCCCTGACACCTCTGAGGTGCCTGGTAGTGCTTCCATTGGTAACTGCAGCACAAAGGAAGCCAGGGGGAATTCTGTCACTGTAACACAGAGGGGATTTATCCTGTGGCCCACGGGCTGGTGTATGATACTGTCGGCATTCCACTATGAAGGGGTGTAAGTATTCCGACACTCTTTAAGCTGCTATTTAATCATGTAGCGTAGCGGGCAGTGGCTGGGTTACACCGGGCACTCTCCTGTACTGCAATGTATTCCTGTAGGCATAAAAACAAAAGAAGAGGGGGCTTGGGACTGAGCACAGGTATATTAACAACTAGGTGATTCATCGCACCCTACGGGCGCTCTTCACACCGTCGTAAGGGGCTGCGCCCCCTTAATTTGTGAACATTTGTATATGAGAAAGATGGTTAGAATTGTATGAAAGATGCCTGTATTGCAACTTGAGTTATAGGTGAAATGTGTTAAATAGAGAGCATATGATATGGAAGGGGGTGTGTATTGTTTTGTTTAATTAAAAAGCGGTTACAGAGTAAGATGTACATTGATAGTGTGGATGGTACAGTGACATTTGTGGGTGTGGGGGGGGGGGGGGCTGTGTGTGCACGTTGTTTAGGTATGTGTGTGCAATAGTATAGTAGGGTATTTCTGAGTCAGTGGCTCCCCACTGGCGGAGGTCACGACACAGGAAAACAGGAGGCTGGGTAGTGATAGGGGTGTGTGGGCATAAGGGGGACTAAAGAGGAGGGTGGGAGATACTGTGCAGCTTCTGCCAGTGGGTGAGGGTCCAGTGTGGCAGTACAGGATGGTGGCTCAGAGTCAGTGTCTCCTCCTACTGGGTGGGAGTTCGGGTGCATGAGAGCAGGAGGCTGGGCTATAAGGCATGATAGGGGCATGTGGGCAACACAGCGTCAGCGACTCCCCAGTGGTGGAAGTTACGGTTCAGGAGAGCAGGAACCTGGGTAGTGATAGGGGTGTGTGCGTATACGGGGGACTAAAGAGGGGCTTAGGGGTGCCGTGAATTGTGGGAGGGGCGTGGGGGGTGCCGTGAATCAAGGGAGGGAGGGGGCGCAGGTGTCCGCGAATCGCGGGAGAGGGCGGTGGTCCGCAAAGCGTGGGAGGGGGTGTGAATTGCGGGAGGGGGGGGTTGCGAATTGCGGGAGGGGGGGGTGTGCGGGGGATGACGTGAATTGCAGGAGGGGGGGGGGCACGTGCGCGATAAATCACCTAGTTGGTTATATATTCTTGTAGAAGGATGGTAGGATGTTGCTGTCATTCAGAATGCATTTACATAAACAGTAATAGTAGCAGTAAAAGATCTGACTTAAAACACCTACAGTAAAACAGAACAGGTGTTATATATTATACAAAGAATTGGTTTGTAGGTTGTGTAGGTTGATTTGCACATAGTTGTCACTGTAAAAAAAATTGCTACAAAAAAAATCAACACAGAAAGGTCAACACATGTAAATGTTGACATAAGTGTGGCACTTCATTGGTGTCCATATCGACACATGAGAATGAATATGAAAACATTCAAAAAAGAAAAATAAATCTTCAAAAACTCATGTCAACCTTTTTCATTGTCGACCATAGCCGTGTCAGTGTTTTGCATGTGCCATTTAATCCTGGGGTTGCGTGAATCGCGAGCGGGGGTTGGGTGGGGAGGGAGGAGGTGAGGTGTGTCCGCGAATCACGGGAGGAGGGGTCGTGGGTAGATGCCGTGAATTGCGGGAGGGGGGGTCGCGGGGGGTTGCAGTGAATCGTGGGAGGGTGGGTCGCAGGGGCGGGGGGTTTCCGCAATGACAGGGGGGGGTAATCGCGGTAGGGGGGGTCGCGGGGGGTGGGGTGTACCGCGAGGAAGGGGGGCCTGGGGGGTTGGCACAAATCGTGGGAGGGGGGTCACGGGGTGCCACGGATCGCAGGAGGGGGTGTGTCTTGGGGTGGGCCCGCAAATCGCGGGAGTCGCCGCAAATTGGGGGGGGTGTGCTGTGAATCGCGGGAGGGGGGTCGCCGGGGGGTGCCGCGAATCGCCACAAGAAAAAATCAACACAGAAAGGTCAACACATGTAAATGTTGACATAAGTGTGGCATTTCAGTGGTGTCCATGTCGACACATGAGAATGAATATGAAAACATTGAAAAAGTGAAAAATAAATCTTTAAAAACTCATGTCAACCTTTTTCATTGTCGACCATAGCCATGTCAGTGTTTTGCATGTGCCATTTAATCGTGGGGTTGCCGTGAATGGGGGGGGGGGGGGGGGGGGACACACATTGCTCTGTTTCTGGACTTTCTTCTTAATTTATGGATTACCATCACCTGTGCTTAAACGCCTTTCTTATCAATTACCCTGTTTAAAACAGGTGATGACAATCATAAATTAAGATGGAAGTCCACAAACAGAGCATTCTGTCCCTCCTGGAGAGGGTCATGTTGGGAGGTATGGAGGTGTGGGGCGCTCACCTGGTGTGTCTGGTGAGTAGCTGTGTCTTTGCTGTGTAACATGGAGAGGCAGAGGGTGTCTGGCACTGTCTGTGGGCTCACTGGGCTGGTTCTCTGTCGTGTGAGTCAGTCATGTGAGTCAGAAGCTCCACCCAGCGTTACAGCTTCAGACACACTTTGAGTGACAGATGTAGCCAAATATATAAGAGATTCCAATATGCTGCTACTTTAAAGGGATACTCAACCCTTAAGGTGCGTACACATGGGGAGATATATTGCTCAGTGTCTCCTTTTCATCAGCGACCAGCTGATTACCTCTGCGACACCGCCGACAGAGGTTCCTTCTCATCAGCGACCATCTCTGATCGCTGATGAAAAGGAGACACTGAGCAATATATCTCCCCCGTGTGTACGGGGCTTAAGCTCTGCTCCCGGACTTCCCTGGTAATGTATGATTGCCATCACCTGTGGGGAGATAGGAAAGGTGTCACCACAGGTGCTGGCTATCATACATTATAGTAACAATTGTTTGTGAAGCAGAGAAAGTCTTATTAAGCTCTCACAGCTGGGAAGCATTACCGCTCATTGCTTACTAGCTGTGAGAGGGCTGGTTAAGGCTGTGTACACACGGGGGCGATTTTGTGTAATATTGCGGGCAATATGGTTGCTGAGCGACCATATTGCCCGCGATTGGAGTGTGGGTGCGCGCTCCCGTTTTCTCCCCCATAGTGATCACTGGTCGCAGGAACATGCTCCTGCGACCAGCTGATTTCCACTGCCGGGCTCCCCCCCGGCAGTTTCTTTTTCATCAGCAACCATCTCTGGTCGCTGATGCAAACGGGACACTGAGCAATATATCGCTCATCGTGAGCGATATATCACTCGGCGAAATATCGCTCGGCGATATATCCCCCTATGTGTACGGGGCTTAAGACTTTCTCTGCTGGCAACCCCCAGATTCCAGCACCCTAGGCAGCTGCCTGATGGTACAGCCGCCCGGCCAGCAAAAGGTTCACTACTACGTGATGGAATTTATAGACTTGTGGGCACTTCTGCCGAGATAGTGTTCAGTCATTATTCGGGATGCGGCGGATCATTCTAAATCTGGTGAATGTTCGACAGGCGATAGGTTCACACATGGAAAAAGGTCGACATTGGCACAAGTTCGTCATGAGCAAAAGGTTGACGTATCAATGGTGGACACATGGAAAGGTAGACGGGAGTTTTTCACAATTTTTTTTTAATGGACTTGTATGGTATGTTATGTTATGTTATGTCTATCGACATAGACATCAAATGATTTTAACCCCTTCCTGACAGAGCCAGTTTTTGCGTTCCTGACAGAGCCCTTTTTTTCAAATCTGACATGTATCACTTAAGTGGGGATAACATTTTTTTGCTTTTACTTATCCCAGTGATTTTGAGATTGTTTTTTCGTGACACATTGTACTTCAAATTAGTGGTAAATTTGGGTCGATACAGTCTTGGTTTTTTTGTGAAAAATACCAAAATGTCGTAAAAAAATGGAAAATTTAGCAATTTGCAAAATGTTAAATTTTCTGCTTGTGAGACAAATAATCATACCACTCAAAATAGTTAATAACTAACATAGACCATATGTCTACTTTATGTTTCCATCATTATTTCAACTTCCTTTTCATTTTTTTGGACACTAGGAGGCTTACAATATGAATAGCAAATTCTCAAATTTTCAAGAAAATTTCAAACTCTGATTTTTTTAGGGACCAGTTCAGTTCTGATGTGACTTTGAGGGACTTGTATGTGAGACACCCCCATAAATGATACCATTTCAAAAACTGCACCCCTCACAGTATTCAAAACAGCATTTTGGAAGTTTGTTAACCCTTTAGGTGTTTCACAGGAATTAAAACAAAGTGTAGGTGAAATTTCAAAATTTCATTTTTTTTGCAGATTTGCAATTTTAATACATTTTTCTAAGGAACACAGTACATTTTACTAGAGAAATGTGACTAAAAATTGATTCCCCCAATTCTTTTGTTTTCATAAATATCCTATATGTGGCCCTAGTGTGCACGGTGACCAAACCACAGGCTTCATAATAGAAGGAGCACCTACTTGATTTTGGAGCCTAGGCACCATAAGATGCTAAAATTTAGGAACCCCCCCACAAGTGACCCCATTTTGCAAACTACACCCCTCAGGGAATTCATCTAGGGGTATAGTGTACATTTCAAACCCCCAGGGGTTTCACCAATTTTGATACAACTGGGCAGTGAAAATGAAAAATTACAATTTTTTACACAAAAATGCAGTTCTGGCTCAAAATTTTTCATTTTCATAAGGTATGAAGGAGAAAAAGCACCCCAAAATCTGTGCCCCAATTTCTCCCGAGTATGGCAATGCCTCATATGTGACCAAAAAATACCAGTTGGGTGCATGGCAGGACTCAGAAGGGAAGGAGTGATTTTTGGTGGTGGAATGTTGGTGGGTGCTATGTCGCATTAGCAAGACCCCCAAAGCACCAATACAGTGGAACCCCCCCACAAGTGACCCCATTTTGCAAACTACACCCCTCAGGGAATTCATCTAGGGGTATAGTGTACATTTCAAACCCCCTGGGGTTTCACCAATTTTGATACAACTGGGCAGTGAAAATGAAAAATTACATTTTTTTTACACAAAAATGCAGTTCTGGCTCAAAATTTTTCATTTTCATAAGGTATGAAGAAGAAAAAGCACCCCAAAATCTGTGCCCAAATTTCTCCCGAGTACGGCAATGCCTCACATGTGACCAAAAAATACCATTTGGGTGCATGGCAGGACTCAGAAGGGAAGGAGTGATTTTTGGATTTTGCAGCTCAGATTCTGGTGGAATTTTGGTGGGTGCTATGTCGCATTAGCAAGACCCCCCAAGCACCAATACAGTGGAACCCCCCCACAAGTGACCCCATTTTGCAAACTACACCCCTCAGGGAATTCATCTAGGGGTATAGTGTACATTTCAAACCCCCAGGGGTTTCACCAATTTTGATACAACTGGGCAGTGAAAATGAAAAATTACATTTTTTTACACAAAAATGCAGTTCTGGCTCAAAATTTTTCATTTTCATAAGGTAAGAAGGAGAAAAAGCACCCCAAAATCTGTGCCCCAATTTCTCCCGAGTATGGCAATGCCTCATATGTGACCAAAAAATACCAGTTGGGTGCATGGCAGGACTCAGAAGGGAAGGAGTGATTTTTGGTGGTGGAATGTTGGTGGGTGCTATGTCGCATTAGCAAGACCCCCAAAGCACCAATACAGTGGAACCCCCCCACAAGTGACCCCATTTTGCAAACTACACCCCTCAGGGAATTCATCTAGGGGTATAGTGTACATTTCAAACCCCCAGGGGTTTCACCAATTTTGATACAACTGGGCAGTGAAAATGAAAAATTACATTTTTTTACACAAAAATGCAGTTCTGGCTCAAAATTTTTCATTTTCATAAGGTATGAAGGAGAAAAAGCACCCCAAAATCTGTGCCCCAATTTCTCCCGAGTACGGCAATGCCTCACATGTGACCAAAAAATACCATTTGGGTGCATGGCAGGACTCAGAAGGGAAGGAGTGATTTTTGGATTTTGCAGCTCAGATTCTGGTGGAATTTTGGTGGGTGCTATGTCGCATTAGCAAGACCCCCCAAGCACCAATACAGTGGAACCCCCCCACAAGTGACCCCATTTTGCAAACTACACCCCTCAGGGAATTCATCTAGGGGTATAGTGTACATTTCAAACCCCCAGGGGTTTCACCAATTTTGATACAACTGGGCAGTGAAAATGAAAAATTACATTTTTTTACACAAAAATGCAGTTCTGGCTCAAAATTTTTCATTTTCATAAGGTATGAAGGAGAAAAAGCACCCCAAAATCTGTGCCCCAATTTCTCCCGAGTATGGCAATGCCTCATATGTGACCAAAAAATACCAGTTGGGTGCATGGCAGGACTCAGAAGGGAAGGAGTGATTTTTGGTGGTGGAATGTTGGTGGGTGCTATGCCACATTAACAAGACCCCCAAAGCACCAATACAGTGGAACCCCCCCACAAGTGACCCCATTTTGCAAACTACACCCCTCAGGGAATTCATCTAGGGGTATAGTGTACATTTCAAACCCCCAGGGGTTTCACCAATTTTGATACAACTGGGCAGTGAAAATGAAAAATTACATTTTTTTACACAAAAATGCAGTTCTGGCTCAAAATTTTTCATTTTCATAAGGTATGAAGGAGAAAAAGCACCCCAAAATCTGTGCCCCAATTTCTCCCGAGTACGGCAATGCCTCATGTGTGACCAAAAAGTGGCAGGACTCAGAAGGGAAGGAGTGATATTTGGATTTTGCAGCACAAATTCTGGTGGAATGTTGGTGGGTGCTATGTCGCATTAGCAAGACCCCCAAAGCACCAATACAGTGGAAGCCCCCCACAAGTGACCCCATTTTGCAAACTACACCCCTCAGGGAATTCATCTAGGGGTATAGTGTACATTTCAAACCCCCAGGGGTTTCACCAATTTTGATACAACTGGGCAGTGAAAATGATAAAATTACATTTTTTTACACAAAAATGCAGTTCTGGCTCAAAATTTTTCATTTTCAGAAGGTATGAAGGAGAAAAAGCACCCCAAAATCTGTGCCCCAATTTCTCCCGAGTACGGCAATGCCTCATGTGTGACCAAAAAGTGGCAGGACTCAGAAGGGAAGGAGTGATATTTGGATTTTGCAGCACAAATTCTGGTGGAATGTTGGTGGGTGCTATGTCGCATTAGCAAGACCCCCAAAGCACCAATACAGTGGAACCACCCCACAAGTGACCCCATTTTGCAAACTACACCCCTCAGGGAATTCATCTAGGGGTATAGTGTACATTTCAAACCCCCAGGGGTTTCACCAATTGTGGTACAACTGGGCAGTGAAAATGAAAAATTACATTTTTTTACACAAAAATGCAGTTCTGGCTCAAAATTTTTCATTTTCATAAGGTATGACGGAGAAAAAGCACCCCAAAATCTGTGCCCCAATTTCTCCCGAGTATGGCAATGCCTCATATGTGACCAAAAAATACCAGTTGGGTGCATGGCAGGAATCAGAAGGGAAGGAGTGATTTTTGGATTTTGCAGCTCAGATTCTGGTGGAATGTTGGTGGGTGCTATGTGGCATTAGCAAGACCCCCGAAGCACGGTGAAATGATGAACCTAATAATCCATAGATGTGTGGTATATTTTAAAACACTCCTTTATACATAGGCCGGGTTTGTCGGGGCAAGTTTCACAGTGGAAAATAGTTTCCTTTCTTATTCCCTTTTTATAGCAAACTTTGCACCTTTTTTGTGTCCTGCCCTTTCTTGCAGTGGAGGGGATTTCGTTCGGAAAATGCTGCCCTGGTACAATACGGGGGCCAGTACTAGAAGTACTGGGGCCCTTTGCCTGCTGGTTCCCAAATACTAGGCCCTTTATGACTTCCTCTTGAAAGTGCATAAATGTCCCCCTCTGGCCGGTAGAACGGAATAGCACGTAAGCGTTATACAGTGCCATCTGGATGATATACACGGCCAGCTTCTTGTACCAGATTTTTGTTTTCCGCAGGGCACTGTACGGCTTCAGTACCTGATCTGAAAGATCCACTCCGCCCATGTACCTATTGTAATCCAGGATACAATTAGGTTTTGAGGTGTGGGTACTGGTACCTCGTACAGGGACGGAGGTGGTACTGTCTCCGTGAATTGTTGTCAGTATAAGGACATCCCTCTTGTCCTTATATTTGACCAACAACATATTTTCGGTGCATATTCCCCTGCTTTCACCCCTTCTCATTACTTGGGCAATGTGCGTTTTTGGGAGGCCTCTTTGGTTCTTGCGCACAGTACCGCAAGCTGCTGTACCTCTTGAACCAAGGGCCTTAAACAGGGGGATGCTAGTGTAAAAGTTATCCACATAGAGGTGATAACCTTTATCCAGGAAGGGGTGCACTAAATCCCAGACAATTTTTCCACTAACACCTACGAGGGAGGGGGGGCATTCTGGCGGTTCAATTCTTGAATCCTTCCCTTCATATACCCTAAACCTGTGAGTGTACCCTGAGGTGCTTTCACACAGCTTATACATTTTTATGCCATACCTTGCCCTCTTACTGGGAAGGTACTGGCGGAATTTAACCCTTCCTTTAAAATGTATAAGGGACTCGTCTATGCAAATGAATTTATCTGGGATGTACATCTCTTCAAATTTGGCACTGAAATGATCAATGACCGGCCTGACTTTGAATAGCCGGTCAAAGGTGGGATCATCTCTGGGTGGGCACTGTGCATTATCGTTGTAATGCAAAAATTTAAGGATCGTCTCAAATCGAGCCCGGGGCATGGCCATACGGTAAAATGGGGTGCTGTACAGAACATCTGTACTCCAATATTGCCTAATTTCTGGCTTTTTTACTATGCCCATATGAAACACCAGACCCCAAAACGTCATCATCTCTACTGCATCTACAGGGGTCCACCTAGCAAATGATGACGTGGGGTTTTGAGCAATAAACTGCTGGGCATATAAATTACTTTGGTCCACCATTAAATTTATAAAATCATCAGAGAAAAATAATTTGAAAAAGTCAATTTCTCTGAGACCTGTGGAATCAAATTGGATTCCTGGCATGGCCAAAAACTCAGGAACCTGGGGCTCAAAATTGTCTGGTGGTGGGGTCCATACGAGATCAATTATTGGGGGGTGGGTCTCAGCTGCTCTACGGGGGCGTCTTTGAGGGGGTCCCTCATCACCAGAGGAGGAAGAGGAGCTTAAGACGAATCCTTCAAATTCCCCGCTTGCATCACTGGCTGTGTCAGAGTCAGAGGCAAGCATGGCATATGCCTCCTCCGCTGAATACATTCTTCTGGATGACTGGGATGACATTTGGGATGACATTTGGGATGCCATTTTTATTTTTGTGTTACTGGTAGTGAAATGTTTCAACACGTGTATAGTGTAGGGGGGGGGGGTACAAACTTTATTTCAATCCGGGGGGTATGTAGTGTGTAGTGTGTATGTAGTGCAGAAAAAAAAAATACTTTATACAAAAAAAAAAAAATTGAAGGGGTTAAAAAAAAAAAAAATTGAAGGGGTTAAAAAAAAAAATTGAAGGGGTTAAAAAAAAAAAAAAAAAGGTCCTGCGCCAAAAATTGAGCACAGATGTTGGTCAGTAACGTCCGTCACTGAACAGCGCTCAAAGGCAACAGGAATTTGATAAAAAAAAAAAAAAATAGATCAAGCCTGTGCCGAAAAAGATGATCAGTGATGTACGTCACTGATCAGCGCACAGTGGCCACAGGACACCCACAAAATCACAGTGTGTGTAAAAAAAAAATTAAAAAAAGACCCCACAGCACCCACAAAAAAAAAAAGGTGATCAGTGATGCGACACTGATTACCAGTGAGGGGCAGCAGGTGCACAACCTTTGGTGCAACTGACAGTGCAACTGGCAGGTATATATATAAAAAAAAAAAACCTCTGCACCCCCAAAAAGTTGCTGATCACCTCAGATATAGTGATCAGCACAAAAACCGGGGGCAGCAGACACAAAATTTAGCACTCTCTATCACTCTCTGTCACTATCTCTCTCTATCTCTCTATCTCTCACTATCTATCACTCTATGACACTGCAGCAGCAGCACTGACAGTTATATATATGAAAAATAACCCCTGCACCCCCAAAAAGTTGCTGGGGGTGCACAAAAGGGGGGCAGCAGACACAAAATATAGCAGTCTCTATCACTCTCTGTCACTATCTCTCTCTATCTCTCTATCTCTCTATCTCTCACTATCTATCACTCTATGACACTGCAGCAGCAGCACTGACAGGTATATATATATATATAAAAAAAACCCTGCGCCCCCAAAAAGTTGCTGATCAGTTAATTTATACTGATCAGCACAAAGGGGGGGGGGGGGGGGGGCAGCAGTCAGTTATATAAAAAATATATAGCACAATCTGTCACTATCTCTCTATCTCTCTCTATCTCTCTCTCTCTCTATCTCTCTCTATCTCTCTATCTATAACTCTATTACACTGCAGCAGCACAAAATATAGCACTCTCTGTCACTAGGCCTCTCTATCTCTCTCTATCTCTATCTCTCTATCTAATAACTCGCAGCAGCACAACACAGCACAACACAGCACAGGATGTCACAAGAGGAAGCAAGATCCAGGCAGTGATCAGGTAAGTATTTAGCAAGGTTCTGGTCAGTAAATGGCGACAGCTGGGCACGGTGACCGCACTGCACGCTATTCCAGACCGGAATGGCGTCTGCAGTGCAGTCACCGTTAGTTTAAACCCCCCTCCATGGCTGTGATTGGTCCGTCGGTCCGACGAACCAATCACGGCCTTTGGGGGCGGGCGGGGTGAGGTGGGGTGACACCAGTGTCACCCTTACACCCCGCGGTGATTGGTGCTGTACTTTACAGCACCAATCACCTCCGATCCCGTGTCACCGGCGAACGTTATTCGCCGGTGACACAGGAAAACGCTGTGAATGGCTGTTCACACTGAACAGCCAATCACAGCGATCGCCGACGGGGGGGCGGCATCGCAGCCCCCCCTGGGCATGCAGGGACTTGTCTGCTGTCAGGGACAGCAGACATCGTCCCTCTGTCACTGCGTCTCTAGACGCAGTGACAGTTTGAAGTCATGACGTATATATACGTCATGTGTCGGGAAGTACTTCCCGGCCATGACGTATATATACGTCAAATGTCGGGAAGGGGTTAAAAATAGTTTTGACTTTCCTGTGTTGACCATTTACATGTCGACCTTTTGCTGGTGTCAACCTTTTGTTAATGTCGACCTAGAACATGTCGATCTTTTTTATATGTTAACCTACTCTCTGTCGACCTATTGACCTAATAATCCTCATCCAACCATTCTACTACTAATATTATATGTAGATAACTCCTGTGTTCCGCAGGTGTGGCCGCCATGCTGATATGTGCACAAACCGGAACTGATCCCCAAGGTAAGTGCTGTGCAGAATAATGCTACTTATTGGCCCTTATTCTGGTCCTTTCGCTCCCCTGTGTATTCGCGCAGGGGAGCGATGTTTTGCGGCTGGTGCGAGCGAGTACTGTGAGCTGCTTGTCTGCAGTCCAGTTCACACCTAGCAGTGCGGGCAGGGGACGTGGGGCTGTGCCCATGAGAACGCTGGGCATTCCCATGGTACTTTCCCGATGACGCCGCACAGGACGCTCCCAGATGTAAAACACCAGAGAGGAGTCTTCCATCTACGAGCGCTGTAGAAATTATTTGATGGTTGGCGACCATTGAACAATTTCCTCCCCGCACGAAAGCTGCAAATGGATGTTTATGCTAAACATTAATTTGCACTCAGGGGAACTTGGCGTGCGAGGGGCAGGTGGCCGGCCGTGCGGGGGGCATTTCAATGACTCGCAAAGATGTGATATTTACAGTTTGCGAGTCAACCAGAATAAGGCCTATTGTGTGTGTGTGTGTGTGTGTGGGGGGGGGGATGTCATAGGGAGTAACACTATGGTAGATGAGAGGAAACACATTCTTCTCAGGTGAGACATGGGGCCCAGATCCCTTCTCCTAATTAGAGATAAGCTGAACATTTGGGTCTACAGAACCTCATCACATCTGTCTCTGCGCTCCCTTCCTCTTACAGGAACCACTATGCAATGTGGAAAGAACAAAATATGGAGCTGTAAGGAAACTTGTGGCCGACTTTGCGAGGACATGAATAAACCTGTTCCCTGTCCCAGAATATGCACGCAAGGCTGTGGGTGTAAGCCGGGGTACTGGTATAAGGATCTGAATGATAACACGTGTGTGCTTCCTGAGGATTGCCCAGGCAATAAATAAAGGGAATTAAATGATTCTGACAAACACTGATTGGCCTGTGATTCTCTAATCTGTGCTAAGTGACCCTGTTATTATCGATCTCATTGATAAGGTCTCATATAGCGTATTCCTATACCGTATACTAGTCTGCAGTAGTGCTACTTTAAAAACTGCCCCCCCCCCCCCCACACTGAAAAAAATTGTCCCCCCATTCCTGCTCATTGTCTGGCATTTTCCCCTCCAGCCTCCGTTCCACAATCGTTCCGCCTACATCTGCCACTGGGGTTTTATTTCCGTACCAGCAATGAAAATGTATTTCCCAAAATGGCCGCCGCCTCATTGACAGTTTTTATGAATGCTAGAGGATGGCACAGCCATTTTGGGAAGGACATTTTCATTGCCTGTAGGTGCGACGGGACCCCAGCGGAGATGGAACGGAGGCATTCAGGCAGACAGGGTCACAGGTGGGGGTACTCATTAACCAGGCCTGGGCTTGCTGGAGGGGCCCTGGTCTGACCCCCCCCCCCCCTTCCTCCTCCGTCCCTCCCGGGCGGCAGCAGCAGCACATGGCTCTACAGCATGTGCTGTGCTGACAGCAGGCTCAGCATGGCCGCAAACTGCATAGGAGAATATTACACTGTCAAAACACAGAGTAAAGGCAGAATAAACTTGGTCAATGGGTAACTGCAGGGGATATATATACGAGAGAGAGAGAGAGGGGTGAGGGGAGAGGGGGTGGGGGGGGGAGGGAGAGAGATGTGGTAAGTGGCACTCCTTTGGACTTCACAAAAATGACTATGTAGACGCAATCAGCTCCAACATTTCAGATTTTACTCAGTTTTCAAGGATAGAACCATTTCTTTGAGTGCAGCACCTGGGCAGTTGTCATGTGTATCTTGGAGTGCCAGTAACCAAGTATCTATTTATATATATATATATATATAGATATATCTATATATCTATATATATATATATATACATACACACACATACATACATACATACATACATACATACCTACCACATGAAAAGCCTGTGTTTGTCCCAGTGCTGCCTCTGATTAAAAACCCTCCCATGACTAGGCTGCTGCTGCTGTTCTCCATGGGCCTGAGAAGCATGTAATGAGCTCCACCAATCAGAGCTCAGCACAAACGTCTCAGCCTCTGCCCTCTGGTGCAAAGTGTCATGGGACTTAGGCAACTCCCAATAATGCACTGCAGACTTGTGCAAGCAGTGTGCCTTGGCTCCCGATGCTCAGCACCATTAATCATTGTCACATTGGCAGATAGGTGAAGCTGCAGCACTACCCCACTCCCATGCACAAAACCTTAATTTTTTTTAAATACATGCCAACCACAAGGGGCCCCTAGCTAGAGGGAGGCCCAGGGGCACTGACCCCTTGTGCCCCCATTATAATCCGGCCCTGCGGCAGACTCCCCAGCACCTACGCCACTGCAAGTCTCCACCAATCTACCCAGGTCATACTGTATCTACTTCCCCTAACTGAGTAAATGAGTAAAAGGTAAAAGATTCATTATGGGGCTGATTCTGAATTTGGAGCAAAGCAATAGGTGCAAATACACGTATTATGTTTGTATGCAGGGTAAACACTAGGTGCTTTTGCATGTAGCCCACAGATTTATTTGTTTTAGGGGAAAAAAAAAAACATTTTATGTATTTGAAAAACATTGAGAGGAAAGACAAAAATGACTTCCAATATAAGGCCAGAGGCCTGGTGCAATGAAACGGTACGGTGCCAATAAAATGTAAGAAAACAAACATAGGATGTATCATATAATAACAAAAAAAAAATACAAAGGGGCAAATTTACTAAAATGGGAGTTCTACTTCACAGGGGATCTTGCTATGGGCAACCAATCAGAATCTACTGTATTTATTTAGCACAGGCATGTCCAAACTGTGGCCCCTCAGCTGTTGTGAAACTACACATCCCAGCATGCCTTGGCAAAGTTTTAGCATTCCCTAATGGCAAAACTGTAGCATGATGGGACTCGTAGTTTCACAATAGCTGGAGGGCCACAGTTTGGACATGCCTGATTTAGCACCTTCCAGAAGATAATAGATAGTATCTGATTGGTTGCCCAAAGCAACCACCCAGAATGAAGCCCAAGAGGAAGACGAATGGAGAGGGAAAGGAAGACGTGTTGCAGTGACGAGTGATGCGGGAGAGTCACAATGTATAGCGGCCCTCATTCTAGTCCACACGCTCCCCTGTGAGTTTGCACAGGGGAGCGATGCTTTGCGACTGTGCATAAACAGTAATGCGTATGTGTATGAGCATACCTCCCAACTTTTGACCTTAACAAATAGGGACACTCGCGCGGCGAAGCCGCGTGCGCCCGAGAAGGGGGCGGTGCGTATGCAAATGAGGGCGCGGCTTATGCTAATTAGCCGTGACCTCATTTTCATACGAGAAAAGACGCTGTGCGCATGCGCACAGCGTCTATTCTACTAGATTGGGGGGTCTCCCAACTGCCACCCCCCGCAGCGGGACAATGCCTGCCGCGGGTGGGACAGCGGGACAGGACCCGAAAATCGGGACTGTCCCTCTAAAATCGTGACAGTTGGGAGGTATGGTATGAGCCACATTGTGTGAGCGGCCACAGCAAATTGATTATTCGCCGTCCGCTTGCACACAGCAGTGCGGGTGGAGGGCGCGGGGCGGCGGGCATTCCATGCGTGTACCCATGGTAATTTGGCGGTGACACAAGTGCGGAGGGGCGGGCAGCTGATGTCAGCACATGCCCGTCTGCTTCCCGTACAGGCCGCTCACAAATCTCAGACAGCAAGACAGTGTCTTAGAACTGCGAGTGCTGTAGAAATCATTTGTTGGTCGGTGACCATTGAATGGGGGCGGTGTATGGACACACACACATATATTATATACATAATAAATAATAACATAAACGGTACTTGTTTCCTAGCACGGCGCCACCGACTTTAATTGTATGCCATCGGGTGCGAAAAATCGGGTCGATCGCATCTCATGCAACCCAATCACATGCTATGCGATGCGACCGATGCAACTGTCCCTGAGACCCGATTTTACATCAAAACCAATGTTATATGCCCCCCAGACCCCATTTTTAATTGTATAAGCACCCTGTTGGGCCATTACTATGTGAAATGCACCCCCTTTGTCAACGCCACGATCAACGACAACCCGGAGCGTGGCGAGCGCAGCTAGCCCGTGAGGGGCTTCGGTACGTGTCCTCCGACCTTTTCATACCCCCATTATCCACGTCTGCGTGGAGTTGATTTTATATAGTGTTGCGAGCGCATCGAGCCACTGAGCCCGAAGCATGGCGAGTGGACGCGCATAACTTCACATGTATTACGTGTCCGCTCGCCACGCTTCCGGCTCACTATATAAAACCAACTCCACACCGATGTGGAGAGTGGGGGTATGAAAAGGTCGGAGGACGCGTACCACCGCCCCTCGCAGGCTCGCAGCACTCGCCACGCTTCAGGTTGGTGTTCATCGTGGCGGCCCGTTAACAATGGGGGGGCATTTCACATACAAATTACCCATCAGGGTGGGTATACAATCAAAATTGGGTATATTGGGCCATTTAACATTGGTTCCAATGTAAAAAAATCGAGTCCATCGCATCGGTCGCATCGCATGCCATTATAAAGGCCGGTTTTTACTAGGGATGTGCACCGGCCACTTTTCGGGTTTTGGGTTTTGGGTTCTGATTACCTTGAGGTTTTGGGTTCTAATGGGTTTTGCCAAAACACCTCCTAAGTGTTTTGTGTTTGGATTTTTGGGGTTTTGGGTTCTGATTTATTTGTTAAAAAGGCATAAAAACTGCTAAAATCGCAGAATTTGTTTTTTTTTTCTCCTACGGTATAATAACCTCAATAACATTCATTTCCACTCATTTCCAGTCTATTCTGAACACCTCACACCTCACAATATTGTTTTTAGGGCAAAAGGTTGCACCGAGTAGCTGGATAACTATGCTAAGCCACACAAGAGTGCAGCACAAACACGTGGCTCATGTAAGAGTGGCACTGCAGCGGTAGATACGGCAGTATTAGGCAGTGGGCCCCAGACCAGACGGTAGATACGGCAGTATTAGGCAGTGAGCCCCAGACCAGACGGTAGATACGCCAGTATTAGGCAGTGAGCCCCAAAACAGACGGTAGATATGGCAGTATTAGGCAGTGGGCCCCATACCAGACAGGTAGATATGGCAGTATTAGGCAGTGAGCCCCAGATCAGACAGGTAGATACACCAGTATTAGGCAGTGAGCCCCATACCAGATGGTAGACACAGCACAGAGGAGACAGTAGTGAGTTTGAAAAAACTCAGGAGCCCGAGGTGTGCTCCCTACCACCAGTGCTGTGCCAAAACACGTGCAAAGGGGGCCGTGCGTTCGATTTTGGCTTTCTCCTGAAGGAGACGGGCCCCGTTTTTCCCCTAACCCCTCTCAATCATAAGGCCGAAGAGGGGAATATAGGGAACAGTGGGTCCTCTTCGCCAAAGCTGACAGAGACCCTCATTCCTCAACCCCTGGAAGGGTTAGGACGGTGGGTCCTCCGCACCGAAGGTTTGGAGAGACCCTCAGTAGACTTCCCTCCGCCTTGCGGCTCAGGGTCGTCCTCGGGGGGACCGAAGCTCTCCCCAAAAGGCGAGAGCTTCAGCACATTGGGGAAATGGAAGGCCCATAAGGGTCGACCACACTACCCCAAAAAACGTGACAAACTACAAAAAACAAAGAACGTGAAAAGTGACAAACGTGAGAGGGAAAATAAATAAATAAAGAGATCCCAGCCAGAAGGCCGGGGTGGGGGTGTGAAAAATTGTCCTACCCCATCCAAAAGGACGAGGTAAGGACGTGAAGCGCTAACCTAAAGGGAGTTTCCCGGGGGCACAGTGCAGCCTCGGACTCCAGGCAGCCAGCCAGTCAGCGTCCGACCAAGTGTTTCTCCGCCTCACCAGCGGCCCCATTCCGGCCCCCCGGCATGGGAATGGATACTCCTCCGGGTTTTTCGATGAGTCTCCCCCGCAGCGGCCGAATAGACCAACTGAAGGAGAAGAAAACACCTACTCAGTCCCGACGTTTCACCTCTCCCAGGGACTGAGTACTGGGCTGGGCTTTTCGCTGTCTCTCTGGCCGATGGAACTAGGAACCCCCGAACCAGAGAGCAATCTACTCGGTCCCAGCTTTTCCCGTCTTCCTGGGAGTGGATACTAGACCGGGCTTTTCGAGTGACTCTCCCTCAGAGGCTATAGACCCCCGAACAAGAGCCCCATCTACTAGGCCCGATGCTTCTCCCCTCCCTACCAGTAGGAGAGTGTCCCCCCCCCCCCTACAGCAGGGCGTAGATACTCAGCCAGACCTTACACCCGCCCAGAACATGAGGTACACTACGCCTCAGTGTACCAAAAGTGTGGTTTGGTCCAGCTTTTCTCTATTCTCTGCCAGGGGGGCGGTCCAAACCCAACTGATAAGAACAGATACTACACTTGATCTTAGCCAAAAGGCTCTACTTGAACAGAGATAATTAGATTTGGGTGGGGTTTTACACCTACCTCACCTGAATTTTAAGAACTTCACATAAAGCTCGCCAGAATTTTGCTATGAATTGTACACCTCGGTCAGACACAATTTCTTCAGGTAGCCCATAGGTTCTGAAGATCTCTTTGATGAAAAGGTTGGCTAACTTCGGAGCTGAAGGTAAACCCTGTAGTGGTATGAAGTGAGCCATCTTAGAAAATCTGTCTATGACGACCCATATGGTGGTATAACCATCGGATGATGGAAGGTCGGTAATAAAGTCCACTGACAAGCAGTGTTCCCTCTAAGCTGTGCGCACGTGTGCGCGCACACAACTGGATGAGCGTGCGCACAGACATTACAACAGAGCGCACAAAGCAGCAGTGGTCCCTTTTTGCAGTTGTGGACTCAATTAATGTGTGTTTCACCCATTAACTACATTGTGTGCTGTGTTTTGAATGTTTAAATGTTTAATATCATTTTGAAGTAAAGTTAACACTAATGCTGAACGTCATTTTCCAGTTATATATAAGTGACTTCACTTTTTTTAATTTCCTTCCAAAGTTGCACAGCCAAAATCTTTTGTCGCACACAGACTTCGTAAAATTAGAGGGAACATTGCTGACAAGTGAGTCCAAGGCCCTTTTGGAATGGAAAGTGGCCTCAATGGACCTGCTGGAGCTAAATTGGAAGATTTATGTTGGGCACAATGAGGGCAGGAAGCAATGTATTGCTGAACATCTTTCTTTAGAGCAGGCCACCAGTACCATCGAGAAAGGAATTCGTAGGTCTTCTGGATACCTGGGTGACCGGAGAACTTGGAATCATGGGCCCAACGCAGAATCTGCTTCCTTGAGCTAGGCTTAACAAAGGTTTTACCTGGAGGAACTGGCACTCGTACAGTTGTTGCAGCAACAGCGAGAGGATCAATAATTGGACTTCCTTCATAGGATTTTGACTCCTCCTCAGTTTCCCACGACCTAGACAGAGCATCTGCCTTACGATTCTTCGCTCCAGGAGAAAAAGACAATTTGAAATTAAATCTGGAAAAATGTGGTGTCATTGCATTATTATTATACAGAGGGAGCAGCCAGTGGTGTCATGGCATTACTTTTATATTATACAGGGGGAGCAACCTGTGGTGTCATAATTATTATTGTACAGGGGGAGCAGGCTGTGGTGTCATGGCATTATGCCATGACACCACAGGCTGCTCCCTCTGTTTAATAATAATGGCATGACACCACAGGCTGCTCCCCCTGTATAATATAAAAGTAATGCCATGACACCACAGGCTGCTCCCTCTGTATTATAATAATGCAACGACACCACAGGCTGCTCCCCCTGTATAATAATTTGTGTCATGGTATTACTATTGTTATATTATACAGCGGGAGCAGCCTGTGGTGTCATTGCATTATTATTATACAGCGGGAGCAGCCTGTGGTGTTATTGCATTATTATTATACAGAGGGAGCAGCCAGTGGTGTCATTGCATTATTATTATTATACAGCGGGAGGAACTTGTGGTGTCATAATTATTATTGTACAGGGGGAGCAGCCTGTGGTGTCATGGCATTATGCCATGACACCACAGGCTGCTCCCTCTGTATAATAATAATGGCATGACACCACAGGCTGCTCCCTCTGTATAATAATAATAATGCCATGACAGCACCGGCTGCTCCCCCTGTATAATAATAATAATGCAATGACACCACAGGCTGCTCCCTCTGTATAATATAATAATAGTAATGCCATGACACAAATTATTATACAGGGGGAGCAGCCTGTGGCATCATGGCATTATTATTATTATTATACAGGGGGAGCAGCCTTTGGTGTCCTGTTCTTTATTTATGCAGGAGAGCAGCCTGTGGTGTCCTGTTATTTATGCAGGAGAGCAGACTGTGGTGTCCTGTTCTTTTCATATGCAGGAGAGAGGCCTGTGGTGTCCTGTTATTTATTTATTTATGCAGGAGAGCTGCCTGTGGTGTCCTGTTATTTATTTATGCAGGAGAGCAGCCTGTGGTGTCCTGTTCTTTATATATGCAGGAGAGCAGCCTGTGGTGTCCTCTTATTTATTTATGCAGGAGAGCAGACTGTGGTGTCCTGTTCTTTTCATATGCAGGAGAGAGGCCTGTGGTGTCCTGTTATTTATTTATGCAGGAGAGCTGCCTGTGGTGTCCTGTTACTTATTTATGCAGGAGAGCAGCCTGTGGTTTCCTGTTCTTTATATATGCAGGAGAGCAGCCTGTGGTGTCCTGTTATTTATTTATGCAGGAGAGCTGCCTGTGGTGTCCTGTTATTTATTTATGCAGGAGAGCAGCCTGTGGTGTCCTGTTCTTTATATATGCAGGAGAGCAGCCTGTGGTGTCCTGTTATTTATTTATGCAGGAGAGCAGCCTGTGGTGTCCAGATCGTTATTTATGCAGGAGAACAGCCAGTGGTGTCCTCTTCTATTTTTTATGCAGGTGAGCAGCCTGTGGTAGGGGCGGAGTGGGATGGTGGGAAGCCAGGCAGTTTTTCAGTGTACCATGTCCCGCACCCCTCTCAGTGGACATTTTCCTACAAAGCCAGGCTGATACATACAAAACCTCGGCTGCCACAATTGGAGCTTCTGCACTTGCGCAAAATCTCAGTTAACCTGGAGCCACATGACAATAATGTGCTAGGCCAGGGGGTAGTGTCACTAGTCCCCCTGCATCATATATTAGGCTTGCTGCAGGAGACTGCAGGCAGATATTTATAACAGGAAAAAACAAAACGGAGACTATGTTAGGCGCTCTTGGCTCACATTTTAGGTTAAAAATCGTAAGATCGAATCATTTTTCTGCAGCATATGCATTGCTTTTTCAGATGCTACCTCACCATTTGTCAGTGGTTGTAAAAATTTCAGACACTGCCATCAAGCAGTAAATAAGCATGAATCCTCAAAAAGCCATTGTGATGCTGCTAATGCATACGTTATTGTGAAGAATACCAAAGGCTATACACTGATAAATAAAGATCATGTCATAAATCGAAATAAAGCAATATGTCAAAATATCGAAGTCATGAAGCGTATATTCGAGGTTGTAAAATTTCTAGGGAAGCAAGGCTTGCCATTTCGTGCCCATGGGACAAATGAATCCCTGTACAATCTTAATAACAGTGAGATTAACCATGGGAATTTTTTAGAAATTATTTTACTTCTATCCCATTATGATGTCCCGTTGAAAAATCATCTTAAATAATGTATTCGAGAGAGTGAAAAATGAAGAAAACGTTTGCAAGAAAGAGGAAAAGCTGGAAAACAAGCTGTTGGCAGAGGAAGTCTAGTGACTTTTTATCATACAAGACCGTAAATAAAGTGATTATGGCAATTGTTCATTGGATTAAGAGTTTCATAGTTTCTGAAATTGGTGAAAAGAGATTTAGCATCCAGGTTGATTCCACACAAGATGCAGGAATTGTAGACCAAGCAACAGTTGTCCTGAGGTATGTGAAAAAAGAAGAGATCCAAGAACAACTAATCTCTGTTCTCCCAGTTACAGATGCATCAGGTCAAGGATTCAATAAGCTACTGATGGCTAATTTTAAATTGCTTGGACTTGACTACCATAAAATTGCTGGTGAATCATTTGATGGTGCAGCAAATATGAGGATTGCTACAGAAGTGCCAGATTCCATCTACATCTGGTGTTATAGTCACATCCTTAATCTGTGCATCTCTGATTGCTGTGACGTACTAGAAGCAAAAAACTTCTTTGGTCTCTTAAATCGCATGGCATCTTTCATCGGAGATTCCCACAAACGAATGAACATATGGGCAGAACAACTTCATACTAGACAGGGGCAAGAGAAGTTTTTATGATTGCAGAAAATTGGTGAGACACGATGGTGGGCAAAGGAGAAGGCCCTTAAATGGCTATTTGGAGAGAAGCAAACTCTATATTTGGATGCAATTGAGGTTTTATTTTCAATCTCACAATTGGCCAATTATGATTCAAGGGCCACGTCTGAGGCTACAACATTATATGAAAAGCTGTGTGAGTTCAAGACCATTTAACCAGCAAATGTCTTTATTGCTATTTTTGATGTGATTGGTCCAGTTTCAAAATATTTGCACACTAGCGTCCTTGACTTCATGGTTGCATGAAAAATGGTTGAAACCACCATAGACCAGCTTAAGAAAATTGAGTTTGATCAAATCAAAGACAAGGCTACACATTTTGCTTTAAAAATGAATGATCTGATCAGCACCAATGAAAATCTTTCTTTCATACAGATTGAAACTGAGCTTCCACTGAAAAGAGTTGCTAAAAAGAAGCAAATGGCAGGTGAGAGCTCAGTTGATGAACGTCCAACTGAGGAAATGAAATGTTTTCGTGTAGAAGTCTACAGACCAATTTTAGATCAAATTTGAGCAAGTCTCAAAGAAAGATTTTCTGAAAATAAGCAGTTGGTGATTGACACACAGTATTTGGATCCTCGATTTTTTGAACATATTCGAAATGATTCACGACTACTTGAAGAGGGGTCTCTTAAAAGAATTTCAGAATTGGCAAAAGTCAACGAAGAGACTCTTATTAGTGAACTGACTAGTTTTGCAAACCTTTTTCCAAAGCTGACAGGACACTTGGATGAACCAGACAGACAAGATACTCTACCAGAAGGAGAATGTTGGGATGGAGATGAAGATGAAGATGAAGGTGTAGTTGTTGGAATGGAGGATGAGAGAACAAAATGCAAGTCTTGTAAAAACTGCTTCCTCTGCTGTCATAAATTACTTCTGAAGCACAATCTTTATTCAGCTGCTTATGAAAATCTGTCTGTGGTATACGAGTATCTATTGACTCTATCGTTCACACAAGTGGAATGCGAAAGAGCTTTCAGTAAACTGAAACTCAAAAAGACAAGACTGCGTTTTGCGATGGGACAAGACCTGCTTGAAGCACTTATGATAATGTCTGTCGAACGGGAACTTTTAGAACTTGTTCAATTTGAAAAAGTGCTAGAAATTGTCCGCGAAAGTTCACCACTGATGAGATCATTGTTAACTGTGTGAATGAGCTTTAGGGGTTTGAGATATTTCGTTTTCAAACATTTTATGCTTCATTATTTTATGTTATGCAAAGTACAAAAAAAGTTAATAGTTTTGCACCTCTACATAATGTTCAGCATTATGTGAATTTTTGTTAAAAGAAAAATCTTTACACATTTTTTTGCAATATTTATGTTTTATTATTTTGCTATGAAAAAGTTATAATAAAGTATTTATAATATAATCAACTTCAGACCTAACCTCTTTTTAATTAATACATTTTTTTTTATTAAAAACCTGCATTTAACAATGCGCTACTTATGGGCCAGGGCTCTAGAATTGCCCCCCCCCCCCAGGATAAAAGTTGCCAGCCAGCCCCTGGATACGGGTCCCCACTGTCACCTGAGACTAGTGCAGGACGGACAGCGGGAGACAGCGAGCGGCGTCTAAACCACTCTGACTAGCCGGCTCGCTGATTCTCCATGACACTGTCCGCCTCTGTAAGAGGAGATAGGACAATAAGCAGCCACGGTACCTGCAATTAAAACATTAGGCATATCTAAGCCTAAATCGCAGGAAGATAGTACAAGGGTGGCAGAGACTACATGCTGCAAAGCTGATAGCTGCAGCGTGAGAGATTGGAGGACGGCACAATAAGCAAAAGCCGCTAATTCCCCCGGGGAGACCTGTATGAGTTACGACACTCTGCACTGTGGAAACTTTGAAAAAAGTAGCAGTGTCTCCAAAAATTTAACAATCAACTTACAAATTGCATGGTGTGTATGCTGATGTGAGATCTGACAATTCCACGAAAAAACACACATACAATATCTCTAATAACACAGTGGTAACAAAGCAAAGTAACAATGCACACTCTCTCTGTATCCAAATAAAATTGTATTGATTACAACATAATAAAAGTATATTGAAGATACACAGAAAAGGGTGGTGTATATTAAAATGTATTCTCATTGACATAAATATACAAAAATACACAGGGACATCGCATCCTTGCAAATAAAGGATTTAATGAGAAAGTGGTCCGACATTGTTTTAATACACTTATTCTAATTTTCTTATCTTTTTCACATCTGTCGCTAACGTTTTAATATTTCACCTTTTTATCCACAAAATCATTAAAAGTTATATTTTATAATTAATCAGAAAGGACGTCTAAGTGCACCCAACAATACTTTAATTTCTTGTGTGGTTGTGTATTTCATTTAAAGTAAAGGGTAGCACCTCCATAAATAAATATTAACTAAGGGTATAAATCCTAATCATTTTTGGAGAAAAGACAGTCCAAGACCTATTCAAATCTGGTGCCGGAGTTCTCTCTTTTTGTGAAATATAGTCCTTAGTTTGCCCTGAACTACTTGTCCACATGTCCATAGTTAAGTGGACAGTGGGGGATTGGTACTAAATCCCAGTGGTCGGAATCCTGACCGCCAAAATCCTGACAAGGGGGGGGGGGCATGGATCGCCCCCCCCCCCCCTTGCGGGCTCTCTGCGCTCACCACGCAGTGGGCCTGGTGCCTCGCTACACTCAGCTCACTAATTTATTCTCCCTCTATGGGTGCCGTGGACACCCATAGAGGGAGAAAGTGTCGGAATTTCGGCAGTCGGGATTTTGAATTCCATGATTCCGACAGTGGGTACAGCTGCATTTTTCAGGGCACCGAGGACACTTTTTTTGGATGTCTCTGTACATCCTCGGTATCGCCTGCTTAGTGAAGTGGAATCTAGACAGGATTTGGTACTGGGGACACAATACCTCCATCAACCATCTAAATCCCACTCCACTGATGGCAGATACTGGACGCACATCTAACACCAACATAGCTGTCAAGGCTGCAGTTATCTGCTTTGCCATCGGATGACTGCTGTCGTACTTAGTCCTCATGGCAAATGACTGTTGGATGGTAAATTGCTTAGTGAAAGACATAGCGGTGTTACGACTTCCCCTTTTGATGATGACCGACTCCCAGCAGCAAAGCAGCAGTGGCAGTAGTAGAAGGTGTACCACTGCAGGATCCTTCGGAGGAATCCCAGATGGAAGAGGAGTCAGTCATGCCGGTGACATGGCCTGCAGGACTACCTCCGATCCGGATGGAGGAGGAAATTGACAAAGAGTGACTTGCTGGTGTGGTTTCCAGGCGCTTGGATACAACTGGATCAATGGATTTAGGTGTCCCTGGACTGCTTACAGTCAAAGCCACAGTTTCTGAACTAACTTCAGGTGACGCATAAGCAAGGATGTCCCTAGGTGACCAACCTCCCTAACCCTGCTTATTACAGCTTTACATAAGCTACATATGGTGAGACAGTTGTTGTTTGGATCTGGATAAAAATAATTCCAAACCAAAGAGGTGGATTTTTTGATCTTCTGCACAGGCATGGTGATGGCCTTTTGCATCCCACGGACTACAACTGTCTTGCCCGGTGCCTCATTTAAGAAAACCACATCACCATCTGCAGCTTCCTCCTCAAATTCCTCCTCAGCACCATCTACATCAATTCCCTCCTCCTGGTGTACAACACTGACAACTTCAAAATCAGAAACTGGACTTTGGGTTATCCTTCTAGCATATGCAGAGGGTGTGCTGCAAATGGTGGAAGGAGGCACCTCTTCCCATACAGAGATGGTAAGGTTAGGCCACCAACACCCTTGGACTCTCCTTGGGGATTTGTGATACTGTGTCTTTAGAAGGCTGAGTTGTTTTCTGTCTTTTTGTTGACAGCTTAACTCTCTTTACATTTCTAGGGGGGGGGGATGAGGAGGAGGTCTGTGATTGTCGTGTGAAGCTGGACCACTAGTCAAGAACATAGGCCACGGCCTTAGCCGTTCCTTGCCACTCCATGTGGTAAATGGCATATTGGCAAGCCTACGTTTCTCCTCCAAGGATTTACATTTTTTTTTTTTCTTAAACGTACTCAACTTTGCCTTTTTGGATTTCACAAGCCCTCGACAATGACATTGGGCATCAGTCCTGGCAGATGACGTTGATGACTTTTCATGTTCTATGTCTTGACTAGTGGCAGCAGTTTCAGCACTTGGAGGAAGTGGTTCTTGTACTATTGGAGCCTCCATATTTTGGTTCTCCATTATCTATCCTGAGTACAGCCACACAGCAGCAGAGGCAGAAAAATGTAAAAGGATTATTATTTAAGTCAGTAACCCTTATTGCAAAAGGAAAGAATGATTTCTTATTTATTTCTGCACACAGGTGAGTTGAGACTATAAAAACACACATACTAACACATAACATATAATAAAAAGGATAATAATCCTCATTTAGTGGACCCCACTTTGTATTATTCCCCTTTAAATCTGTTAGAGGCTGAGCGGTGCTATTACAATGTATATCAAGTCTGTGTGACAGACAATCTTGCAATTGCGGGATAATACCCTAGATTGTAGGTCACGCTGTGTGGGCAGACTCAGTGTGTATCCAATCTGAATGACAGACAATCTTAAGGCCCCCATACACTATGCGATTTTCGGCCGATTTCACCCGATATCGGCACTTTGGGCAGATAAATCGGGTGAAATCGGGCCAAAATCGCATGTGTTTGACATCTGATCTGATGCGCGGTCCCGTGCGCATCGGATCTGATCAGATGGTCGAACCTGCTGAACATAAGATATATCGGCTTTTGCACCCATGATGCATCAGATCCGATATATCTATTTGTTTGGACCCTCCTCCCACCCCCCGCAGCACGTATACGTCACCGGAAACCGGAAGCCGCTGCAGTGTCCTGTCAGGCTGTCACAAATGAAGTGAGCACTGAGCGCAGGAAGCGGTAAAAGAAGAAGTGCTCCGTCGCATATGGGCTGAGCTCCGGCTGTGTACGGCTCCTGATTGCCTGCGCGGCTCTCTGTAGACTCCAGTGTTATAAGAATTTAACACAGGAGTCCACAGAGAGCCGCACAGACACCGTACGCTGCTGGAGCTCAGCCCGGAGGTGACAGAGCATTGCTTGTTATTCATTCACACAACAACAATCCCATCCGTGGTACACTTCCCCAGACCAGCACTATTTATCATACCCACTGCACACACTACCCTGTTAATCATCAGCAGTGCAAAGTTCGTTAGGTTTATCACTCTCTGACTTATTTCAGCACGCGTGTCACCGTGGCATACTTGTTCCTGGCACTGTGGGGGCATACTTGTTCCTGGCACTGTGGGGGCATACTTGTTCCTGGCACTGTGGGGGCATACTTGTTACTGGCACTGTGGGGGCATACTTGTTCCTGGCACTGTGGGGGCATACTTGTTACTGGCACTGTGGGGGCATACTTGTTACTGGCACTGTGGGGGCATACTTGTTACTGGCACTGTGGGGGCATACATGTTCCTGGCACTGTGGGGGCATACTTGTTACTGGCACTGTGGGGGCATACATGTTCCTGGCACTGTGGGGGCATACATGTTCCTAACACTGTGGGGGCATACATGTTCCTAACACTGTGGGGGCATACTTGTTCCTGGCACTGTGGGGGCATACTTGTTCCTGGCACTGTGGGGGCATACTTGTTCCTGGCACTGTGGGGGCATACTTGTTCCTGGCACTGTGGGGGCATACTTGTTCCTGGCACTGTGGGGGCATTCATGTTCCTGGCACTGTGGGGGCATACATGTTCCTGGCACTGTGGGGGCATACATGTTCCTGGCACTGTGGGGGCATACTTGTTCCTGGCACTGTGGGGGCATACTTGTTCATTGCACTGTGGGGGCATACTTGTTCATTGCACTGTGGGGGCATACTTGTTCCTGGCACTGTGGGGGCATACTTGTTACTGGCACTGTGGGGGCATACTTGTTCCTGGCACTGTGGGGGCATACTTGTTACTGGCACTGTGGGGGCATACTTGTTACTGGCACTGTGGGGGCATACTTGTTACTGGCACTGTGGGGGCATACATGTTCCTGGCACTGTGGGGGCATACTTGTTACTGGCACTGTGGGGGCATACATGTTCCTGGCACTGTGGGGGCATACATGTTCCTAACACTGTGGGGGCATACATGTTCCTAACACTGTGGGGGCATTCATGTTCCTGGCACTGTGGGGGCATACTTGTTCCTGGCACTGTGGGGGCATACTTGTTACTGGCACTGTGGGGGCATACTTGTTCCTGGCACTGTGGGGGCATACTTGTTCCTGGCACTGTGGGGGCATACTTGTTCCTGGCACTGTGGGGGCATTCATGTTCCTGGCACTGTGGGGGCATACATGTTCCTGGCACTGTGGGGGCATACATGTTCCTGGCACTGTGGGGGCATACTTGTTCCTGGCACTGTGGGGGCATACTTGTTCATTGCACTGTGGGGGCATACTTGTTTATGGCACTGTGGGGGCATACATGTTCCTGGCACTGTGGGGGCATACCTGGCACTGTGGGGGCATACTTGTTCCTGGCACTGTGGGGGCATACTTGTTCATTGCACTGTGGGGGCATACTTGTTTATGGCACTGTGGGGGCATACTTGTTCCTGTCACTGTGGGGGCATACATGTTCCTGGCACTGTGGGGGCATACTTGTTACTGGCACTGTGGGGGCATACTTGTTCATGGCACTGTGGGGGCATACATGTTCCTGGCACTGTGGGGGCATACATGTTCCTGGCACTGTGGGGGCATACTTGTTCCTGGCACTGTGGGGGCATACTTGTTCATTGCACTGTGGGGGCATACTTGTTTATGGCACTGTGGGGGCATACATGTTCCTGGCACTGTGGGGGCATACTTGTTCATGGCACTGTGGGGGCATACATGTTCATGGCACCGTGGGGGCATACTTGTTCATGGCACTGTGGGGGCATACTTGTTCATGGCACTGTGGGGGCATACTTGTTCCTGGCACTGTGGGGGCATACTTGTTCCTGGCACTGTGGGGGCATACCTGGCACTGTGGGGTATATGTGTATCTGGCACTATTGTGGGCATATGTGTATCACATCCCCATTTTCATTGGCTGCACCCCATGTGGCATGTGGCTACACCCACTCACAGTACCGCCAGAATATTTATGCAGAATGGCACCACAATCGGGTGGGCATTGTTTAGCTGGCAGTGCTGGGTGGCATTGCAGGGAAGTCTGGCATGGTCGAATGGTGCAGTAACCGCAATAAGGGCTGCCGGGCCGGAGTCGCTGTCAGGTGGAAACGCAGAGGCCATAGATCTGCCCTCCCAGCAATCATGCTATCAAACACGAGATCTCTCGCGAACAAGATGGATGAGCTGTCTCTGCTAATACAAGATGCAAAGTCGGTCACTGCAAGATCCTCCATCCTATGCTTCACAGAAACCTGGCTGGAAGACCATATTGCTGAATCCTCAGTGACTCTGTCAGGCTTCGGCCTCTTCAGGGCCGACCGCGACAAAGAGCTCTCGGGCAAATCCAAAGGAGGGGGCATCTGTCTGTACATTAACGACAGGTGGTGCACAGACATAAAGTCCCTGGGCAAGTCATGCAGCCCCCAACTAGAGTCTCTTACCATCAAATGCAAACCTTTCTACTCCCCTCGGGAAATTGCCTCTATTATCCTAGTAGGAGTATACATCCCCCCACAACCAAGTCCAACAGAAGCCCAACTTCAGCTGGCCACTCTGATAACGGACACCGAACTTAGACACCCAGACTCGCTGCTCATTGTGCTTGGTGACTTCAACTGTGCCAACCTGAGCCAGGAGCTCCCAAAATACACCCAGCAGGTCACATGCCACACAAGGGAGGGGCGAACGCTAGACCACTGCTACACCACCATAAAGTCTGCATACCGATCCATACCCCATGCAGCACTGGGTCTCTCCGACCACCACCTTCTTCCGACATATATCCAGAAGCTAAAGTCTGCTAAGCCTGTTATCAAGTCTGTCAAAAACTGGTCAATCGAGGCAAAAACAAAGCTTCAGGCCTGCTTCGACTGCACTGACTGGATGGTGTTCGAAGCCTCTGCCTCTGACAAAGATGAACTAGCGGATGCAGTCACATCTTACATCAGCTTCTGCGAGGACTTATGTGTACCAACCAAGCAAATCCGATCCTTTAACAACAACAAGCCATGGTTCGGTAGCAAGCTCAGGAAACTCCGCCGAGCCAAGGAGGAGGCATACAGCAGCAGGGACAGGACACAGTACAAAGAAGCCAGGAACTCCTTGACTCGGGGTATCAAACTCGCAAAAAGGTAATATACAAACAAGCTGACACACAACATCACAGCAAAGGACCCTGCGGCCGTATGGAAGGGCATGCAAAAGATCACAAATTACAAGAAAGCCCAAACACAGTCTGAAACCAGCCATGAACTTGCAGAAGACCTGAACAAGTTCTACTGCAGATTTGAGCAGGCCGTACCTCCCCTACTCCATCCCAAAGACCACCACACCCAGGCCCTCCACGTGGACCAAGGCGAGGTAGAAGCAGTACTCAAAAGAATAAAACCTAAGAAGGCTGCAGGACCGGATGGTGTGTCGCCATCCAGCCTTAGGACCTGTGCAGATCAGCTCACCCCCATCTTCACAACGATATTCAACTCCTACATGGACTTGTGCAAGGTTCCTGCCTGCTTCAAAAGCTCTATCATCATCCCGGTCCCTAAGAAAACACCCACGAAGGACCTAAATGACTTCATTCCAATTGCACTAACCTCAGTGGCCATGAAAGCATTTGAAAGACTAGTACTGAAGCACCTGAGAGAAGTGACAAACTCTCACCTTGACCCCATGCAGTTTGCCTACCGGGCGAACAGAAGTGTAGAGGATGCGGTCAACCTCGGGCTGCACCATATTTTACAACACCTCGACCACCAAGGCACCTATGCAAGAGTCCTATTCGTGGAATTCAGCTCAGCATTTAATACTATCGTTCCCGGCATCCTGCAGCCAAAACTCCTCTCCTTAGGAGTCCCAGGATCAACATGCTCATGGATAGTGGACTTTCTAACAGCAAGGGAACAGGTGGTCTAAGCCGGCGCCTTCTCATCCAGCACACGAACAATCAGTACTGGAGCCCCCCAAGGATGCGTCCTCCCCCCTCTGCTCTTCTCTCTCTACACGAATGACTGCACCTCAGCTGAGCAGTCAGTGAAAATCATCAAATTCGCAGATGACACCACTATCATCGGCCTAATCAAGGATGGTGACGAGACTGCGTACAGGCATGCAGTGGAGAAGCTGACACAATGGTGCAGCAGCAACAACCTCGATCTAAACCCCACCAAAACAGTTGAGATGGTGGTCGACTACAGGAAAAAAACAAATGCACTAGCCCCGCTAACAATAGCCAACGCAGTGGTGTCGCGGGTTGATTCCTTCAAATTCCTAGGGACAACCATGTCCATTGACCTAAGATGGGGATTAAACATAACCACAAACATCAAAAAGGCCCAACAGCGCCTGTTCTTCCTGAGGCAACTCAGGAAATTCAACATCCCACAGGAGCTGCTGTGCGTATTCTACACTGCCATCGTGGAGTCTGTCTTATGTTCCTCGATCACAATCTGGTACGGTGGCGCAAGCGAGAACGACAAACAAAAACTGCAGAGGGTAGTGAAGACTGCGGAAAGGATCATAGGGACCGACCTCCCCCCGATAAGGGATCTGTTCTCATCCAGGGTAAGGAAACGTGCTGAGAAGATCGCAAACGACAAGCTGCATCCTGGTCACAACCTGTTCGACATCCTACCATCCAGAAGACGGTTCAGGTCCATCCCCGTCAAAACGTCCAGATCCGCAAGAAGCTTCTTTCCGTTAGCCGTCCATCACCTGAACAATCCAATCAAAGCGAATGCAATCCCAATATCAACAGCCAAACAACGTGTCCCTACTTGGTGACCTGACCACCATAGTCGTAGCTAGAAATTAAATGCTTGTAATGTCTTTATGTAATATATGTAATGTCTCCCTCCTCCCCTTTTCATCCCTGCTTGATGCTGCACTGTAATCCACAAAAAATTCCTAGTGTGCGCAAGCACACATGGCCAATAAAGTTGATTCTATTCTATTCTATTGTGTTTATGGCATTACTGTGGGTATTGGGGGCATTGTGTAACTGGCATGGTTGATGGCATGTGTATATATGGCACAGCATCTATTTAGAGAGGCCGGGGGCAGGGCCAGCAGCTCTCAGAGCGCTGGCCATGCCCCCATAGCAGATAAAATGTGGCATGGGGCCTTGCAGGAGTGCCATGATAGTAGGTCATACCCCCTAATTTCGGGCGCGTGCCTTCGACACACGCAGGTGTCCCTTTTGCCTCTGTCTCCAGTGTTGGGAGGTATGTTTGCGACATATTGGACATTGCAGTGTGTGGCATATTGTGTCTGGGGCATTGTGGTATGCGGCATAATGTGTCAGGGCCATTACAGTGTGTGGCATAATGTGTAAAGGACATTTTTTGATTATTATGCAGATTTCTTGTTTTTAAAAAATTTTAGTAGCTCTTCAGGCGGTTTATTTTGTCTCGAGTAGCTCCCGCCCCAAAAAAGGTTGGAGACCACTGCCCTAGATCATAAGTCACACTGGGGCAGATGTACTAACCCCCCCTTAGCGCTTCTCAAATAACGGGTCCCGCTTCTCCTGCATAACGAGGAGAAGCAGGCACCCATTATTTGCTAATGTATTAACCCCCCCCCCAAGCCGCTAAGGAGAGCCGTTATGCCCAGCGTTAACGGCTCTCCCGGCGTCCCGCGCATGCTCAGTGCGCCCCCCCCCCCCTGTCCGGCTCTAATGGGCATGCGCGAGATCTCGCAAAAAAAACGCGAGATCTCCTGCGCAGCCCGAGCCAGAAGCAGGGCTAGCGATGTCCCCACAGTGGGGGAAAGGACAACGCTAGCCCTGAGCAGGCGAAGCGGCCGGGGTGAATTAACCTGTGGGTATACTCCTGTGGGTATTGTGTGCTTAAGTGGAACTACTCCTGTGGGTATTGTGTGCGTATGTGAAACTACTCCTGTGGGTATTGTGTGAATAAGTGGAGCTACTCCTGTGGGTATTGTGTGCGTAAGTGGAACTACTCTTGTGGGCATTGAGTGTGTAAGTGGAACTACTCCTGTGGGTATTGTGTGCGTAAGTGGAACTACTCCTGTGGGTATTGTGTGCGTAAGTGGATCTACTCCTGTGGGTATTATGTGCATAAGTGGAACTTCTCTTCTGAGCAGCATGTGCGTAAGTGTGGGAATTGTGTGCATAAGCGGTGCTACTCCTGTGGGCATTGTGTGCAAAAATGGCACTAATGCTGTGGGAATTGTGTGCATAAATGGGGCTTCTCCTCTGGGCAGTGTGTGTATAAGTGGAGCTCACTGTCCATGTCCCTCAGCAGTTACATGCCCTGTGTCCCTCCAGCAGCTCTCTGTCCATGTCCCTCAGAAGCTCCATTCCATGTGTCCCTCCAGCAGTTTCCCCACCTCTGAGTCCCTCCAGCCCCTTCTCACTTGTCTTCAGCATGCGCAGAGCCTGTTCCACGGAAAAAAAGAGATTTCTGAGCGCAGGCTGTGCTACTTTGCAGAGCAGCTGTTTCCAAACGAGGGGGATTACCAAATCCCTCAGCAATTCATACCAAAAGAAAAAACACACCACTGGAAACAGCGCTTTAGCAAAGTATAAAATACATTTAGTATAATAAAAAATGATTAACACACAAAACAATTATAAAATGCAGCCTAATATGGATTATCTTTCACTTTAGTATTATAGTTAATCCCCTGCGGCTTCCCCAACCAAGGTTAGTGCATGCATGCAATTGGCTTTTTATATATCCAACTTGGGCTTATTTTGGGTTAGAAGTTAGTAGGATTAATTTGACAGTCACAAATGGATTAGTCCCACCTAAGTGCACATGGTGTTAAATGAGTATACTCAAGTGATTTCAGAAGGTAGGTAGGACGTTTCCAGCTTCACAGACTCTGGTGGGTACCTCCGGCCACTGGTGCAGTCCAAAGTACGCTGCCTTATCAAAGGATCCCCGCTAGCTCCGGTTATTAGGCTGCTGATCAGAATGTCCCCGTTCTCCTCCTATAACCTGGCCACACCCACATCCCAAATCCTGTATATGTCTGTGCACCTGCAGGGCGAGCAGAAGACGCTGGGTATACTGCACAGGTGAGTGCACAGGTACTGCAGGCAGAACTCCTCCTGTATTACTGACAGTTGTATCCAGTTATGGAATTATCTCTGATATATTTATATGTAAATGACTAATGCTAATGTAATGTGAATGTGTTCCTCGATAATGCATTAATGGTCTACATTTATACATCTAACCCAAATGTATTGTCTACAAAACCTATTGTACTTATTTATTTAGTATTAATTAATTTAAAGTTTCTCCCATCTCTGTAATTTACACCACAGTATCTGATAATCTTCCTGCTGAATGTACGTCTGGTTCTGTAATCACAAATAATAACACTTCCCTGGTGTTACTGATTGTTACCTGGCTTTGTGCTGTCACAGTTGTGCGTTATGTCTTTGTCTGATTCCCCAATCTCTCCCGTCCTATGCAGAGAACTGATCGGGAACATTGAGGAACCATGGGCCTGACATCCGTACAGCTGCTGGTGACTTTCAGTGAGTCCATATCTGATATAATGTCAGTCACATCTGTGTGTAGTGCTGTAACGTGTGGCCGGCAGCCTGGGAGAACCTTAGTAGCTGCTTGTGGTTGTAGTAGGATACTGACGGCAATGGCTGTGTGCTGGGTCCCTGACACCTCTGAGGTGCCTGGTAGTGCTTCCATTGGTAACTGCAGCACAAAGGAAGCCAGGGGGAATTCTGTCACTGTAACACAGAGGGGATTTATCCTGTGGCCCACGGGCTGGTGTATGATACTGTCGGCATTCCACTATGAAGGGGTGTAAGTATTCCGACACTCTTTAAGCTGCTATTTAATCATGTAGCGTAGCGGGCAGTGGCTGGGTTACACCGGGCACTCTCCTGTACTGCAATGTATTCCTGTAGGCATAAAAACAAAAGAAGAGGGGGCTTGGGACTGAGCACAGGTATATTAACAACTAGGTGATTCATCGCGCCCTACGGGCGCTCTTCACACCGTCGTAAGGGGCTGCGCCCCCTTAATTTGTGAACATTTGTATATGAGAAAGATGGTTAGAATTGTATGAAAGATGGCCTGTATTGCAAATTGAGTTATAGGTGAAATGTGTTAAATAGAGAGCATATGATATGGAAGGGGGTGTGTATTGTTTTGTTTAATTAAAAAGCGGTTACAGAGTAAGATGTACATTGATAGTGTGGATGGTACAGTGACATTTGTGGGTGTGGGGGGGGGGGGGGGCTGTGTGTGCACGTTGTTTAGGTATGTGTGTGCAATAGTATAGTAGGGTATTTCTGAGTCAGTGGCTCCCCACTGGCGGAGGTCACGACACAGGAAAACAGGAGGCTGGGTAGTGATAGGGGTGTGTGGGCATAAGGGGGACTAAAGAGGAGGGTGGGAGATACTGTGCAGCTTCTGCCAGTGGGTGAGGGTCCAGTGTGGCAGCACAGGATGGTGGCTCAGAGTCAGTGTCTCCTCCTACTGGGTGGGAGTTCGGGTGCATGAGAGCAGGAGGCTGGGCTATAAGGCATGATAGGGGCATGTGGGCAACACAGCGTCAGCGACTCCCCAGTGGTGGAAGTTACGGTTCAGGAGAGCAGGAACCTGGGTAGTGATAGGGGTGTGTGCGTATACGGGGGACTAAAGAGGGGCTTAGGGGTGCCGTGAATTGTGGGAGGGGCGTGGGGGGTGCCGTGAATCAAGGGAGGGAGGGGGCGCAGGTGTCCGCGAATCGCGGGAGAGGGCGGTGGTCCGCAAAGCGTGGGAGGGGGTGTGAATTGCGGGAGGGGGGGGGTTGCGAATTGCGGGAGGGGGGGGTGTGCGGGGGATGACGTGAATTGCAGGAGGGGGGGGGCACGTGCGCGATAAATCACCTAGTTGGTTATATATTCTTGTAGAAGGATGGTAGGATGTTGCTGTCATTCAGAATGCATTTACATAAACAGTAATAGTAGCAGTAAAAGATCTGACTTAAAACACCTACAGTAAAACAGAACAGGTGTTATATATTATACAAAGAATTGGTTGATGATGTGTAGGTTGATTTGCACATAGTTGTCACTGTAAAAAAAATTGCTACAAAAAAAATCAACACAGAAAGGTCAACACATGTAAATGTTGACATAAGTGTGGCACTTCATTGGTGTCCATATCGACACATGAGAATGAATATGAAAACATTCAAAAAAGAAAAATAAATCTTCAAAAACTCATGTCAACCTTTTTCATTGTCGACCATAGCCGTGTCAGTGTTTTGCATGTGCCATTAAATCTGGGGTTGCGTGAATCGCGAGCGGGGGTTGGGTGGGGAGGGAGGAGGTGAGGTGTGTCCGCGAATCACGGGAGGAGGGGTCGTGGGTAGATGCCGTGAATTGCGGGAGGGGGGGTCGCGGGGGGTTGCAGTGAATCGTGGGAGGGTGGGTCGCAGGGGCGGGGGGTTGCCGCAATGACAGGGGGGGGGGTAATCGCGGTAGGGGGGGTCGCGGGGGGTGGGGTGTACCGCGAGGAAGGGGGGGCCTGGGGGGTTGGCACAAATCGTGGGAGGGGGGTCACGGGGTGCCACGGATCGCAGGAGGGGGTGTGTCTTGGGGTGGGCCCGCAAATCGCGGGAGTCGCCGCAAATTGGGGGGGGTGTGCTGTGAATCGCGGGAGGGGGGTCGCCGGGGGGTGCCGCGAATCGCCACAAGAAAAAATCAACACAGAAAGGTCAACACATGTAAATGTTGACATAAGTGTGGCATTTCAGTGGTGTCCATGTCGACACATGAGAATGAATATGAAAACATTGAAAAAGTGAAAAATAAATCTTTAAAAACTCATGTCAACCTTTTTCATTGTCGACCATAGCCATGTCAGTGTTTTGCATGTGCCATTTAATCGTGGGGTTGCCGTGAATGGGGGGGGGACACATTGCTCTGTTTCTGGACTTTCTTCTTAATTTATGGATTACCATCACCTGTGCTTAAACGCCTTTCTTATCAATTACCCTGTTTAAAACAGGTGATGACAATCATAAATTAAGATGGAAGTCCACAAACAGAGCATTCTGTCCCTCCTGGAGAGGGTCATGTTGGGAGGTATGGAGGTGTGGGGCGCTCACCTGGTGTGTCTGGTGAGTAGCTGTGTCTTTGCTGTGTAACATGGAGAGGCAGAGGGTGTCTGGCACTGTCTGTGGGCTCACTGGGCTGGTTCTCTGTCGTGTGAGTCAGTCATGTGAGTCAGAAGCTCCACCCAGCGTTACAGCTTCAGACACACTTTGAGTGACAGATGTAGCCAAATATATAAGAGATTCCAATATGCTGCTACTTTAAAGGGATACTCAACCCTTAAGGTGCGTACACATGGGGAGATATATTGCTCAGTGTCTCCTTTTCATCAGCGACCAGCTGATTACCTCTGCGACACCGCCGACAGAGGTTCCTTCTCATCAGCGACCATCTCTGATCGCTGATGAAAAGGAGACACTGAGCAATATATCTCCCCCGTGTGTACGGGGCTTAAGCTCTGCTCCCGGACTTCCCTGGTAATGTATGATTGCCATCACCTGTGGGGAGATAGGAAAGGTGTCACCACAGGTGCTGGCTATCATACATTATAGTAACAATTGTTTGTGAAGCAGAGAAAGTCTTATTAAGCTCTCACAGCTGGGAAGCATTACCGCACATTGCTTACTAGCTGTGAGAGGGCTGGTTAAGGCTGTGTACACACGGGGGCGATTTTGTGTAATATTGCGGGCAATATGGTTGCTGAGCGACCATATTGCCCGCGATTGGAGTGTGGGTGCGCGCTCCCGTTTTCTCCCCCATAGTGATCACTGGTCGCAGGAACATGCTCCTGCGACCAGCTGATTTCCACTGCCGGGCTCCCCCCCGGCAGTTTCTTTTTCATCAGCAACCATCTCTGGTCGCTGATGCAAACGGGACACTGAGCAATATATCGCTCATCGTGAGCGATATATCACTCGGCGAAATATCGCTCGGCGATATATCCCCCTATGTGTACGGGGCTTAAGACTTTCTCTGCTGGCAACCCCCAGATTCCAGCACCCTAGGCAGCTGCCTGATGGTACAGCCGCCCTGCCAGCAAAAGGTTCACTACTACGTGATGGAATTTATAGACTTGTGGGCACTTCTGCCGAGATAGTGTTCAGTCATTATTCGGGATCCGGCGGATCATTCTAAATCTGGTGAATGTTCGACAGGCGATAGGTTCACACATGGAAAAAGGTCGACATTGGCACAAGTTCGTCATGAGCAAAAGGTTGACGTATCAATGGTGGACACATGGAAAGGTAGACAGGAGTTTTTCACAATTTTTTTTTAATGGACTTGTATGGTATGTTATGTTATGTTATGTCTATCGACATAGACATCAAATGATTTTAACCCCTTCCTGACAGAGCCAGTTTTTGCGTTCCTGACAGAGCCCTTTTTTTCAAATCTGACATGTATCACTTAAGTGGGGATAACTTTTTTTTGCTTTTACTTATCCCAGTGATTTTGAGATTGTTTTTTCGTGACACATTGTACTTCAAATTAGTGGTAAATTTGGGTCGATACAGTCTTGGTTTTTTTGTGAAAAATACCAAAATGTCGTAAAAAAATGGAAAATTTAGCAATTTGCAAAATGTTAAATTTTCTGCTTGTGAGACAAATAATCATACCACTCAAAATAGTTAATAACTAACATAGACCATATGTCTACTTTATGTTTCCATCATTATTTCAACTTCCTTTTCATTTTTTTGGACACTAGGAGGCTTACAATATGAATAGCAAATTCTCAAATTTTCAAGAAAATTTCAAACACTGATTTTTTTAGGGACCAGTTCAGTTCTGATGTGACTTTGAGGGACTTGTATGTGAGACACCCCCATAAATGATACCATTTCAAAAACTGCACCCCTCACAGTATTCAAAACAGCATTTTGGAAGTTTGTTAACCCTTTAGGTGTTTCACAGGAATTAAAACAAAGTGTAGGTGAAATTTCAAAATTTCATTTTTTTTGCAGATTTGCAATTTTAATACATTTTTCTAAGGAACACAGTACATTTTACTAGAGAAATGTGACTAAAAATTGATTCCCCCAATTCTTTTGTTTTCATAAATATCCTATATGTGGCCCTAGTGTGCACGGTGACCAAACCACAGGCTTCATAATAGAAGGAGCACCTACTTGATTTTGGAGCCTCCTTTTTATGAGATTATTTTTTAGGCACCATGTAGGTTTCTAGGCACCATAAGATGCTAAAATTTAGGAACCTCCCCACAAGTGACCCCATTTTGCAAACTACACCCCTCAGGGAATTCATCTAGGGGTATAGTGTACATTTCAAACCCCCAGGGGTTTCACCAATTGTGGTACAACTGGGCAGTGAAAATGAAAAATTAAATTTTTTACACAAAAATGCAGTTCTGGCTCAAAATTTTTCATTTTCAGAAGGTATGAAGGAGAAAAAGCACCCCAAAATATGTGCCCCAATTTCTCCCGAGTACGGCAATGCCTCACATGTGACCAAAAAATACCATTTGGGTGCATGGCAGGACTCAGAAAGGAAGGAGTGATTTTTGGATTTTGCAGCTCAGATTCTGGTGGAATGTTGGTGGGTGCTATGTTGCATTAGCAAGACCCCCCAAGCACCAATACAGTGGAACCCCCCCACAAGTGACCCCATTTTGCAAACTACACCCCTCAGGGAATTCATCTAGGGGTATAGTGTACATTTCAAACCCCCAGGGGTTTCACCAATTTTGATACAACTGGGCAGTGAAAATGAAAAATTACATTTTTTTACACAAAAATGCAGTTCTGGCTCAAAATTTTTCATTTTCATAAGGTATGAAGGAGAAAAAGCACCCCAAAATCTGTGCCCCAATTTCTCCCGAGTACGGCAAGCCTCACATGTGACCAAAAAATACCAGTTGGGTGCATGGCAGGACTCAGAAGGGAAGGAGTGATTTTTGGTGGTGGAATGTTGGTGGGTGCTATGTCGCATTAGCAAGACCCCCAAAGCACCAATACAGTGGAACCCCCCCACAAGTGACCCCATTTTGCAAACTACACCCCTCAGGGAATTCATCTAGGGGTATAGTGTACATTTCAAACCCCCAGGGGTTTCACCAATTTTGATACAACTGGGCAGTGAAAATGAAAAATTACATTTTTTTACACAAAAATGCAGTTCTGGCTCAAAATTTTTCATTTTCATAAGGTATGAAGGAGAAAAAGCACCCCAAAATCTGTGCCCCAATTTCTCCCGAGTACGGCAAGCCTCACATGTGACCAAAAAATACCATTTGGGTGCATGGCAGGACTCAGAAGGGAAGGAGTGATTTTTGGATTTTGCAGCTCAGATTCTGGTGGAATTTTGGTGGGTGCTATGTCGCATTAGCAAGACCCCCCAAGCACCAATACAGTGGAACCCCCCCACAAGTGACCCCATTTTGCAAACTACACCCCTCAGGGAATTCATCTAGGGGTATAGTGTACATTTCAAACCCCCAGGGGTTTCACCAATTTTGATACAACTGGGCTGTGCAAATGCAAAATTACATTGTTTTACACAAAAATGCAGTTCTGGCTCAAAATTTTTCATTTTCACAAGGAATGAAGGAGACAAAGCACCCCAAAATCTGTGCCCCAATTTCTCCCGAGTACGGCAATGCCTCACATGTGACCAAAAAATACCATTTGGGTGCATGGCAGGACTCAGAAAGGAAGGAGTGATTTTTGGATTTTGCAGCTCAGATTCTGGTGGAATGTTGGTGGGTGCTATGTTGCATTAGCAAGACCCCCCAAGCACCAATACAGTGGAACCCCCCCACAAGTGACCCCATTTTGCAAACTAAACCCCTCAGGGAATTCATCTAGGGGTATAGTGTACATTTCAAACCCCCAGGGGTTTCACCAATTTTGATACAACTGGGCAGTGAAAATGAAAAATTACATTTTTTTACACAAAAATGCAGTTCTGGCTCAAAATTTTTCATTTTCATAAGGTATGAAGGAGAAAAAGCACCCCAAAATCTGTGCCCCAATTTCTCCCGAGTATGGCAATGCCTCATATTTGACCAAAAAATACCAGTTGGGTGCATGGCAGGACTCAGAAGGGAAGGAGTGATTTTTGGTGGTGAAATGTTGGTGGGTGCTATGTCGCATTAGCAAGACCCCCAAAGCACCAATACAGTGGAACCCCCCCACAAGTGACCCCATTTTGCAAACTACACCCCTCAGGGAATTCATCTAGGGGTATAGTGTACATTTCAAACCCCCAGGGGTTTCACCAATTTTGATACAACTGGGCAGTGAAAATGAAAAATTACATTTTTTTACACAAAAATGCAGTTCTGGCTCAAAATTTTTCATTTTCAGAAGGTATGAAGGAGAAAAAGCACCCCAAAATCTGTGCCCCAATTTCTCCCGAGTACGGCAATGCCTCATGTGTGACCAAAAAGTGGCAGGACTCAGAAGGGAAGGAGTGATATTTGGATTTTGCAGCACAAATTCTGGTGGAATGTTGGTGGGTGCTATGTCGCATTAGCAAGACCCCCAAAGCACCAATACAGTGGAACCACCCCACAAGTGACCCCATTTTGCAAACTACACCCCTCAGGGAATTCATCTAGGGGTATAGTGTACATTTCAAACCCCCAGGGGTTTCACCAATTTTGATACAACTGGGCAGTGAAAATGAAAAATTACATTTTTTTACACAAAAATGCAGTTCTGGCTCAAAATTTTTCATTTTCAGAAGGTATGAAGGAGAAAAAGCACCCCAAAATCTGTGCCCCAATTTCTCCCGAGTACGGCAATGCCTCATGTGTGACCAAAAAGTGGCAGGACTCAGAAGGGAAGGAGTGATATTTGGATTTTGCAGCACAAATTCTGGTGGAATGTTGGTGGGTGCTATGTCGCATTAGCAAGACCCCCAAAGCACCAATACAGTGGAACCACCCCACAAGTGACCCCATTTTGCAAACTACACCCCTCAGGGAATTCATCTAGGGGTATAGTGTACATTTCAAACCCCCAGGGGTTTCACCAATTGTGGTACAACTGGGCAGTGAAAATGAAAAATTACATTTTTTTACACAAAAATGCAGTTCTGGCTCAAAATTTTTCATTTTCATAAGGTATGAAGGAGAAAAAGCACCCCAAAATCTGTGCCCCAATTTTTCCCGAGTATGGCAATGCCTCATATGTGACCAAAAAATACCAGTTGGGTGCATGGCAGGAATCAGAAGGGAAGGAGTGATTTTTGGATTTTGCAGCTCAGATTCTGGTGGAATGTTGGTGGGTGCTATGTGGCATTAGCAAGACCCCCGAAGCACGGTGAAATGATGAACCTAATAATCCATAGATGTGTGGTATATTTTAAAACACTCCTTTATACATAGGCCGGGTTTGTCGGGGCAAGTTTCACAGTGGAAAATAGTTTCCTTTCTTATTCCCTTTTTATAGCAAACTTTGCACCTTTTTTGTGTCCTGCCCTTTCTTGCAGTGGAGGGGATTTCGTTCGGAAAATGCTGCCCTGGTACAATACGGGGGCCAGTACTAGAAGTACTGGGGCCCTCTGCCTGCTGGTTCCCAAATACTAGGCCCTTTATGACTTCCTCTTGAAAGTGCATAAATGTCCCCCTCTGGCCGGTAGAACGGAATAGCACGTAAGCGTTATACAGTGCCATCTGGATGATATACACGGCCAGCTTCTTGTACCAGATTTTTGTTTTCCGCAGGGCACTGTACGGCTTCAGTACCTGATCTGAAAGATCCACTCCGCCCATGTACCTATTGTAATCCAGGATACAATTAGGTTTTGAGGTGTGGGTACTGGTACCTCGTACAGGGACGGAGGTGGTACTGTCTCCGTGAATTGTTGTCAGTATAAGGACATCCCTCTTGTCCTTATATTTGACCAACAACATATTTTCGGTGCATATTCCCCTGCTTTCACCCCTTCTCATTACTTGGGCAATGTGCGTTTTTGGGAGGCCTCTTTGGTTCTTGCGCACAGTACCGCAAGCTGCTGTACCTCTTGAACCAAGGGCCTTAAACAGGGGGATGCTAGTGTAAAAGTTATCCACATAGAGGTGATAACCTTTATCCAGGAAGGGGTGCACTAAATCCCAGACAATTTTTCCACTAACACCTACGAGGGAGGGGGGGCATTCTGGCGGTTCAATTCTTGAATCCTTCCCTTCATATACCCTAAACCTGTGAGTGTACCCTGAGGTGCTTTCACACAGCTTATACATTTTTATGCCATACCTTGCCCTCTTACTGGGAAGGTACTGGCGGAATTTAACCCTTCCTTTAAAATGTATAAGGGACTCGTCTATGCAAATGAATTTATCTGGGATGTACATGTCTTCAAATTTGGCACTGAAATGATCAATGACCGGCCTGACTTTGAATAGCCGGTCAAAGGTGGGATCATCTCTGGGTGGGCACTGTGCATTATCGTTGTAATGCAAAAATTTAAGGATTGTCTCAAATCGAGCCCGGGGCATGGCCATACGGTAAAATGGGGTGCTGTACAGAACATCTGTACTCCAATATTGCCTAATTTCTGGCTTTTTTACTATGCCCATATGAAACACCAGACCCCAAAACGTCATCATCTCTACTGCATCTACAGGGGTCCACCTAGCAAATGATGACGTGGGGTTTTGAGCAATAAACTGCTGGGCATATACTGTAAATTACTTTGGTCCACCATTAAATTTATAAAATCATCAGAGAAAAATAATTTGAAAAAGTCAATTTCTCTGAGACCTGTGGAATCAAATTGGATTCCTAGCATGGCCAAAAACTCAGGAACCTGGGGCTCAAAATTGTCTGGTGGTGGGGTCCATACGAGATCAATTATTGGGGGGTGGGTCTCAGCTGCTCTACGGGGGCGTCTTTGAGGGGGTCCCTCATCACCAGAGGAGGAAGAGGAGCTTAAGACGAATCCTTCAAATTCCCCGCTTGCATCACTGGCTGTGTCAGAGTCAGAGGCAAGCATGGCATATGCCTCCTCCGCTGAATACATTCTTCTGGATGACTGGGATGACATTTGGGATGACATTTGGGATGCCATTTTTATTTTTGTGTTACTGGTAGTGAAATGTTTCAACACGTGTATAGTGTAGGGGGGGGGTAAAAACTTTATTTCAATCCGGGGGATATGTAGTGTGTAGTGTGTATGTAGTGCAGAAAAAAAAAATACTTTATACAAAAAAAAAAATTGAAGGGGTTAAAAAAAAAAAAAAAAAGGTCCTGCGCCAAAAATTGAGCACAGATGTTGGTCAGTAACGTCCGTCACTGAACAGCGCTCAAAGGCAACAGGAATTTGATCAAAAAAAAAAAAAATTAGATCAACCCTGTGCTGAAAAAGATGATCAGTGATGTACGTCACTGATCAGCGCACAGTGGCCACAGGACACCCACAAAATCACAGTGTGTGTAAAAAAAAAATTAAAAAAAGACCCCACAGCACCCACAAAAAAAAAAAGGTGATCAGTGATGCGACACTGATTACCAGTGAGGGGCAGCAGGTGCACAACCTTTGGTGCAACTGACAGTGCAACTGGCAGGTATATATAAAAAAAAAAAACCTCTGCACCCCCAAAAAGTTGCTGATCACCTCAGATATAGTGATCAGCACAAAAGCCGGGGGCAGCAGACACAAAATTTAGCACTCTCTATCACTCTCTGTCACTATCTCTCTCTATCTCTCTATCTCTCACTATCTATCACTCTATGACACTGCAGCAGCAGCACTGACAGTTATATATATGAAAAATAACCCCTGCACCCCCAAAAAGTTGCTGGGGGTGCACAAAAGGGGGGCAGCAGACACAAAATATAGCAGTCTCTATCACTCTCTGTCACTATCTCTCTCTATCTCTCTATCTCTCACTATCTATCACTCTATGACACTGCAGCAGCAGCACTGACAGGTATATATATATATAAAAAAAACCTGCGCCCCCAAAAAGTTGCTGATCAGTTAATTTATACTGATCAGCACAAAGGGGGGGGGGGGGCAGCAGTCAGTTATATAAAAAATATATAGCACAATCTGTCACTATCTCTCTATCTCTCTCTATCTCTCTCTCTCTATCTCTCTATCTATAACTCTATTACACTGCAGCAGCACAAAATATAGCACTCTCTGTCACTAGGCCTCTCTATCTCTCTCTATCTCTATCTCTCTATCTAATAACTCGCAGCAGCACAACACAGCACAACACAGCACAGGATGTCACAAGAGGAAGCAAGATCCAGGCAGTGATCAGGTAAGTATTTAGCAAGGTTCTGGTCAGTAAATGGCGACAGCTGGGCACGGTGACCGCACTGCACGCTATTCCAGACCGGAATGGCGTCTGCAGTGCAGTCACCGTTAGTTTAAACCCCCCTCCATGGCTGTGATTGGTCCGTCGGTCCGACGAACCAATCACGGCCTTTGGGGGCGGGCGGGGTGAGGTGGGGTGACACCAGTGTCACCCTTAAACCCCGCGGTGATTGGTGCTGTACTTTACAGCACCAATCACCTCCGATCCCGTGTCACCGGCGAACGTTATTCGCCGGTGACACAGGAAAACGCTGTGAATGGCTGTTCACACTGAACAGCCAATCACAGCGATCGCCGACGGGGGGGTGGCATCGCAGCCCCCCCTGGGCATGCAGGGACATGTCTGCTGTCAGGGACAGCAGACATCGTCCCTCTGTCACTGCGTCTCTAGACGCAGTGACAGTTTGAAGTCATGACGTATATATACGTCATGTGTCGGGAAGTACTTCCCGGCCATGACGTATATATACGTCAAATGTCGGGAAGGGGTTAAAAATAGTTTTGACTTTCCTGTGTTGACCATTTACATGTCGACCTTTTGCTGGTGTCAACCTTTTGTTAATGTCGACCTAGAACATGTCGATCTTTTTCATGTGTTAACCTACTCTCTGGTGACCTATTGACCTAATAATCCTCATCCAACCATTCTACTACTAATATTATATGTATATAACTCCTGTGTTCCGCAGGTGTGGCCGCCATGCTGATATGTGCACAAACCGGAACTGATCCCCAAGGTAAGTGCTGTGCAGAATAATGCTACTTATTGGCCCTTATTCTGGTCCTTTCGCTCCCCTGTGTATTCGCGCAGGGGAGCGATGTTTTGCGGCTGGTGCGAGCGAGTACTGTGAGCTGCTTGTCTGCAGTCCAGTTCACACCTAGCAGTGCGGGCAGGGGACGTGGGGCTGTGCCCATGAGAAAGCTGGGCATTCCCATGGTACTTTCCCGTTGACACCGCACAGGACGCTCCCAGATGTAAAACACCAGAGAGGAGTCTTCCATCTACGAGCGCTGTAGAAATTATTTGATGGTTGGCGACCATTGAACAATTTCCTCCCCGCACGAAAGCTGCAAATGGATGTTTATGCTAAACATTAATTTGCACTCAGGGGAACTTGGCGTGCGAGGGGCAGGTGGCCGGCCGTGCGGGGGGCATTTCAATGACTCGCAAAGATGTGATATTTACAGTTTGCGAGTCAACCAGAATAAGGCCTATTGTGTGTGTGTGTGTGTGTGTGGGGGGGGTGGATGTCATAGGGAGTAACACTATGGTAGATGAGAGGAAACACATTCTTCTCAGGTGAGACATGGGGCCCAGATCCCTTCTCCTAATTAGAGATAAGCTGAACATTTGGGTCTACAGAACCTCATCACATCTGTCTCTGCGCTTCCTTCCTTTTACAGGAACCACTAAGCGATGTGGAAAGAACAAAATATGGAGCTGTAAGGAAACTTGTGGCCGACTTTGCAAGGACATGAATAAACTTGTTCCCTGTAACAAAATGTGCACGCAAGGCTGTGGGTGTAAGCCGGGGTACTGGTATAAGGATCTGAATGATGACACGTGTGTGCTTCCTGAGGATTGCCCAGGCAATAAATAAAGGGAATTAAATGATTCTGACAAACACTGATTGGCCTGTGATTCTCTAATCTGTGCTAAGTGACCCTGTTATTATCGATCACATTGATAAGGTCTCATATAGCGTATTCCTATACCGTATACTAGTCTGCAGTAGTGCTACTTTAAAAACTGCCCCCCCCCCACTGAAAAAAATTGTCCCCCCCCATTCCTGCTCATTGTCTGGCATTTTCCCCTCCAGCCTCCGTTCCACAATCGTTCCGCCTACATCTGCCACTGGGGTTTTATTTCCGTACCAGCAATGAAAATGTATTTCCCAAAATGGCCGCCGCCTCATTGACAGTTTTTATGAATGCTAGAGGATGGCACAGCCATTTTGGGAAGGACATTTTCATTGCCTGTAGGTGCGACGGGACCCCAGCGGAGATGGAACGGAGGCATTCAGGCAGACAGGGTCACAGGTGGGGGTACTCATTAACCAGGCCCGGGCTTGCTGGAGGGGCCGGCAGGGGCCCTGGTCTGACTCTCTCTCCCCTCCCCCCCCCCCCCCCCCCTTCCTCCTCCGTCCCTCCCGGGCGGCAGCAGCAGCACATGGCTCTACAGCATGTGCTGTGCTGACAGCAGGCTCAGCATGGCCGCAAACTGCATAGGAGAATATTACACTGTCAAAACACAGAGTAAAGGCAGAATAAACTTGGTCAATGGGTAACTGCAGGGGATATATGAGAGAGAGAGAGAGAGAGAGAGAGAGAGAGAGAGAGAGAGAGAGAGAGAGAGAGAGAGAGAGAGAGAGAGAGGAGAGAGAGAAGAGAGAGAGAGAGAGAGAGAGAGAGAGAGAGAGAGAGAGAGAGTGGGGGGGGGGGGAGGGAGGGAGAGAGATGTGGTAAGTGGCACTCCTTTGGACTTCACAAAAATGACTATGCAGACGCAATCAGCTCCAACATTTCAGATTTTACTCAGTTTTCAAGGATAGAACCATTTCTTTGAGTGCAGCTGTCATGTGTATCTTGGAGTGCCGGTAACCAAGTATCTATTTATATATATCTATATATCTATATATACACATACATACATACATACCACATGAAAAGCCTGTGTTTGTCCCAGTGCTGCCTCTGATTAAAAACCCTCCCATGACTAGGCTGCTGCTGCTGTTCTCCATGGGCCTGAGAAGCATGTAATGAGCTCCACCAATCAGAGCTCAGCACAAACGTCTCAGCCTCTGCCCTCTGGTGCAAAGTGTCATGGGACTTAGTCAACTCCCAATAATGCACTGCACACTTGTGCAAGCAGTGTGCCTTGGCTCCCGATGCTCAGCACCATTAATCATTGTCACATTGGCAGATAGGTGAAGCTGCAGCACTACCCCACTGCCATGCACAAAATCTTAAAATTTTTTTTAAATACATGCCAACCACAAGGGGCCCCTAGCTAGAGGGAGGCCAAGGGGCACTGACCCCTTGTGCCCCCATTATAATCCGGCCCTGCGGCAGACTCCCCAGCACCTACGCCACTGCAAGTCTCCACCAATCTACCCAGGTCACACTGTATCTACTTCCCCTAACTGAGTAAATGAGTAAAAGGTAAAAGATTCATTATGGGGCTGATTCTGAATTTGGAGCAAAGCAATAGGTGCAAATACACGTATTATGTTTGTATGCAGGGTAAACACTAGGTGCTTTTGCATGTAGCCCACAGATTTATTTGTTTTGGGGGGGAAAAAACAACATTTTATGTATTTGAAAAACATTGAGAGGAAAGACAAAAATGACTTCCAATATAAGGCCAGCGGCCTGGTGCAATGAAACGGTACGGTGCCAATAAAATGTAAGAAAACAAACATAGGATGCATCATATACTAACAAAAAATAAAAATACAAAGGGGAAAATTTACTAAGATGTGTATTCTACTTCACATGGGATCTTGCTATAGGCAACCAATCAGAATCTACTTTATTTATTTAGCACAGGCATGTCCAAACTGTGGCCCCTCAGCTGTTGTGAAACTACACATCCCAGCATGCCTTGGCAAAGTTTTAGCATTCCCTAATGGCAAAACTGTAGCATGATGGGACTCGTAGTTTCACAATAGCTGGAGGGCCACAGTTTGGACCTGCCTGATTTAGCACCTTCCAGAAGATAATAGATAGTATCTGATTGGTTGCCCATAGCAACCACCCAGAAAGAAGCCCAAGAGGAAGACGAATGGAGAGGGAAAGAAAGAAGTGTTGCAGTGACGAGTAATGCGGGAGAGTCACAATGTATAGCGGCCCTCATTCTAGTCCATACGCTCCCCTGTGACTTTGCACAGGGGAGCGATGCTTTGCGACTGTGCATAAACAGTAATGCGCATGTGCATGAGCCACATTGTGTGAGCGGCCACAGCAAATTGATTATTCGCCGTCCGCTTGCACATAGCAGTGCCGGTGGAGGGCGCGGGGCGGCGGCCATTCCATGCGTGTACCCATGGTAATTTGGCGGTGACACAAGTGCGGAGGGGCCGGCAGCTGATGTCAGCGTATATCATTTGCCCGTCTGCTTCCCGTACAGGCCGCTTACTTTTATGCTATGCGATGCGACCGATGCAACTGTCCCTGAGACCCGATTTTACATCAAAACCAATGTTAAATGCCCCCCAGACCCCATTTTTAATTGTATAAGCACCCTGTTGGGCCATTACTATGTGAAATGCACCCCCATTGTCAACGCCACGATCAACGTCAACCCGGAGCGTGGCGAGCGGCGGCGGTACGTGTCCTCCGACCTTTTCATACCCCCATTATCCACATCTGCGTGGAGTTAATTTTATATAGTGTTGCGAGCGCGGCGAGCCACTGAGCCCAAAGCGTGGCGAGCGGACGCGCATTACTTCACAAATATTACGTGTCCGCTCGCCACGCTTCAGGCTCACTATATAAAACCAACTCCACACCGACGTGGAGAGTGGGGGTATGAAAAGGTCGGAGGACGCTTACCGCCGACCCTCGCAGGCTCGCTGCACTCGCCACGCTTCAGGTTGGCGTTCATCGTGGCGGCCCGTTAACAATAGGGGGCATTTCACATACAAATTACCCATCAGGGTGGGTATACAATCAAAATTGGGTATATTGGGCCATTTAACATTGGTTCCAATGTAAAAAAATCGGGTCCATCGCATCGGTCGCATCGCATGACATTATAAAGGCCGGTTTTTACTAGGGATGTGCACCGGCCACTTTTCGGGTTTTGGGTTCTGATTACCTTGAGGTTTTGGGTTCTAATGGGTTTTGCCAAAACACCCCCTAAGTGTTTTGTGTTTGGATTTTTGGGGTTTTGGGTCCTGATTTATTTGTAAAAAGGCATAAAAACTGCTAAAATCACAGAATTTGTTTTTTTTTTTCTCCTACGCTATATTAACTTCAATAACATTCATTTCCACTCATTTCCAGTCTATTCTGAACACCTCACAATATTGTTTTTAGGGCAAAAGGTTGCACCGAGGTAGCTGGATAACTATGCTAAGCCACACAAGTGTGCAGCACAAACACGTGGCTCATGTAAGAGTGGCACTGCAGCGGTAGATATGGCAGTATTAGGCAGTGGGCCCCAGACCAGACGGTAGATACGCCAGTATTAGGCAGTGAGCCCCAGACCAGACGGTAGATACGCCAGTATTAGGCAGTGAGCCCCAAAACAGACGGTAGATACGGCAGTATTAGGCAGTGGGCCCCATACCAGACAGGTAGATATGGCAGTATTAGGCAGTGAGCCCCAGATCAGACAGGTAGATACACCAGTATTAGGCAGTGAGCCCCATACCAGATGGTAGACACAGCACAGAGGAGACAGTAGTGAGTTTGAAAAAACTCAGGAGCCCGAGGTGTGCTCCCTACCACCAGTGCTGTGCCAAAACACGTGCAAAGGGGGCCGTGCGTTCGATTTGGGCTTCCTCCCGAAGGAGAAGGGCCCCATTTTTCCCCTAACCCCTCTCAATCATAAGGCCGAAGAGGGGAATATAGGGAACAGTGGGTCCTCTTCACCAAAGCTTAAAGAGACCCTCATTCCTCAACCCCTGGAAGGGTTAGGACGGTGGGTCCTCCGCACCCGAAGGTTTAGAGAGACCCTCAGTAGACTTCCCTCCGCCTTGCGGCTCGGGGTCGTCCTCGGGGGGACCGAAGCTCTCCCCAAAAGGCGAGAGCTTCGGCACATTGGGGAAATGGAAGGCCCATAAGGGTCGACCACACTACCCCAAAAAACGTGACAAACTACAAAAAACATAGAACGTGAAAAGTGACAAACGTGAGAGGGAAAATAAATAAATAAATAAATAAAGAGACCCCAGCCAGAAGGCCGGGGTGGGGGTGTGAAAAATTGTCCTACCCCATCCAAAAGGACGAGGTAAGGACGTGAAGCGCTAACCTAAAGGGAAGTGTGCAGTGCTAGTGCCATACTAGTGCAAGGTGACTGGGGATCACCCGTGTATGTTTGGCACCCCCGAGTTTCCCCGGGGGCACAGTGCAGCCTCGGACTCCAGGCAGCCAGCCAGTCAGCGTCAGACCAAGTGTTTCTCCGCCTCACCAGCGGCCCCTTTCCGGCCCCCCGGCATGGGAATGGATACTCCTCCGGGCTTTTCGATGAGTCTCCCCGCAGCGGCCGAATAGACCAACTGAAGGAGAAGAAAACACCTACTCAGTCCCGACGTTTCACCTCTCCCAGGGACTGAGTACTGGGCTGGGCTTTTCGCTGTCTCTCTGGCCGAGGGAACTAGGAACCCCCGAACCAGAGAGCAATCTACTCGGTCCCAGCTTTTCCCGTCTTCCTGGGAGTGGATACTAGACCGGGCTTTTCGAGTGACTCTCCCTCAGAGGCTATAGACCCCCGAACAAGAGCCCCATCTACTAGGCCCGATGCTTCTCCCCTCCCTACCAATAGGAGAGTGTGTCCCCCCCCCCCCCCTACAGCATGGCGTAGATACTCAGCCAGACCTTACACCCGCCCAGAACATGAGGTACACTACGCCTCAGTGTACCAAAAGTGTGGTTTGGTCCAGCTTTTCTCTATTCTCTGCCAGGGGGGCGGTCCAAACCCAACTGATAAGAACAGATACTACACTTGATCTTAGCCAAAAGGCTCTACTTGAACAGAGATAATTAGATTTGGGTGGGGTTTTACACCTACCTCACCTGAATTTTAAGAACTTTACATAAAGCTCGCCAGAATTTTGCTATGAATTGTACACCTCGGTCAGACACAATTTCTTCAGGTAGCCCATAGGTTCTGAAGATCTCTTTGATGAAAAGGTTGGCTAACTTCGGAGCTGAAGATAAACCCCGTAGTGGTATGAAGTGAGCCATCTTAGAAAATCTGTCTATGACGACCCATATGGTGGTATAACCATCGGATGATGGAAGGTCGGTAATAAAGTCCACTGACAAGTGAGTCCAAGGCCCTTATGGAATGGAAACTGGCCTCAATGGACCTGCTGGAGCTAAATTGGAAGATTTATGTTGGGCACAATGAGGGCAGGAAGCAATGTATTGCTGAAGATCTTTCTTTAGAGCAGGCCACCAGTACCATCGAGAAAGGAATTCGTAGGTCTTCTGGATACCTGGGTGACCGGAGAACTTGGAATCATGGGCCCAACGCAGAATCTACTATACTTGAGCTAGGCTTAACAAAGGTTTTACCTGGAGGAACTGGCACTCGTACAGTTGTTGCAGCAACAGCGAGAGGATCAATAATTGGACTTCCTTCATAGGATTTTGACTCCTCCTCAGTTTCCCACCACCTAGACAGAGCATCTGCCTTACGATTCTTCGCTCCAGGAGAAAAAGACAATTTGAAATTAAATCTGGAAAAGATCAATGCCCATTTGGCTTGACGAGGATTAAGAGATTGTGCATTTTTTAAATAAAGCTTATTTTTGTGATCAGTAATAACATTGATAACATGAATTGCCCCCTCGAGTAGATACCGCCACTCCTCCAAGGCCATTTTTATAGCTAAAAGTTCTTGGTCCCCTATGGCTTAGTTCTGTTCAGCCGGGGAGAATTTCTTAGAGAAGAAACCACATGGATGCAACTGTCCATCAGTCTTAGTCTGGGAAAGCACGGCTCCCACCCCGATGGCAGAGGCGTCGACCTCCAGAGTGAAGGGCAGACTGACATCTGGTTGAGCCAGAACTGGTGCAGAAATGAATTTTTCTTTGAGTAGCAAGAAGGCATTAGAAGCCTCAGTATCCCATTTGGAAGGTTTGGCATCTTTGCGGGTAAGGGCAGTTATTGGAGCAACAATAGTAGAAAAGCCTTTGATGAATTTTCTATAATAATTTGCAAATCCGAGGAACCTTTGGACCCCTCGGAGAGTATGAGCATGAAGCCACGACTGGATTGCTTCCACTTTAGCTGGATCCATTTCCAGACCGGAGCCAGATACAATGTACCCTAAGAAGGGTATGGATGAGACCTCAAAAATACATTTTCCCAGTTTACAGAAAAGGAAGTTCTTTCTGAGGTGAGAGAGTACTTCTTTGACAATTTCTCGATGTTTTTGAAGATTGTTGGCAAATATCAAGATATCGTCGAGGTAGACTACCACATGTTTGTACAGAAGATCACGGAACAATTTGTTCATGTAAGATTGAAAAACCGCTGGTGCATTACTTATACCAAAAGGCATGACAAGATATTCATAGTGTCCATCTCTTGTACTAAAAGCGGTCTTCCACTCATCTCCCTCATGAATGCTAATGAGATTGTAAGCTCAGAGAAGATCTAACTTTGAAAAGATGGTTGCCCCCTTGATTCTATCAAAAAGTTCTGTGATGAGTGGCAGTGGGTAATGATTTTTAATGGTAATTTCATTTAAACCTCGATAGTCAATGCAAGGCCGTAACCCTCCATCCTTTTTTTTTGACAAAAAAGAAACCAGCTCCGGCAGGCAAAGATGAGGGGCGGATAAACCCTTTGGCAAGATTTTCTTCGATATAATCGGACATAGCTTGAGTCTCAGGCAATGACAAAGGGTAAGTGCGACCCCAAGGAGGATTTTTCCCTGGTATCAGCTCGATAGAGCAGTCCCACGGACGATGAGGAGGTAATTTGTCGGTAGCCTTTTGTTAGGAGAAGGGGACCCCTGCCGGACCCTAACTCCGTTGCCTCAGACAGGAGTCGGCAGCTGTGTGCAGAGCTAGGCTTCGCCTGGGCCCGTCTCGGCTGGGGAGCGAGTTAGGCCCGCTCCGCTCCGCTAGAGGCAGGTCTTAAGGGTGGACAACACCTGCTGCCGAGGCCAGGAGAGCGCAAGGGGATAACCTAACTAACCCTGAGATGGCAAGGGACCCTAATCCCACTGAGAACAATGGCTCAACTACGGGCGTAACAATACGCAAAGGTGTACCATAAATCCAAAGCAAGTGTAACAATACACAGAGGTGTCTCAGTATAAGCAAAAGCACAGTAAAGGAGGTTTGGGGGAATACCCCACTTATCTGTGCGCAGCAGGACAGGTCAGCTGGAACCAAGGAGGGACAGGAGACTGCACACCGACACCGGAATGGCTGGATACTGGATACAGACACTGGGAACAAACTGGAAGCTGCTCATGGACACCAGGACGGGCTGGATACTGGATGCGGACTCAGGAACAAGCTGGAAGCTGCACACGGACACACAGATGGGCTAGATACTGGATGCGGACACTTGGAACAAACTGGAAGCTGCACATGGACACACAGATGGGCTAGATACTGGATGCGGACACTAGGAACAAACTGGAAGCTGCACATGGACACGAGGATAGGCTGGATACTGGACACGGACTCAGGAACAGGATGGGAGCACAGGAACACTTCTAGCAAAGACTGAAGCTATAGTCGGCAGGAAGTAATAGATGAGGAAGGTTTATATAGTGAACACCAGGAAGTGATCAACACACATAGCCTGCAGGTGAGCATAGCAAGCCAGCAGTTGATGAGAACACCTGAGCCCTAATCACACACCCACACAGACAGAGTGAGCTGCAATGGCCCAGGCTGACCACCGGAGGTCACCAACGAGCAAATACCAACACAGACAGGAAAATACACAGGGAGCCAACACACAGGGAAATGCGTGAATCTGCGCATAACACCGATCCGCTGGAGGCGGATCGTAACAGTATCCCCCCCTAAAAAAGGTGGACTCAGGACACCTTAGTAGGATACGACAAAGACAGAACAGAGCTAATGTCTCCGACGAGACTTCTTCTTCTTCTTCTTTGGTAAATTGGTACAGGAAGCCGTCCCTGGTTTACAATAGGCTTCTTCGAAGACCATAGGGCCTTTATATACCGGATAACCATCAATCTCCGAATCAGAATCAGATATAGACTCAAGCCTAGACCTCAGTACTCTAGAAGCTAACATTTCAGGGATATATCTGTTAGACGGAGTCAAGAAAGCACACCCCGCGGTAATAGCTAAGGGCTGGGCTTTCCATGCTGAATGACATGAGTTGTTCACGGGGGTAACATCACCAACGATCTCACTTGAGGTTGTGGCTATAGGGACCCCCCTTGAGGATATGGCCTTATGAGCAGATCTTTTGGCTGAATCTCCCGAATCCGAAGAAGGTTCTGCCGGCCAGGAGGTCGGCCCAGAGACATCTGAATCAACCTTATTGGGGCCAAATCTTTCTAATACAGCATCCTTAAATGCTGAGAAGTTCTTTAACAAGGGATCCTCAGACTGAACCAATTTGGACGCCCATCTGAAAGGCACACCTCTGAAGGAATATATTAGATGTAACACCAAATTGTCAGGAGTGATGCCTAAAAACGGTCTGGACTCCATGATGATGACATAATGTTCTAATAATGCAACAAATTGGGTTAAGTCCCCATCAAAGACTATAGAGGTAGAAATATTATCCAAGACATCAGACATTTCACTCTCTGTTACCTGACTGGACTGCATATCTGGGACTATGGCCTGTGGGGCTGAGACTTTAAAGTCTGATGGTCCTTCTCGTGTGGCAGCACTAAGATGAGTCTCTGGCTGAACAATACAGTGATGCATTTCTGACTGGGCAGCACAATGGTGAATCTCCGGCTGAGCAGCACTAGGGTGAAACTCTGGCTGCGCAACACTGTGAAGTGCTTCTAAGTGAGCAGCACGATAATGAGTCTCTGGCTGATCCGCACCATGGAGAAACTCTGGCTGTGCAGTGCTACGAAATACTTCGGAATGAGCGGCACGATAGTGAGACTCTGGCTGAACAGCACAAGGTAGACCAACAGCTGTTCTCTCGAAGCCACCGGCAAGGCTGGAACTTAGCTGAGAAGCAGGACAATCAGGATTCCTCTGAGAGATGGGGCAGACAGAGTCCCCTTCTGGGGCAACAGAACAGACAGGGTCCCCTTCTGGGGTAACAGGACAGACAAAGTCCCCTTCTGGGGCAACAGGACAGACAGAGTCCTCTTCTGGGGCGACAAGACAGACAGAGTCCCCTTCTGGGGCAACAGGACAGACAGAGTCCCCTTTTGGGGCAACAAGACAGACAGAGTCCCCTTTTGGGGCAACAAGACAGACAGAGTCCCCTTTTGGGGCGACACAGGCTTGAACCCCCTCTGGGGCGACACAGGCTTGAACCCCCTCTGGGGCGACACAGGCTTGAACCCCCTCTGGGGCGACACAGGCTTGAACCCCCTCTGGGGCGACACAGGCTTGAACCCCCTCTGGGGCGACACAGGCTTGAACCCCCTCTGGGGCGACACAGGCTTGAACCCCCTCTGGGGCGACACAGGCTTGAACCCCCTCTGGGGCGACACAGGCTTGAACCCCCTCTGGGGCGACACAGGCTTGAACCCCCTCTGGGGCGACACAGGCTTGAACCCCCTCTGGGGCGACACAGGCTTGAACCCCCTCTGGGGCGACACAGGCTTGAACCCCCTCTGGGGCGACACAGGCTTGAACCCCCTCTGGGGCGACACAGGCTTGAACCCCTTCTGGGGCGACACAGGCTTGAACCCCCTCTGGGGCGACACAGGCTTGAACCCCCTCTGGGGCGACACAGGCTTGAACCCCCTCTGGGGCGACACAGGCTTGAACCCCTTCTGGGGCGACGCCAACTTGAACCCCTTCTGGGGCTGCGCACTTCGGGACCCCACTCGGGGCTGCGCACTTCGGGACCCCACTCGGGGCTGCAAACTGAGGCTTCGGGCCCCCACTCGGGGCTGCGGCCTCCGGGCCCCCACTCGGGGCTGCGGCCTCCGGGCCCCCACTCGGGGCTGCGGCCTCCGGGCCCCCACTCGGGGCTGCGGCCTCCGGGCCCCCACTCGGGGCTGCGGCCTCGACACAGGCCTGACCCCCCTTTGGGGCTGCATCGGCCTGAACCCCTTCTGGGGCGACACCGGCTTGAACCCCTTCTGGGGCGACACCGGCATCAGGCCGGCTCTGCGGGCCCCCGGCATCAGACCGGCATGGCGGGCCCCCGGCATCAGGCTCGCTCGGCGGGCCCCCGGCATCTGACTCGCTCGGCGGGCCCCCGGCATCTGACTGGCCCGGCGGGCCCCCGGCATCTGGCTCGCTCGGCGGGCCCCCGGCATCTGGCTCGCTCGGCGGGCCCCCGGCATCGGACTGGCCCGGCGGGCCCCCGGCATCTGGCTCGCCCGGCGGGCCCCCGGCATCTGGCTCGCTCGGCGGGCCCCTGGCATCTGACTCGCTCGGCGGGCCCCCGGCATCTGACTGGCCCGGCGGGCCCCCGGCATCTGGCTCGCTCGGCGGGCCCCCGGCATCTGGCTCGCTCGGCGGGCCCCCGGCATCTGGCTCGCTCGGCGGGCCCCCGGCATCTGGCTCGCTCGGCGGGCCCCCGGCATCGGACTGGCACGGCGGGCCTCCGGCAACAGACCGGCACTGCGGGCCCCCGGCATCAGGCTCGCTCGGCGGGCCCCCGGCACCTAGCTCGCTCGGCGGGCCCCCGGCATCAGACTGGCACGGCGGGCCCCCGGCACATGACTCAACCACCTGGGCTTTCCCTTCAAGGGTTTGCAACTCTGACTCCCTGGTCATTAAAACATCAGCACTGGGACCAGTAGAAAAAGGCAGAGTGCTTTTACTGGGAGACTCGGCAGAGAGCTCCTCTGCCACAGTGGAGACAGGCTTAGATCTGACAACCTGCTCAGACCTGGCCAGAGGAGATACCCTGTCGGCACCACCGGAATTACGCAAGCCACACGTCTGCAAGAAGTGGCCAGAATCTCCACAGTATAAGCATAGATTAAGGTTTCTACGCCGCTGACGCTCCTCTAACGGAAGCTTCGGCCGTAGATAACTTCTATGCTTTACCTGACCCTCTGGGTCTGAGGACTTGCTGCCTAATACTTCCGTAGGCAGGGCCTCATTAGGGGTTGAACGAACCCCAGTGACCTCTGGGAGGACCAGAAAAATATCAGTGATGAGTCTTTGCAGCTGCAGAAGAGACTGCTGCAAAATCTCCCACTGTCCAGGTTTTACGGCATTGAATGCCAAATTTAGAGCCGCTAATGATTCTTGCATGGCCTGCATGATATGGCCATGCAAGTTTATACACCAGCAAGAAAAAACTGACACAAGAATAAACTGACACGGGCAAAAAACTGACACAAGAATAAACTGACACGGGCAAGAAACTGACACGGGCAAGAAACTGACACGGGCAAGAAACTGACACGGGCAAGAAACTGACACGGGCAAGAAACTGACACGGGCAAGAAACTGACACGGGCAAGAAACTGACACGGGCAAGAAACTGACACGGGCAAGAAACTGACACGGGCAAGAAACTGACACGGGCAAGAAACTGACACGGGCAAAAAACTGACACGGGCAAAAAACTGACACGGGCAAAAAACTGACACGGCTGGAAATCTCTGGACTGAGAGGGCAGAACCCAGCTCCAGAGTGCTGTATGGCCGGCTATAATGTTAGGAGAAGGGGACCCCTGCCGGACCCTAACTCCGTTGCCTCAGACAGGAGTCGGCAGCTGTGTGCAGAGCTAGGCTTCGCCTGGGCCCGTCTCGGCTGGGGAGCGAGTTAGGCCCGCTCCGCTCCGCTACAGGCAGGTCTTAAGGGTGGACAACACCTGCTGCCGAGGCCAGGAGAGCGCAAGGGGATAACCTAACTAACCCTGAGATGGCAAGGGACCCTAATCCCACTGAGAACAATGGCTCAACTACGGGCGTAACAATACGCAAAGGTGTACCATAAATCCAAAGCAAGTGTAACAATACACAGAGGTGTCTCAGTATAAGCAAAAGCACAGTAAAGGAGGTTTGGGGGAATACCCCACTTATCTGTGCGCAGCAGGACAGGTCAGCTGGAACCAAGGAGGGACAGGAGACTGCACACCGACACCGGAATGGCTGGATACTGGATACAGACACTGGGAACAAAACTGGAAGCTGCTCATGGACACAAGGATGGGCTGGATACTGGATACGGACTCAGGAACAAGCTGGAAGCTGCACACGGACACACAGATGGGCTAGATACTGGATGCGGACACTTGGAACAAACTGGAAGCTGCACATGGACACACAGATGGGCTAGATACTGGATGCGGACACTAGGAACAAACTGGAAGCTGCACATGGACACGAGGATAGGCTGGATACTGGACACGGACTCAGGAACAGGATGGGAGCACAGGAACACTTCTAGCAAAGACTGAAGCTATAGCCGGCAGGAAGTAATAGATGAGGAAGGTTTATATAGTGAACACCAGGAAGTGATCAACACACATAGCCTGCAGGTGAGCATAGCAAGCCAGCAGTTGATGAGAACACCTGAGCCCTAATCACACACCCACACAGACAGAGTGAGCTGCAATGGCCCAGGCTGACCACCGGAGGTCACCAACAAGCAAATACCAACACAGACAGGAAAATACACAGGGAGCCAACACACAGGGAAATGCGTGAATCTGCGCATAACACCGATCCGCTGGAGGCGGATCGTAACACCTTTTTACAATATACATCGGAAAAGTCTTGATATGGGGTAGGTAACCCTTCTGGAATCTGAAGGGAGACTTGACGTGTGGGTGCCACAGATTTGAGACATGATTTGGTACAGGTGGCACCCCAAGTTTGAACCTGGGACGTTACCCAATTGATACTGGGATTATGGGTACATAGCCAGGGGAGACCCAAAACTATTGGGCAGGAAGATTTGGGAATGACAAAGAACTGAATTTTTTCAACATGTAGTACAATTTGCAGAGTTAAAGGTTGAGTTTTTAAAGTGACAGTCTCTCCTAATATACGACTCCCATCCACAGCGGTAAGGTACACTGGGCGCTGAAGGGGGGTGGTAGGTAGACGTCAACGTTTGACAACATCAGTGGTGATGAAACTCTCTGCTGCTCCTGAGTCGAGAAGAGCTGGCAACTGTCTGAGCTGATGTTTAACTTGTAAAGAAACTTGCAGAATACAATCTTTGTTATTTGGAGAGGTGATAACAACCCCTAACCTGCCCTCTCTCTTACAGGTTAGGTTCTGGCATTTCCTGGCTTCTTAGGACAGGAATCGACGGCATGCTGGGGATCAGCACAATAAAGACAAAGGCGTTTGTCATGACAACGTTTACGCTCAGCTGGAGTCAATTTGAAGCGGTTGACCTGTATTGGTTCCTCCGCAGGTAATGAAGTAGATTTAGATACTTGAAAAGCTGGACTAGGAGTGACTCGATTTCTCTCTTGGTTTCTCTCTCTGAGTCTCACATCAATTTTAGTATAGAGAGATATCAGATCCTCTAGTCTGGAAGGCAGATCTCTTGCCGCAAGTTCATCTTTAATTTTATCTCAGTGTCCATTCATAAAGGCCGCAAGGAAGGCCTCTTCATTCCAGGCTAATTCAGCTGCCAGGATTTTAAACTGCATTAGATATTGTCCTACTGTCCTAGATCCTTGACTTAGGCGTAGAATTTCCATTGCAGCTGAACTGAGTCGACCTGGTTCGTCGAAGATGATTTTAAATGTGGAGATAAAACAAGCATAATCTGCTAGAATGGGATCTGCTTTTTCCCACAGGGGGGATGCCCAATTGAGAGCGGAGCCAGTAAGGAGAGATATCACATGAGCTACCTTGGTTCGCTCAGTAGGGAAATTTGAAGACTGCAGCTTAAAATGAATTTCACATTGGTTAATGAAACCTCTACAGTTTTTTGGATTGCCATTAAACTTAGTTGGAGTAGGAAGTTGTAGATGAGCAGTGACTCCTGTCGTTGGGGACATGGGTCTAGGCGATGGCGCCGGTGTAATTATTGACCATTGGCCCTTTTGCAAAGTTGTTTGAAGAGTGTCCAGTCTTTTTGTCAGATCCTGGAGGGCATGAATGACTTGCTCCTGAGCGGCCTCATGTTGATCTAGGCGAGCCGCCAGTTGTTGTACTGCAGCAGTTACTCGCTCCTGACCTGATGCTGGATCCATGGAGTCAGTACAAACTGTCACGTTTCGTGAAGCACCAGCTGGAGTGTAACGGAGGCTGGGTGCTTTAATATAAGGTTGTTGCATTAACGACAGAAGGGAGTGAAGCAATGAGATGAAGTAAAACCTTATTAAATGAAGATACTGCGGTACAGGTAAATAATGGCACAATAATAATACTGTAGTTTCTGGTGTGATAAAAGTCAATAATATACAATACTTTATTGAAGAAATTGAAGATGCTTGGCAATTGAAAGAAGTATTGAAGGATTGGTTGAAGAATTGGATGATTAGATGAAGACTTGAATAATTGGATGAGGATAGGATGATTGTAATAATAATTGAATGGTTGAATGAAGATTGGATGATTGGAAGAATAATTGGATGGTTGGATGAAGATTGGATGATTGGAAGAAAAATTGGATGGTTGGATGAAGATTGGATGATTGGAAGAATAATTGGATGGTTGGATGAAGGTTGGATGGTTGAGTAAAGAATTGGAGAATTGAATGAGGATATGATGATGAAGTCCGAATGACCTTGCTGAATAGGATCGTGGCTGCAGAACCAGAAGTAACCGCGGAGAATAACCGTCAGGAGTGAGGAGAAAGATAATAACCCTTTGGGGGGCTAACCTTATCCAGTCTATTTAGGCGGCAGAAGGTTCCATGGTACACGGGTATAGCAGTGAGACGATCAGCAGGAATAGAGGATGACTTCACCGGAGGCGCAGGAACTGTAGTGAATGCTACAGACAGCCAGTAGTGAACAATGATGTATATAGATGGACATCATTTTACTGACTGCCGGTCTTGCCCGACAACAACAACAACAAAAAAAATTCTGCGATTTAAGCAATTTTTATGATAAAAAAAAAAAATCTAGATCCAGAACACGAAAAAAAAAACACGATACACTGAAGGGTGGTGTTCTGGAACAAATCCAGATCCAAAACACTGCCGGAGATACACATCCAAAACACTTCTCACGAAACACTAAAAGTGGCCGGTGCACATCCCTAGATCTCTGAATCCTATTACCACAGGGTTGCCGACTTTATTATTCTCCTCTCCGGGAGAAGCCCAGAGAGGAGAGTTTCAGCAGCGGCTCAGGGGGCGGGGCTTAAGAGTGACATCACTAAGCCCCACCCCCATGGTGTTAAAACCAGCAAATTCACGGATCTCTGTGGAGGGGGCGGGGCTAAAATGACGCGATTGTGCCATTTTAGCTCCGTTCCCTGCTCTGAGAACCGAGGATTGCGGAAATTCCGGGAGGGTCGGCAACCCTGTATTACCATGTGGCTTATAAATCTGGTTACTGACATCACTCTCCTATCTTCAGCAATGAGATGGTATAATCACATTATAATCATATTATGCTGTCTCCTTTTGTGGGGAGAAAAGAGATACTATGAGCGGTTATATATATTGGTTAGTACACATATACTTGTTGAGTGACTGGCCTAATAGAGATATCAGTGGCGTAACTAGCACCGCAGCCCCCGCCACCGCGCGGGGGGGGGGGGGGGGGGCGCTGTGCATATGGGGGCGCCGGGGGCTGCGGTGCTATAGTTACACCTCCCCCCAATCCCCCGCAGGCTTACCTATTTCGCTGGTCCCGGCGGCTCCGTTCTGCTGCTGAGGACCACCACAAAATGGCTTCCCCCATATAGCAGACAGAAACTGTCTGCTATATGGGGGCGGCCATTTTGTGGTGGTCCTCAGCAGAAGAACAGAGCCGCCGGGACCAGCGCGAAAAGTAAGGCTGCGGGGGATTGGGGGGGTTTGCATGGGCGGCGGGGGGGCGCCCAAAACGTAGCTACGCTGCTGAGAGATATCATTGTTTAAATTACACTGCGGCACAGGGCGATTAGGCCAGTCATTCAACAAGTATATGTGTACTAACCAATATATATAACCGCTCCTAGTATCTCTTTTCTCCCCACAAAAGGAGACAGCATAATATGATTATAATGTGATTATACCATCTCATTGCTGAAGATAGGAGATTAGAACCTACATCAAATGCCATGCATACTGCTCAGACCAAACTTTCCAACTAATTGCAGGTTTCTCATACCAGGGATCGCATTAATTACTTTAGTTTTTCTCTTTTTTCTGACTAATCCTGCACGGCATCCCAGTGGTGTACTCTTGAACCTAAGTTGCTTTCCCTGCAATGTCATTTTTTGACAACAGGGACCAAACTAGGGACATTTGAGGACCACATGCCTAAACGCATTTAAATACTTACTTCCTTCAATACCTCACTACCAGGGTGTTATCGCTCACCCGTTGTCCACTACAGTCATCACTGTACACAACGGGCAGCAGCATACACCAGGAATTATAGTGACTTGTATCTTACTTATTACTACCAACTACTGGTTCTCTCATTCCCCGAGGCCCGATTTGGTTACCCCTGGCAACAGCAGAAACCTTCTTTCCTCCCGACTCCCATACTTGTGACGCTCTTGGGGTCCGCTCAACTACGCATCCACTGAATACTTTCACATGTGTAGGCAGCAGCCACTCTCTGAGCAAATACCTATCTCAAGTATTTCATATACTTTTCTATTATCTCTCAATTTACCACCAAATCCTAAAGCAGCAACAATGTATTGATTGGATGTTATTATATACAATGTTTAAGGCGCCCAAGGGATTATATTGGTTACCCTTTGTTGTTACCCTTACAATAACTTCCTAGAAATAATTCACGCGGACACCTTATCTAAAAATAAGACTCAGACAACCATGGCATAAGTTTAAAATGGTCAAGTTATTTATTTAGGTGGTATGACCCTTGTTAGTCTATCAAAGGGATGGCCAAGACAGCACTTGAGACCAGCACCAGTCAGAGGTGTATGTCAATGGCAGCGACTGCCTCGCTCCAATCTAACAAACACACCCCTTACGTAAGGTACAGCCTGCACCGTGACGGCTCCCCGCCCCCTCTAAGGTAAGGCGCGGACACCTCAAGGAAGTGCCCACCGTCCCCGCTCATTTCGGGACTCGCCCACCGTCCTGGCAAGGGGGGGGTAATACCGCACGGTGACCACCTGACACCTCACCCGACTGCTGGTCGAGAGCGCCTTCTCGCCGATTTTTAAACTAAATTAACTTTAACCGAATTGTTTGGACAGCCCGAAGGCAATGAGCACCAGAGAGAGGAAAGAAAAGAAGGGATGGGAGGGTGGGAATCCGGATTCCAAGAGGAAGTTCCTCCCCCTAAGCTGGACCCTATATACCCCACTTAAGCTTCCTCCCCTCTGGGTGCTGATTGGCCCATAAGCACCACATGCTAACCTGCCTAAGAATTACACACTGCTCTGTGCTGCATGTGTATCTGCGTTTAACCCCTAAATCCCCGGGCTCTTAACTACACTCTGGCCTATGCAGCCCTCGTTTTGCCTAAGGCGCCCAAGGGATTATATTGGTTACCCTTTGTTGTTACCCTTACAATAACTTCCTAGAAATAATTCACGCGGACACCTTATCTAAAAATAAGACTCAGACAACCATGGCATAAGTTTAAAATGGTCAAGTTATTTATTTAGGTGGTATGACCCTTGTTAGTCTATCAAAGGGATGGCCAAGACAGCACTTGAGACCAGCACCAGTCAGAGGTGTATGTCAATGGCAGCGACTGCCTCGCTCCAATCTAACAAACACACCCCTTACGTAAGGTACAGCCTGCACCGTGACGGCTCCCCGCCCCCTCTAAGGTAAGGCGCGGACACCTCAAGGAAGTGCCCACCGTCCCCGCTCATTTCGGGACTCGCCCACCGTCCTGGCAAGGGGGGGGTAATACCGCACGGTGACCACCTGACACCTCACCCGACTGCTGGTCGAGAGCGCCTTCTCGCCACTGCCAAGGCTCCCCAGACCTAACAAGGTCGCCCGGGACCAGGCCCGCCACCCCTCAACTAGACCTAATGCCTTCCTATTGCCGAGTCACGCCAGAAAAGATGTCGCCCAGGAAAATTTCCATGCCCGCGTCAGACAGGTGGACCCCGTCTGACCTATAGAGGTGGGCCGACTCCCTAACTATCGTGGGGTGCCGCACTGCCCTACCCCCCATGGCGCTTACCCTCCTGGAAACAGCGTGGTTCACCTTTCGCCTTGCCCTGTCTATGGCAACTGCATTCCTGCAGCCCCGCCACTGAAGCCGGGGGACAATATCAGACCACACTAACCGCACCCCTGGCCAAAGGGCCGCAATGCGCTCCAGGTCAGCCGTTATGCTACACATGAGTGAGAGCCCCGTATTTTTGACCAGGTCATTGCCCCCTAGATGTATTATTAATGTGTTGGGGGGACCTGAACTGCGGGCCTTGGAAACTAGTAGGCTATAAAGCCCACCCCACTGAAGTCCCCTAACCCCAGACCACTGCACTGAGTCAGCTCGTAGCAAGCCTAAAGCTTTGGAGGCCATGGGATGCCTGGCCGCCCAAAAATTATATGAGTGGCCCACTACCCAAACTCTCCCCTGATGTGATGAGGAAAGGGAAAAGGCTGAAAAAGAAAAAACCTAACGTTAACATCAATATATTATACACTGTAACACAACCAGAATACAGTAAACAGCCCAAGTGAAGGTGAAAAACTTAAAAAACCTCCGGTGAACTTTGGTGACAGCCGAATTGAATTAGTTCTATCTCGGAGGAAAAAGTAAAAAATTCACTCCACACCGTCGATTCCAGAACGCTAGCCGTTCCAGAACCGATTGTAAACTTACGTTTTTGGGCTGGCGCAACAGGCGCATTCTACAACTTATCTACCTTATCTATCTTATCTAATCTTATATATTTCTTATAAGCCGATGACTTCCACCTCCCTACCTTCTGTATGGCAGAGGGTGGAAGCCCCGCCGCCGCTGCGCATGTTGCGGCCCCTATGCGAAAGGAGTGTGTCCCATAATCCTGAGCCCTCAAGCCTATGCCGGTCAAGCACCGTCTAAACACAGCCCCGAACTGAAAACGGGTGAGGGGCACACCATCTGTGTGCACCAAAAACTGCATGGCTCCAACCGGCCTAAGAGACATGTAGTCCCTGCATAATGCTACAGGACAAATGGCTTGGTTCACACTGGATCGCAGGGTGGCCCAACTACCCTTCCCCAGCTGGTCTGTTTTGGATCTCTGTATCCTTCACAGGACGTGGTCCTCATGGAGAACCACGTCCTCCGACCTAAGACCAGACTGGGCCTTCTTGCTCGCAGCTACCAGCTCCCCAATCCTGAATGCTCCGAAGAAGGCGAATGAAAAGGCCACCTTCAGGAGCGCAGCCTCATAGGGGGTATCGGCCACCCTATCCAGACTTGCTACTAGCTCCCCTAGCATGCGCTCATCTATAGGCCGCCGAGTGTCAGGAGGCACTGGCCGCTGCTTAGCCCAGCCCCTCAAAGCCTTACTCAATACAAAAGAGGCTGTGGGATCCTGCTCCCCTCTCAGCCTGCTGTGGAAAGCTATACCAGCCAAAGCCGCCGTCATAGCCGACTTTGATCTGCCTCTTACATAATGGCCCCATACGAATGCGAGTAACCGGTCCTCGACCGACTTACCCCTAGCGTCAGGCGCAGACTGAAACTCTTCCCAATCCCTCCAGGCCGCCTCGTAAGCCCTGCGAGTTGAGGGCGCCAGTGACAGCAGTGCCAAACCCTCCATGCCGATTCTATGATCTGCCATACAAGATTTGGACACCTAAGCCCCAGGGGTGACGCTTCAGGAGCTAGCTCCCGAAACTTTGTAAACTGAAACCTAGACAGGTCGTCAGCGATAGTGTTCTCTATGCCTGGGACATGTCTAGCCCTAAAATGTATATTGTTCTTCAGACAATGAAGCACAAGGTAACGCAGTAACCTGAGGGCCTCCGGGGAAGCCGCCCTCTGATTGTTAATTGCGTGTACCACCCCCAGGTTGTCACACCAGAACACTATGTTCCGATTTGACAATTCCGCTGCCCACAGCTGCACTGATACTATGATGGGGAACAGTTCCAGCAGCAAAAGATTGACCGTGAAACCCCTGTCAATCCAAGACTGTGGCCACCGTGAGACGCACCATTCCCCTTGGAAATAAGCCCCAAATCCCGTGGAGCCAGCAGCATCTGTGAAGAGCTGCAGTTCCTTGCTGGATTCGGGCTCCGTGGGCCATATAAGCTCTCTATTAAATTGCCCCAGGAATGTGGACCACACTGCCATGTCGTCTCGCATTTCCTGTGACAGCCTGACCGTGTGGTGGGGGTCCCGAACCCCCGCCGTGGCCCCCTCGAGCTTGCGGCAGAATACCCTCCCCATGGGAATGATGCGGCAAGCAAAATTAAAGGACCCCAGCAGGGACTGCAATAGTCTCAGCTGTATCCTCTTCTTCTGCAAGCACTCAACTATTAACCCCTGCAGCTTTGTCACCTTATCCTCGGGCAAGCGGCAGCACCCCGCAGCCGAGTCTATTTCTATGCCCAGGTAAGACAGGACCCTGGTGGGTCCCTCCGTCTTATCCGCAGCTATAGGGACCCCCAGCTCCTCTAGCAGGGAAACCGCCCGGGACAATATATGGGCGCATGTGCCGTCGTCTCCTGGTCCCACAAAGAGAAAGTCATCCAGGTAGTGGGCTACGCCCGCACACCCTGTACTGCTCTGTATGCACCAGTGCAAGAACGTGTTGAATTTCTCGAAGTAGGAGCAGGAGACAGAACAGCCCATCGGTAAGCACTTGTCTATGTAACAGCCCCCATCTAGCCTAAAGCCCATGAACCTGAAGGACTTAGGGTGTAATGGGAGGAGCCTAAACGCGGATTCAATATCCAGCTTGGCCATAAGTGCTCCCTGGCCGAAACCCCGGACTATGCCCAGCACCTCGTCAAATAGCTGGTACTGCACACTACAGAACTCATCCGGAATGGCGTCGTTTATGGACGCGCCATGGGGGTGTGACAGGTGCTGTATCAACCTGTATTTACCCGAGGTCTTCTTAGGGACCACCCCGAGAGGGGAAAAACACATGTCAGGGAGGGGGTCACCTTGGAAGGGGCCCGCCATCCTGCCCAGGGCCACTTCAGCCTGGACCTTCTGGCGGACCACCTCCGGAAAATCCCTGGCTGACTTGAGGTTCCTAATGCAGGACACCCTTATTCCGTCAGGGATGGGAAGGGGGAAACCAAAACTAAACCCGTCTAACAAAAACCGTGCGTCAGCCCTGTTAGGGTACGCCATTAACCTACGGGCCAGGGCGTCTACCACAATTGGGGAAGGGGCCTTACTTTCCGCCAGTGCCGGCGTCCCCGTGATCCCCGCCCTTGGCCGCTGACCTGCAGGATTTAGAGGGGTGCCCCGCCCCCCCGCAGTTACTGCAGTCGTGACGGAAGCGGCACTTGGCGCCCCTGTCACATTTGCCTTCGTTGTATGCAAAGCACTTCCCTTTGCTGCCGGCTTTGGAACCGGGTTTGGCCGCAGGAAATGGCTTCCTGCCCGATGTGTCTGAGCTATGCTGCCCCTTGCCTATGACCTCGAGCCAAATCTCCACGTGCTTGCAGCCCATGGGCATGACCCTTGACCCGGCGTGGGCGAGGCGGAACTTCTCATCGTAGTTCCGCCACGCCAGCCCCTTATAATCCGTGTACGTCTCGTTCACGAGGAACAGGTAGCGTAAGACGTTCACGTGCTCCCCAGGCCTTGTGCTCAGATAACAAGAGGAGAAGATTAAAAAGCCCTTCAGCCAATTGTGGAAGCCTTTAAAGGCCGCCTCGCTACCACTTCCCGCCTTCTTGGCTGCCTCAAAATCTTTTTTCATGTCGACTGTCAATGTGAAGAAGTCGACAAACTTTCCCCTTTTTATCTTATCCTTTATACCCTTACGCAGGCCCCTGGCCATGGCGGTGTTAGTGCAATGGACCATGTCGCCTGCCTTGGTAGCTACCTCTGGCTCCGCCTCCTTCCTCGCCCGCTTAGCGCCACCCACTTTTTTCGCCACCGCTCGCGCAACCATTTTCGCAAACTTGCGCGGGCGCTTGGGGGACCCAGACTCATCACTACTAGCTGAGGAGTGGGAGGAAGAGGATGCTCACTCTGATGTATTATCATTCTCACCATCTCCAGAAGCTTCGCCTTGGACCACGGGATCCACCCGTGCTGTGGCCCCCGTCCCTGCTGACGTGGATGCTTCTGCCCTTGATGTGGACGCCGGGGTCTCAGTCGACCTGGGAGCTGGTGCCGGGACCCTGGGTGTGGCTGGAGTCGCCACCGGTGTTGCTGGCCTTGATTCTGGGACCCTCCTGGACCTCTCTGCGTCCTCTTCCTCGGACGATCCCCCGAAAATGCCGCTCCTGCCACCGACAGAGGATACCTCGGGAGACAAAGGTGCAGTGTTAGGACCATATCCTGAGCCCGTCACCCTCACTGACCCTCCCGCTGCTGTACCAGAGCTCCCCAGGCCCCCAGTCGCATAAACCTGGTTGACCTGTTGAGCCTGGGCATACATGTTGGGGTGAGTGTAAGCCGCCCCCTGAAAAGCCTGCTGCGGCCCCCCCGGGCCCTGCTGTTGTGGTGCCCCAGCACCCTGCCATGCTCCCCCGAAATACCCCCCGGGAAAACCTCCACCTACCCCCGCTGTTTGGGGGAAGTACGGGAAAGGGGGCTGATGGGTCCCTGGGTAGGGCCCGTATTGTGGGTGGGGCATGGGGTACCCTGGGTACCCCCCTGCATTCTGACCAGGAACGGCCCACTGCTGCTGCTGTTGCACGGGGGGTTGCATGAATGCCTGCTGACCCGCCCCGAAACCCATGTGGCCAAACCCCTGGTGCCCCCCCTGCCCCGCCGGGGCCCCGGCGAAGCCCTGAGGGGCCGCAGGGAATGGCTGCTGGCCCTGATGCCATTGCTGCTGCGGTGCCTGCCAACCCTGGAAGGGGGGGGCACCGCCATCCATCTGGCCGCCGACGAAAGCGTCCCCACGGCCACCGTCCCAGCCCAAGGGTATGAGCGACCCCCTCCCCGGGGCCAAGATGTTAGTCAGGGAGGCCAAAGGGGCCTGACCCGCACCGCGCCGCCCACCTGCCGTCATCCGCAGAGGGCTCAATGTGGGGCCCCCTGTTATGACCTGCAGAGGACTCCCTGGACCCTGCGCTAAAGGGGTACTAGTCCTGGGGGGCACCCCCCCACTCAGCGAAACCCCCCCACCGCTCACCCCGCTGCCTGAAGCGCGCGGGGTGCCCATGGGGGTATGAATAACCTGCGCTGGCGTTAAAACGCCAGCAGATGGCGCCAAAGCACTGTCCCCAGCAGCGCTACTCGCTGCTGGGTGCCCACCATGTGCTAATGGCGCAGCGCGCTCCCCGCTCACAGCAGAGCCCTGCTGAGCCGGGGAGACGCTTCCCTGCGCTGGGGAAACATGTCCCCCAGAGGTAGACTGTGCAGGAGACGGCGCGCGCACCCGCGATGACGCGGTCGCGGCCGTCCTGCTGCCTCCCCTGCCTCCTCCGCGCGCTGGTACAGTCACCAGCGGGCGGGCTGCGTCTGCTAACCACCGTGGTGGTGGGGCAGATCTCTTGGGGCGGCCGGACATACTAGCAGCTGCGCGATGAAACAGGCCTAAAAACAAGGTAAAAAGGTACTTAGCTTCGCGTGCTGCACTGTGTGAATCCGGATTCCAAGAGGAAGTTCCTCCCCCTAAGCTGGACCCTATATACCCCACTTAAGCTACCTCCCCTCTGGGTGCTGATTGGCCCATAAGCACCACATGCTAACCTGCCTAAGAATTACACACTGCTCTGTGCTGCATGTGTATCTGCGTTTAACCCCTAAATCCCCGGGCTCTTAACTACACTCTGGCCTATGCAGCCCTCGTTTTGCCTTATTAGATTACTTTATAAGCAATTTGAGGCAAGTTGTCTGTATTACCAGTGGAGATTGTATATTAACCCGTAAAGGTTCAATCAAGTTATATCTCTCCCTATACTTAGACCAGTGGTGGGGAACCTCAGGCCGTGTCGCCAATGTGTTCTGGGTGACCTCCATAAAACACGTGCACTTCCCAGTCATTGGGAGGAAGGACAGCTGATCTTATCAGCGGCCTCCTCCCTGCGGCCATCACAACACTGAGTGTTTCCTGGCTTACTCAGCGTTGCAGGGGGAAATAATTTGATCGTGAACGATTTTCCCCTATGTGCACAGCTTCGTATGCATTCACAGCCGTGCACATGGTGGGGGCAGTGCTTTGGGGGGGTGGTGGTTTTACCCGCTCGCTGGGCTCCGTACATTCCCAGCCCAGCGAGCAGGTCTGAATAAGGCTCAATGTGTCAGTTCATATGTGGTACAACTAAACCAGGTCTCAGGTTTATTTAGAACAGAGAAGGAGAAAAAGGACTCTCTTTTTGTTGGGGCACTCTTTTAAATTATTAATTAAATTAATTTAGAGATTGGTATACTGGGGGTTGTGCATCTATGGGAAGACTCCACCTATATGCATAGATGTCAGGGCGCTATGGGCTGGTGCCCCTGGTTGTTTTATTAAAATTTAACTTTTAATGGCTCAAAATTTTTAAAGAAGGTCTCAATAAGACTCACACACACGAAAAAAGACACACATAAAACATTGAATATATTTACAAGAAAAACCAAAACCAGATATGATTTCTCTGGCTATGCAGTTAGGTTCTACTCTCACTGTGGAAATAGTGACAGCTTCTCACTACATACTCAGATGTATGAGAAATCAATAAATCGCAGCACTGTTGTTAATCACTAAGGGCCTTATTCTGGTTGGTGCGGTTATGTCCGCGTGCGGACGGATTGCCGATGGTTGGTGTTTGCGCATGTGCAGAGGCGTATCTGAGCATGTGCGAATGCCGCGCATGTCCGAATACGGCGTGAGTTCCGTGCAGAAAACGATCGGTCAGAACCATCCGAGCAGGGGTGGAGAGGGGCGTGAAGGGCTGTTTGGGCTCATTACCATATGCGTACGCCCTGCGTTTCATGGGCGTTCCCATGAAAATGCTGGGCGTACGTATGGTAATGCGGCCGTGACGCACGTGTGGGGGGCGGGCATATGACATAGCCAGATGCCAGCTGCCCGCCCATATCCTTGCTTTTGCACGGAGAAATGCCCAAGTGGTCTGGAGTACTCAGTGCTGCCTGACCACTCAGTCCTGCATTTGATGATCTGCGAACTCGAAAGATGGGGGAGGTTCCCAGAGATGGAGGAGGTGTTCACATGAGAAATCCACTTGCGGTCCGTTCGGTCGGCATCTTACCGCATTCGGACGGTGTGAGCGATCCATATGGAAGGCGGGGCTAAGAACGCTCAGTTCTTGTCCGAAAATACGCATCCAACCACACCAACCAGAATAAGGCCCTAAGTGTAGTGTTAACAATAAAGACACAGTTGCTGACAGTGCATAGGCAGTTTTTTTAAAGTAAGCTCAGGTGTCCTGGAAATCAATTAATGGTATCACTATTGTTAATCACTAAGTACACCCGTGCGTCAACGGTGGAAGTGCCGTGCTGCTGCGGCCGCATCGGGGAGAGATGGAGGGGAAGGAGATAGGGAAAGGGTGGGGAGACCGGGGGTTACCTCGTGATGTTCGGCTAACGGTACTCTCTGTCCCTGGACTGCTGCTGTCACCGCCGTGCACGGCGGTGAGTCACCTGGATTGGGATTGAACGATCGATTCACCTGTATGGCTTCCTCAGCAAAGGTTGTAATTAACCTATTAAAATTTGGGTACTTGTTTCCTAGCACGGCGCCTATCGTATGCCATCGCATACCACTAATTAAGGTATGTGATGGGATGCAATGGGACCCGATATTCGGGTCTAAACACCCGCACTGTACAATAATCGCATCGCATGCGATGAGACCCGATCGCATGCGATGCGATCGGACTCGATTTTTTATTGTACAGACACCCTGATGGGTGATTACTATGTTAAATGCCCCCCCATTGTTAACGCCAACCCCACTATCAATGCCAACCCGAAGCGCGTAGAGCGCAGCGAGCCCGCAAGGGCCGGTGGTACGAGTCCTCCAACCTTTTCATAACCCCACTATCCACGTAGCGAGTGGAAGCAGAATACATGTGAAGTCATCAGCATCAACTCGCGGGGCTCGCTGCGCTCGCCTAGCTGCGCTCGCCACACTATCTAAAATCAACTCCACGCCGTCGTGCATAGTGGGGGTATGAAAATGTCGGAGGACGCGTAGTGCTGCGCTCGCCATGCTTCGGGTTGGCGTTGATAGTGGGGGTGGCGTTAACAATGGGGGGGGCATTTTACAAAGTAATCACCCATCAGGGTGTCTGTACAATTAAAAATCGGGTCGGATCGCATTGCATGCGATTGGGGAGCATGCAATGCGATGCAATCCGATCAATACGATGGCATAAGAGTAAAATTGTGGGCGCCGTGCTAGGAAACAAGTACCAAAATTTGTTATTTGATTAAAAAACTCGATGGCTACCAGACTAAGAGAAAAAAACAAGATTGCACTGTCTGTTAGCAATTGTGTCTTTGTTACTAAATTTGTATCCAGCAACAGACAACAGTGTTGCAACTCAGAGATTTTATATATGTTTGAAATTTTTTTTGAAAAAACTATCACATCCTCTACAGCAGGGGTCCTCAAACTATTTTGCCCTGGGACCCCATCAGACAAAAAAATGAGTTACAGGACCCCAGTAAGTTACTGCAGAAGGTCATTACATCACATTAATAGTCAGCACACAGCACATACATGGCAGCATTGTGGGGGCACAGAGTGATGGGAGGAGTCTAATATACCATAACCCATCACATCACACGTGTAGTCAGCAGACAGCACATACATGGCAGCATTGTGGGGGCACAGAGTGATGGGAGGAGTCTGATATACCATAACCCATCACATCACACGTGTAGTCAGCAGACAGCACATACATGGCAGCATTGTGGGGGCACAGAGTGATGGGAGGAGTCTGATATATCATAACCCATCACATCACACGTGTAGTCAGCAGACAGCACATACATGGCAGCATTGTGGAGGCACAGAGTGATGGGAGGAGTCTAATATACCATAACCCATCACATCACACGTGTAGTCAGCAGACAGCACATACATGGCAGCATTGTGGAGGCACAGAGTGATGGGAGGAGTCTAATATACCATAACCCATCACATCACACGTGTAGTCAGCAGACAGCACATACATGGCAGCATTGTGGAGGCACAGAGTGATGGGAGGAGTCTAATATACCATAACCCATCACATCACACGTGTAGTCAGCAGACAGCACATACATGGCAGCATTGTGGAGGCACAGAGTGATGGGAGGAGTCTGATATACCATAACCCATCACATTAATAGTCAGCAGACAGCACACACATGGCAGCATTGTGGGGGCACAGAGTGATGGGAGGAGTCTAATATACCATAACCCATCACATCACACGTGTAGTCAGCAGACAGCACATACATGGCAGCACTGTGGGGGCACAGAGTGATGGGAGGAGTCTAATATAACTGACAACTAAATAGACTTTTCAGACTCCTTGGGGGAAATTTAATAGGATGAGAGATTCAGAAAGTGAGAGATTTAGTAAGAAATCTCCTGTTTTTTTTTTGTTTTTTTTTTTAAAGCGGCAATCATTTACACTGCAAAATCATACTGGTCTTGCAGTGTAAATGATTGCCGCTTTAAAAAAACCTGGAGATTTCTTACCAAATCTCTCACTTTCTGAATCTCTCAGCCTATTAAATTTCCCCTCACGAATCACTGAATGAGTTGACAAAAGTCCTCAGCCTGATAGTCAGCAACATGGAGTCGGGACCCCATGCTGAGCAGGTCGGGACCCACTTTGAGGTCAGAACACACAGTTTGAGAACCGCTGCTCTACAGGGATAGTAGAATATAAACATATAAATTACTCTATACACTGCTTATCAAATGCTTATCAAGGGTGAGATTTAATAGGCTAAGAGATTCAGAAAATGAGAGATTTGGTGAGAAATTTCCAGTTTTTTTAAAGCGGCAATCATTTACACTGCTAAACCAGTTTGATTTTGCAGTATAAATGATTGCCGCTTTAAAAAATCTGGAGATTTCTCACCAAATCTCTCACTTTCTGAATCTCTCATCCTATTAAATCTCACCCCATGTGTCTTTACTATAAATGATGTACCTAGTGATTAACAGTAGTGATACCATTAATTGATTTCCAAGACACCTGAGCTTACTTTTAAAAAAAAACTGCCTATGCACTACTTGTCAGCAACTGTGTCTTTATGGTAAACACTGTACTTAGTGATTAACAACAGTGCTGCAATTTATTGATTTCTCATACATCTGAGTATGTATTGAAAAGCTGTCACTATTTCCACAGTGAGAGTAGAACCTAACTGCATAGCCAGAGAAATCATATCTGGTTTTGGTTTTTCTTGTATATATATATTCAATGTTTTATGTGTGTCTTTTTTCATGTGTGTGAGTCTTATTGAGACCTTCTTTTAAATTTTTGAGCCATTAAAAGTTAAATTTTAATAAAACAACCAGGGGCACCAGCCCATAACGCCCTGACATCTATGCATTTAGGTAGAGTCTTCCCCTTCTCTGTTCTAACTAATCTCACTCTCCTGGGAGCACCTCCACACATGTTACCTGCCCAATAAAATATAATATTTTATTTTTACTGTTATTATCTGTGGACTAACATATCTGTATCCAATTAGTATCAGATTTTCTACACTTGTGCACTTATTCTTCCCATTTCCCCTTCTCCCCTACAAACGAAACTCAGGTTTATTTAACCAGTTAGAACAACGGGTAAATTATAGACCGGTATAATTACTGTATAGGGCAAACTGGAGCACAACATGGGTGAGACAGTAAATGCCCTGATATATGTTGATTTACTGTCCCCCACCACCCCGCGTGACCTCTGTCGATCCGCGACGCACCCCCATCACCTGTTTCTGGGCAGCCTCCTGCTGTGATGCCTGGACCAGTGACCTCCTCCTCCCTGCACAGCTTCCGGGTTCAGGGAGGAGGAAATGGAGCCCTCACACCCGGGTAAGGCTGCAGGGAGGGAGTGGGGAACCCGCTGCACATCGCCGGCCATCACCTTTGAGTTAATAATCACATATGTTACTGCATATGCGATTATTAACAATGCGATGTGCGGCGGGGGGTATTAGAGAATCCCGCCCAGTGAATGAAATCTACCCTCCAATTGTTCTTTCTTAACACCTGGGGTCACGCATGATTGGAGGGGGGTATGCACTAACTTTCCAGCATCGCTAGCGGTCCCTTATAAGTGCCGTTGCGCTGTTCGCATATTCTCTGTTCTTCCCCTCAGGAAGTTTCTTTGTCGCACTTCCGCATTTCTGTACTTTACGTCACAGCCTCAGCTCCCCATTGGACTGCATTGTCTTCCTGCGTAGTCGCATGCTCTAACATCTGTGCCGTATGAAACCAGGCTGTAAGTTACCGCCACCTCAAGCTGGCGATTAGCTAGATGAGGTGTGTGTAAAAGAAGGCAGTAAGAGTTTTTAGAATGCAGGGGGGTGTGATGCACTATTTTGATGTTGGGCAAAGTATTCGGGAGGTGTGAGGCACTTTATTGTGTCTCTGCACAGGGAGGCTGAGATGTGCACTTGCTTCTGTAATACGAGACCTGCGATGTCTGGAAGAAGCAAGTGTGTATGACCGCTCAGAGCACAGCGGGCACATGCGCAGTAGAAAAAAAAACAAAAAACGGAAATTGCAGAGGGGGTATGATACCGCATAGTGAATGTGGTACACAAATTATGAGAGCATATGGAGAAAGTGCTAACTATAACGGCGCGGTATTGATGCCTAAAACAAACCTTTAGAACTCGGCACGAATGTAAGTGCATCTCCCCCGGGTCTTTTTGATGGTGCAGGACCAAAGCAGTTTTGATTATCATAGGCTTCCCTGACAAAGTCTTTTAAGAGGTGAAATGCGTTGGCCCTTTTACTGCAGCAAGTCTGGGCTATCGCGGTGCTAAGTGACTCCAGACGGATGCAGCTGCGCCTCTCATATCTGCAGCCCCCAGACCTGGTGTGCATGATGTTCAGAGTGCACGTCTGCAGGACTACCACTAGGGATTTTTGGGCCAGGGACTGATTTCAAGTCCGGGCCCCTGTCCCCTTTTTTTTTGTGCTTGCGGAGTAGTCTGACCTTCCCGGGATAGAAGCAGCCATGCTGGGCACCATGGAATTGCCCATGGTGGATAAGCTGTCATTGCCCCCCAATCTCCCCCCATCCCCCACCTGTGATCTCCCCCCTTCCTTCACGTATCGCAGGTCCCGAAGCACATGCCTCTTTAATGCAGGACTCCGGCGGCCAATTAAAATGCATCACTGGCTGGTGAGCCAATCAGAGCTCATGTACTGGCAGCTGATCTGATTGGCTAACAGTACACGAGCTCTGATTGGCTCAAAAGCCGGTGCAGCATTTTAATTGGCCGCCGGCATCCTGCATTGAAGAAGCCTGTGCTTTGGGACCTGCTGAGGACCGAGCGCAGCGCAGGCAGCACATCGGAAGGTTGCTGTGGGCAGGGGCGGGCTGGGCCGGGGGGCAGGATGCCATCTGCCCCCCAGGCTGCTCTGGCTGGTGTGCTGCGGGCCGCGGCTGTGTGCGAGGCCGCCTTACCGTTTTTTTTTTCACTGCCGGCGGCCATGTTCCTGTGGTCTTTTAAATGATGTCTGCGGCGACAGGAACATGGCTGCCGGCCTCCACGGCTACGGAGGGCCCCGGCAGCCTGTTCCCTGTTATCCCCGGCGGCAGTAGCAGACGCTGGGTGGGGACATCATGACGATGACGCCTCCCACCTACGCGTCTGCAGAGACTGGAGGAAGGCAGGCCGCAGGACAAGTCGTGGGGGCCGCTTCAGGAGGCCGCAGAGAGGGGAATTGAAATTTGTGGAGCCGCAGCAGGACAGGAGGAGCCTGAGGGATAAAAGACAGTAAGTTAACAATAAACACCTAAAACAATATATCTGCTGTTTCATGTATATTAATAATAATGCAATGACACCACAGGCTGCTCCCCCTGTATACTAATTTGTGTCATGGCATTACTATTAATAATAGTAATGCCATGAAACAAATTATTATACAGGGGGAGCAGCCTGTGGTGTCATGGCATTACTTTTATATTATACAGGGGGAGCAGCCTGTGGTGTCATTATTATTATACAGAGGGATTAGCCTGTGGTGTCATGGCATTATGCCTTGACACCACAGGCTGCTCCCTCTGTATAATAATAATGCCATGACACCACAGGCTGCTCCCCCTGTATAATATAAAAGTAATGCCATGACACCACAGGCTGCTCCCTCTGTATAATAATAATGCAATGACGCCACAGGCTGCCCCCCCCCCCCCCTTTATAATAATTTGTGTCATGTCATTACAATTGTTATATTATACAGCGGGAGCAGCCTGTGGTGTCTTTGCATTATTATTATACAGCGGGAGCAGCCTGTGGTGTCATTGCATTATTATTATACAGCGGGAGCAGCCTGTGGTGTCATTGCATTATTATTATACAAAGGGAGCAGCCAGTGGTGTCATTGCATTATTATTATACAGCGGTAGCAGCCTGTGGTGTCATTGCATTATGCCATGACACCACTGGCTGCTCCCTCTGTATAATAATAACGCCATGACACCACAGGCTGCTCCCCCTGTATAATATAAAAGTAATGCCATGACACCACAGGCTGCTCCCTCTGTATAATAATAATGCAATGACACCACAGGCTGCTCCCCCTGTATAATAATTTGTGTCATGGTATTACTATTGTTATATTATACAGCGGGAGCAGCCTGTGGTGTCATTGCATTATTATTATACAGCGGGAGCAGCCTGTGGTGTCATTGCATTATTATTATACAGCGGGAGCAGCCTGTGGTGTCATTGCATTATTATTATACAGAGGGAGCAGCCAGTGGTGTCATGGCATTACTTTTATATTATACAGGGGGAGCAACCTGTGGTGTCATAATTATTATTGTACAGGGGGAGCAGCCTGTGGTGTCATGGCATTATGCCATGACACCACAGGCTGCTCCCTCTGTATAATAATAATGGCATGACACCACAGGCTGCTCAACCTGTATAATATAAAAGTAATGCCATGGCACCACAGGCTGCTCCCTCTGTATAATAAAAATGCAATGACGCCACAGGCTGCTCCCCCTGTATAATAATTTGTGTCATGGTATTACTATTGTTATATTATACAGCGGGAGCAGCCTGTGGTGTCATTGCATTATTATTATACAGCGGGAGCAGCCTGTGGTGTCATTGCATTATTATTGTACAGCGGGAGCAGCCTGTGGTGTTATTGCATTATTGTTATACAGAGGGAGCAGCCTGGTGTGTCATTGCATTATTATTATACAGCGGGAGGAACTTGTGGTGTCATAATTATTATTGTACAGGGGGAGCAGCCTTTGGTGTCATGGCATTATGCCATGACACCACAGGCTGCTCCCTCTGTATAATAATAATAATGGCATGACACCACAGGCTGCTCGCTCTGTATAATAATAATAATGCCATGACAGCACAGGCTGCTCCCCCTATACAATAATAATAATGCAATGACACCACAGGCTGCTCCCTCTGTATAATATAATAATAATAGTAATGCCATGACACAAATTATTATACAGGGGGAGCAGCCTGTGGCATCATGGCATTATTATTATTATTATACAGGGGGAGCAGCCTTTGGTGTCCTGTCTTTTACGCAGGGGTGCAGCCTGTGGTGTCCTGTTCTTTATTTATGCAGGAGAGCAGCCTGTGGTGTCCTGTTCTTTATATATGCAGGAGAGCAGCCTGTGGTGTCCTGTTATTTATTTATGCAGGAGAGCAGACTGTGGTGTCCTGTTCTTTTCATATGCAGGAGAGCAGCCTGTGGTGTCCTGTTATTTATTTATGCAGGAGAGTTGCCTGTGGTGTCCTGTTATTTATTTATGCAGGAGAGCAGCCTGTGGTGTCCTGTTCTTTATATATGCAGGAGAGCAGCCTGTGGTGTCCTGTTATTTATTTATGCAGGAGAGCTGCCTGTGGTGTCCTGTTATTTATTTATGCAGGAGAGCAGCCTGTGGTGTCCTGTTCTTTATATATGCAGGAGAGCAGCCTGTGGTGTCCTGTTATTTATTTATGCAGGAGAGCAGCCTGTGGTGTCCAGATCGTTATTTATGCAGGAGAACAGCCAGTGGTGTCCTCTTCTATTTTTTATGCAGAGCAGCCTGTGGCAGGGGCGGAGTGGGATCGGGGGAAGCCAGGCAGTTTTTCAGTGTACCATGTCCCGCACCCCTCTCAGTGGACATTCTCCTACAAAGCCAGGCTGATACATACAAAACCTCGGCTGCCACAATTGGAGCTTCTGCACTTGCGCAAAATCTCAGTTAACCTGGAGCCACATGACAATAATGTGCTAGGCCAGGGGGTAGTGTCAGTAGTCCCCCTGCATCATATATTAGGCTCATACCTCCCAACAGTCCAGATTTTAGCAGGACATTCCCGATTGTCAGGGCTTGTCCCGCTGTCCCACCCGCGGGCGGCAGTGTCCCGCGGTGTGGGGGGGCTGTTGGGAGTCCCCCCTGTCGGCTGCGCACAGCGTCTATTCCCGCAGCCAGGGGGCTGGGGGCATGGCTAGAGGCTCACAGAGCCTCTGGGTCATGCCCCCATAGCTGCAAAATTGGGGCGTGGCCTCGCGGGGGAGCCGCGAGTATAGGCCATGCCCCCAAATTAGGCCACGCCCCCCGGAAATTTTGACGCGCCTCCGGCGCACAGCAGCAGCGTCCCAACTGCTGAGCTCCAAAAGTTGGGAGGTATGTAGGCTGGCTGCAGGAGACTGTCCGTGTCGCAGCTGCGGTCACTCTCGCTGCCATAGTTGAGCAGCTCCGTCTCCTTTAGCTACTCAGCTGCTCAAGGAGGCGGAGCTGACCAGCTATGACAGTAAGAGCAGCCGTAAGCATCCGCGGCCAGCTGAAAGCATGGCAGGGGGGGTTGGGGGTGGGGTGGTGTGTGCCAGTGGCTGATATCCCACATTACCGTGCAGTGAATTTGCACTGTGTGCACACCATCCGGCAGCACTGCTCGCCCACCACTGGCTGCTATCAACTTCACCCACTGATGATGATGAAGGCAGATGGGGAGAAGAGGAGAGCGCAGCACAGAGAGCGCTAATGCTTCACTCTCAGCAGACATTTCAAATATGGTCCCGGCCTTCAGCCAATCAGAGCTAGCAGCCATGACCACATTTGAAATGTCTGTCAAGGGGGGAGCAGGAGCATGCTCTGCGATCTCCGCATCTGGCGGCTTCATCAGCAGCATCAGCTCACCACAGCAGCAGTGAAGATAAAGAGCATGTCACCCCTGTGTGGCATAACGGGCATATCTGTGTTTGGTATTTACGTGTAATGGGCATAACGGCCAGGCCGGCGCCACCACTAGGCAGCTCTAAGCATTTGCCTAGGGCGCCGGCCTCTGGAGAGCGGTACTTTGTAGTACCATAGAAGCGGCGGCCGCTGCACCCCCCGAGGAGGCAGGTGAGCGTTCCCCTGTCCCGCCCCCCGCTGCCCCCCTCCCCGCAGCGCGTCCAGACCAGGCAAGAGGCAGGAGAAGCTGAGTTGCCCATTGGAAGCAGCCTCTCCCGCCTCTGACCCGGTCTGGACGCGCTGCAGGGAGGAGGGGGTGTAGGGAGAGACTGGAGTGAGCCGCACCCGCCCCCCCCTGTGGATCACTTCTATTGCTTCTGACCTGGTCTGTCTGTACGCGACGCGCTGCGGGGAGAAGGGGTTAGTGAGAAGCTGGAGAGTGCCGCACCCGCACCCCCGTGGATCACTGCAAACACCTCTGACCCGGTCTGGACGCGCTGCGGGGAGGAGGGGGGGGGGTGTAGGGGGAAGCTGGAGAGTGCCCCCCCACCGGGACCGGGTCAGAGAGGAGGGGGCGGGGGACGGGACGAGCGCCTGGGGCGCTCAAAGAGGTTACTCCGGCCCTGATAACGGCGTATGGTATATATAATGGCCATTATGGCATGTTGTATGATATGCTAAAGGCATTACAGTGTGTGGCATAATGTGTATTTTGCATTATGACGTGTAATATGGAATGAGTGTGTGACGTGTAATAGGTATTCCAGTGTCAATGTTTGCCGTGTGCACGGTTCCTCTTTTCAGTTTGTCTGGCTCCTACACTTTCATACTGGCTCCTAGATTTGAAAAAGATTTTTCTAGCCCTGTAATATGGTCATAGTTGAAAATGATTTGCCTTGTAACTAATTGCCTTTTTTTTTAAAGTCAGAGATCGTCTGGCTTCCCTCACTATCGACAAGCTCAGACCCTATTATGTTTCCCCGCGAGTGTATCTTCATTATAGTGATGTGTTCTTTTATTTTTTTTTATAAACATTATTGTCTAACTGTTATTAGGAGCCATATTTTTATACTGGTCTGAAATTCAGTTATTTTCGGTGTTAATAAAATGATAGGTGATTACAGTTTAAGAAATATGGAGGGCACCAAACCAAAAACGAAAGGGAAAGGAGGTGCTCAGAAAGCTAGAGAGAAAAGAACCAGAGAGCTTGATTTTGCTGGAAAGGATCCAAAACAAATGAAACTATCTTTTAGAGGGGTATGTTAAAAGTTAACTATTTCACAATACAGTTTTTACTGGTTATGGACTAGTACCCACTGTCATTTTTTTTCCTGTTTTTGCTAGTCAAAATTCTATTATATATATATATATATATATATATATATATATATATATATATATATATATACATACAAATAATTCCGCGCAGTATCACCAATGAATAAACTGCTGTCTATAGTATCTGTGTATAAAGATATGGTGCAGCTCACTTCTATGGGCTTGTCAGGCCCCAGATATTCGAATGTGAAAACAGGAAAAGAAGGAGCGCACAACGTGAGCAAAGTTTATATGAAGTATTTACTGTAACTCAATAAAACGGCTCACATACATAACACAATAAATATAACCGCGTGAGATACATGCATAATCACCGCTCCTAGAGCACGTTGCAGTGCAGGTACTGGGGACACCAGTCGATCCGACACGATGTAAATGCAAACGTGGGTACTCTCAGCAGGTAGCGGGGCGGGCACTGGGGACTCCAGTCGCACCGTCTGGCGTGTGTCAGCGGCAACAGTCACTCCGGCTCAGATGGATTGGCGGCGGGGACCGGACTATCACAGCGGCAATAAGCAGATACAAGCAGCACGAAACAGATGGGAACCAGTGATCACAGCATCAGGTAGAAACGCCCCAACGCGTTTCGTCATCGGACTTCGTCAGGAGGCGTGTCCATGGTAGGTACGGTGGATGTTTAAATACCCAACAGATTGGCTTTTAATAAAAAACAGCTGATGTCTATCAAGTAACACACTGTGTGGCTGAATATTCGTTGCATAACAAAAAGAAAAGGGGGAACATAGAAAATAATACTTTAACATATTCAACCGGTGGACAATAAACATCACCGGCTGAAAGACACAGATAATATCAATATAAAATACAGTAAATAGAGATATTTATATCTAATACATTTTGCATAGCGCAAATACATAAATATAATTTTATATAAATTTAAAAAACACAATACTAAGTAAAATTATTACTAAAGGATCAATCCCCTAGATGAGAAAATATAAAGGAATAAACAAGGAGAGAAGAAAACATCGATGTTAGATGTGAAACAAAAAACATTTTCAATCATCGATATATGATAATAGCAGCACAAGAACCATCAATAGATGTAAACGATTGTAAACCAAAAGATGATGAAGATATGGACACCGATCCGCACAGTGGACATGGGATGATCCAACCACTATCGGCACCACGAAGGAGGAAAACCTCACAACAACGTGGTGTCAGTGGGAGGAACACCACAAATCCACTATTTAGTGCAGAAAGGGTACGATGTCCACACCCTCATTTAAACCATGAGGGGCGAGTGTACCGAGGGTATATATCCAATAAGTTTCCCTCCTACTAAGTTTTTTAAGGATATCGCCACCCCTTTCATCAAGGGTAATATGCTCTATCGCTTTAAAAGTGAGGTTGTCAATATTAGAGGAGCAACATACAGCAAAATGTCTAGAGACCGTATGAGATAGAACCTTATTCTTAATATTTCTAGAATGTTCAAGAATACGAAGCTTTAAAACCCTCTTAGTTTTACCAATATATTTTTTTCCACATTTACATGTCAGCATATAGATAACATGTGTGGAAAGACATGTCATACGGCTTTTCACCTTGTAGGAGTGAGTGCAATCAAAATTCGAAAAAGAAATTCTTTCTTTATCTGCATATTTGCAGATTTTACACTTACTGCAAGGGTAAAAGCCGTTATTAATTTTAAACCAACTTTCATTGGTATCAGAAATTCTTTTCAACATACTAGGAGCCAATGATGATTTTAAAGACGTGGCTTTCTTGAAAATAACTTGGGGTTGTGATGGTAATATAGGTTTAAGAATAGGATCTAATAATAAAACATCCCAGTGTTTGACCAATATCTGTCTGATTTTATAACTCTCACTATTAAAGCGGGTAACAAATGGGACTAAATTTCTTTGATCATTAGTTCTGCTTTTATATGTAAGGAGATCATTTCTATCTCTCTGCAAGGCTCTTTCTTTACATTTAGTTACCAGTTCCTGAGGATATTCTTTTTGTAAAAATCTTTCACTGTAAATATTAGCTTGCTCTTCAAATTTACTATCAGTAGCACAGTTCCTCCGCACCCTCACAAATTGGGAGTACGGAATATTATTTATCCACTTTTTATGATGGCAACTATTATAGTGGACATAGCTGTTGCTATCAACTTTTTTGATGAACGTGCAAGTCTCGATAGTGGGATTATCAACAGACCAAGAAGTAGTATCAATTAATAAATCAAGGAACTCGATTACATTTTTATCAGTTTTAGAAGTGAAGCGTAAATTAGAGGTATTAATATTAATTTTGGACACAAATTCATTAAACAGGGTTTCCTCACCATCCCAAATGATGATGATATCATCGATATAACGATGATACCCAAAGTATGTTGTTAAACTAGACTCTTACACAAAGGATTCGACTGAAATCTTGATGTGGTTAAAAGATTTTGAATGGAAAACTTCCTACCGATGGTGTACCATCGATGTTGAGGCGCTTTATACCTCCATACCTCACGATGGAGGGTTAGATGCTATTAAATATTTTTTGGATAAAGACCACTCTCTTGATGATAATTTTCGTGATTTTGTCATCAAAAGTATTAAGATCGTTATGGAAAATAATATTTTTGTTTTTCAGGGTGAATTTTTCGCACAACAGGTTGGGGTAGCTATGGGAACGCCATATGCACCCAGCCTGGCCAATTTATATCTGGGTAAATGGGAGGAAAACAATCCTGAAATTATTGAGGTTTATAAAAAAAACATCATTGGGTATCATCGTTATATCGATGATATCATCATCATTTGGGATGGTGAGGAAACCCTGTTTAATGAATTTGTGTCCAAAATTAATATTAATACCTCTAATTTACGCTTCACTTCTAAAACTGATAAAAATGTAATCGAGTTCCTTGATTTATTAATTGATACTACTTCTTGGTCTGTTGATAATCCCACTATCGAGACTTGCACGTTCATCAAAAAAGTTGATAGCAACAGCTATGTCCACTATAATAGTTGCCATCATAAAAAGTGGATAAATAATATTCCGTACTCCCAATTTGTGAGGGTGCGGAGGAACTGTGCTACTGATAGTAAATTTGAAGAGCAAGCTAATATTTACAGTGAAAGATTTTTACAAAAAGAATATCCTCAGGAACTGGTAACTAAATGTAAAGAAAGAGCCTTGCAGAGAGATAGAAATGATCTCCTTACATATAAAAGCAGAACTAATGATCAAAGAAATTTAGTCCCATTTGTTACCCGCTTTAATAGTGAGAGTTATAAAATCAGACAGATATTGGTCAAACACTGGGATGTTTTATTATTAGATCCTATTCTTAAACCTATATTACCATCACAACCCCAAGTTATTTCCAAGAAAGCCACGTCTTTAAAATCATCATTGGCTCCTAGTATGTTGAAAAGAATTTCTGATACCAATGAAAGTTGGTTTAAAATTAATAACGGCTTTTACCCTTGCAGTAAGTGTAAAATCTGCAAATATGCAGATAAAGAAAGAATTTCTTTTTCGAATTTTGATTGCACTCACTCCTACAAGGTGAAAAGCCGTATGACATGTCTTTCCACACATGTTATCTATATGCTGACATGTAAATGTGGAAAAAAATATATTGGTAAAACTAAGAGGGTTTTAAAGCTTCGTATTCTTGAACATTCTAGAAATATTAAGAATAAGGTTCTATCTCATACGGTCTCTAGACATTTTGCTGCATGTTGCTCCTCTAATATTGACAACCTCACTTTTAAAGCGATAGAGCATATTACCCTTGATGAAAGGGGTGGCGATATCCTTAAAAAACTTAGTAGGAGGGAAACTTATTGGATATATACCCTCGGTACACTCGCCCCTCATGGTTTAAATGAGGGTGTGGACATCGTACCTTTTCTGCACTAAATAGTGGATTTGTGGTGTTCCTCCCACTGACACCACGTTGTTGTGAGGTTTTCCTCCTTCGTGGTGCCGATAGTGGTTGGATCATCCCATGTCCACTGTGCGGATCGGTGTCCATATCTTCATCATCTTTTGGTTTACAATCATTTACATCTATTGATGGTTCTTGTGCTGCTATTATCATATATCGATGATTGAAAATGTTTTTTGTTTCACATCTAACATCGATGTTTTCTTCTCTCCTTGTTTATTCCTTTATATTTTCTCATCTAGGGGATTGATCCTTTAGTAATAATTTTACTTAGTATTGTGTTTTTTAAATTTATATAAAATTATATTTATGTATTTGCGCTATGCAAAATGTATTAGATATAAATATCTCTATTTACTGTATTTTATATTGATATTATCTGTGTCTTTCAGCCGGTGATGTTTATTGTCCACCGGTTGAATATGTTAAAGTATTATTTTCTATGTTCCCCCTTTTCTTTTTGTTATGCAACGAATATTCAGCCACACAGTGTGTTACTTGATAGACATCAGCTGTTTTTTATTAAAAGCCAATCTGTTGGGTATTTAAACATCCACCGTACCTACCATGGACACGCCTCCTGACGAAGTCCGATGACGAAACGCGTTGGGGCGTTTCTACCTGATGCTGTGATCACTGGTTCCCATCTGTTTCGTGCTGCTTGTATCTGCTTATTGCCGCTGTGATAGTCCGGTCCCCGCCGCCAATCCATCTGAGCCGGAGTGACTGTTGCCGCTGACACACGCCAGACGGTGCGACTGGAGTCCCCAGTGCCCGCCCCGCTACCTGCTGAGAGTACCCACGTTTGCATTTACATCGTGTCGGATCGACTGGTGTCCCCAGTACCTGCACTGCAACGTGCTCTAGGAGCGGTGATTATGCATGTATCTCACGCGGTTATATTTATTGTGTTATGTATGTGAGCCGTTTTATTGAGTTACAGTAAATACTTCATATAAACTTTGCTCACGTTGTGCGCTCCTTCTTTTCCTGTTTTCATATATATATATATATATATATATATATATATATATAGGAAAAAATACCCAGCGCAAATAAGACCCAAAGTGTCCAAATTATCAGGCTAAGTCCAATCACTTCCCACATGTGTGCAGCTTCATAGAGGGATCCAACCACGGCTCCCACGAAGTATGCTTGCAAAAAGAAAAGAAAATGAAGCGCACCAGTCAGCAACAGGTAGGTACAATTTTACTGATATACAGCTGACAAACATAAGTAAAACATAAAGGAATAAAAACTTCCCAAATGGAAGGGCGGTACAGCGATACCAGGTGTAGATGGAAACCCGACAGCAGTGATCAGTTGCGGACGGAGCACCGGCCAGCAAATACCAGCCACGACTTCCACAGGATACAGCGGACCAAAGCCAGGACGTCTTCAGCGTCAGGCTCTTGTGTCTTCTGTCTTCTTTTCCAGGGCTTATTTCTTTATCTTCTTTCTTCTTTCTTCTTCTTTACGCTGCCGGGCTCCCGGAACTTTCAGAGCTTCAGAGATGTTTCCTCCTCGACGTCTGGACTAGGAATGAATTCTAGCCAATCAGGAGCCGACTTTACTGGCTCCTGATTGGCCGCTAGGCGGCTCCTGATTGGCTAGAATTCATTCTTAGTCCAGACGTCGAGGAGGAAACATCTCTGAAGCTCTGAAAGTCCCGGGAGCCCGGCAGCTTGAAGAAAGAAGAAAGAAGATAAAGAAATAAGCCCTGGAAAAGAAGACAGAAGACACAAGACCATCTATGGAGGACCTGGTGAGTAGGATTTCCTTCCACAGGTCCACCATGAATTTTCTTCAGACAGGACGCCGACCCCGGAGCCGCCGACACCGGAGCCGCCGACACCTGAGCCAGCGACCTACCGATGGGATCAAGATAGGTAAGTATCAGTGTGTGTGTGATGTGTGTATTAAACTTTTATTTAAAATTTGTGTCAGTGTGTTTTGTGTACTATTTTTTTAACTGTGGTACTACAAGTGCCAGCGGGCCCTTTAATGCCCAGCAGGCTGGGACTTGTGGTTCTCCAAGTCCCAGCTTGCTGGCACTTGTAGTGCCACAGTAAAAAACAATAGTTTAATCTTTTTTTTAAACTTGAATCAGCCCGATGCCCACCGCCCAGGGGCATCGGGGACAGCACCAGGCTTCAGCCTGGTCAGGTAAGTCCTGGAGGGGGGGACCCCTTTATTGGGGGGGTCCCCACTCCCCCAGGGCCCCTGGCCAGGCTGACTAGTCGGTAGGGATGAATGCTTTGGCCGGGGGGACTTGCATAAAAAGTCTCCCCCCGGCTGTGGCATTACCCTGCTGGCTGGTTTTGCCTGGGGCTGGTTCTTAAAATACGGGGGACCCCTACTCATTTTGTCCCCCCGTATTTTGGGAACCAGCCTCAGAGCAGGAGCCTGGGGCTGGTTGTCAAAAATACAAATTCGTAAAAAAAAGGTGTATTTCTCCCTACGAATACACCTTTTTTCTACGAATCCATATTAGTAAATTTCCCCCATAATTTCTAGACTAGACATATACTGAAGTGTCCAGCAGGCTATGCCATCTATAATGGTTAGCCAATTCCCAATGGGCCCCTACCTCTGCATTGCCCCGCTGGGCCCTTCATGCCCCAGTCTGACACTGGTGACTAGGAGTAATGGGTTCTATTCAGACCTATTTATATGCTCTCTGTTGGCATTAAAAATGCAAGTACAATGCATGTCAAAATATGCCAGTGGGTGTAATGCCTAAGTGTGAATAATTATTGGTTATTTTGCATATAAGTAAGTTTTCTTTATATAGCGCACTTTCTCCAACAGGACTCAAGGCGCTTTACAGACATTAAAAATAACAATGCACATACTGCAATACAAAGGGTTATCAGTACAAGGAACAAGTAACAATGGCAGTGCAGATTTACATCACATGTACAGATATGCACTAGACGCATTCTAATAAGGAACAAGGGCATGGGGAACATATTTACTGAGCTGTGCAGTCCCCAGGCATCCATTCAGCAGCGCCACATGGTGATTGCACCAGCCAGAGAGGTAGACAAGTAATACACTACAGATATAGGACACGTACAGATATTTACTAGGGTGAGTATACAGCACACAATGGAGGTTATTCTGATCGGAGCGGCCAAACGTGCGTACGTTCACTATTAACGTACGCTCTCCGTACGCGGCCGTTGGGGTTAAGTCCACCCACAAATCAGCCGCATACGTACGGCCAGAAACAACGTCGAAGGGGAGTGGCGTACAATTGAGCGTACGCCAACGTACACGGACGGACCAGCCCTTAGACTCCGACAACTGGCGTACAACAGAGCGTACGCCACCATTTACGGACGTCTCTCGTCCATCTTCCCGCCGACTTCTTGCGGCTATCTGAGCGTACGCCAGCTTGTATGGACGGGTCCCTATTGTTTTCAATAGAAAACTCAGCTTATGTCACCGCTCGTGAGAGTGAGCGTACGTCCGTGCACGCTGGCATACCCTTCACATATATGGACCTGCAAATCTTGCCTTTCAACTATAATTCAGACAATTAATTAATTATTCTAATTGTTATTCAATTATTGTTTTCTATTAACTCAATTGAAGATTGTGTGCAAAATAGTGGGCATGGGCTTAAAACATTGCTGAAACATACTTTGTAGGTGTTAGATGTGGTTTATGTTATTGTATCATAAATACAAAACCTATGTTTGTATTAGAGTGAACACGTTGACACATGTCGACTTGTGTAGATTGAGTGTGCTACTGTGTAAAGTCTATGAAAGCACGTTGTGAATGTGTATATCTGTTTAACAAATACCTACCTTAGCATATATAAGCAGGTCTTAAAAAGATTCTTACCTTAAATTAAACAAACCTTTAAATGTAGAGAAGTATAGAAAGATAAGCTTCCAATGTGTTTGAGTGCTGTGTGTGGCTTGCAGGTAGTGAAATCATGGTTTTGACTTAATAGACTGCAGCATTGCTTATTACATTCAGGTGTATGTGTTTGAGTAGTAATCAGCGTAAATTAGCAAACCCAGGCACACGCTGGCATGCGGTATCTGTAGGGGTGGTCTGAGCTGGCGGTTGGCGGCCGCCTGTTTTGTGTCCGAAATGAACGGTGCTTTAGTCGATCGTGCGGTAGTAGCACCGTTCATTTTTGGTGCACACCCCCGTGTACGCCCATATTTACGCCCATTTTCCCTCATTATTTCGGCCGCTCCCCTCATCACGCCCCTATGCCGCCCCCAATGCCCGTACTCTCGCGTACAGGTTTTTTCGCACGGAGAGACCCGTCCGTAAGTGTTGTGGAGTGTTCGCGCCTGCGCATTGGCGATTGTACGCATGCGCAGATCATGAAAAACCCCGGAACGTACGCGTACGGCCCGGCCGCACCAACCAGAATAAGGCCCAATGTTTGCATGATAATGTTTTACTTTGTTAAGGTGCCCATACATTGTAAAATTGCCCTGTGCGATGAGATGCGTAGATCCCATTGCACAGCATAAAAATTATGTGCTGCACATGCTTTTTTAACTACATCGAATCTTGCAGTAAATAATGGATGGAATATTTGTACTATGTATGGGCACCCTTACTGTGCATGGAGTGAGCATGTGTTCCACTTTCAAATATATTTGTTCCCCTTTTGTTTATTTTGTTTCTGCATGATGAGTTGCTAAGGCAGCACTAACACCTAAACAAGTGATGCTTTTGGTTCACTATCTTAAAAAGGCTGCAGACCAGAGTTGTGAGGGGGAGGACCAATCACAAGCTTCAATGTTTGTAATTCCAGTTTATGTAAGAACATTCATGGGAAAATTCATTAGTGAAAGAATGTATGCATTATACAGCTCCAATGAGTCCAATGTGGTGGTCTGCAATGCTTTGGGTGGTAGTGCAGCTTTAAAGTTACGTAACTTAAAGATCTTTGGTTTCCATGACACAAAGTTTATTTCAGGCTGCTGATGTACCTCAAAAAAGTCATAACGAAGAGGCTATGGCTAGCCAAAGTGGTTGTTCAAACCTTCCAGAAGTGTTATATGAGAAGGAAGCAGATGTAGAAGCCAATGTCACAGATATGGAAGTTTTCCCTGGAAGCAGTTCTGAACTCAGTCCTTTCCAGGAGGAATATAGGAGCCTTACTGAGGCAGAAGTCATCACAGAAGAGAGCCCAGAGTTGGACGTGGTTAAAAAACCTACTAGCCTGACATCTGTGCTTTCTCCACCAAGCTCTATTGCAGAAGACAATGCTTTTGTTGACCAACAACCTTGCCAAGCAGCTTCCATGGATTGTGACATAGTTGAAAACTCTACTGGCCTGACATTTGTGCTTTCTCCATCAAGCTCTATTGCAGTAAAAATTGCTTTTGTTGACCAACACCCTTACCAACCAACTTCTATGGATTGTGACAACATTCCATTTAAGGAGGCAGATATTTATAACAGGAAAAAACAAAACGGAGACTATGTTAGGCGCTCTTGGCTCACATTTCAGGTTAAAAATCGTAAGATCGAATCATTTTTCTGCAGCATATGCATTGCTTTTTCAGATGCTACCTCACCATTTGTCAGTGGTTGTAACAATTTCAGACACTGCCATCAAGCAGTAAATAAGCATGAATCCTCAAAAAGCCATTGTGATGCTGCTAATGCATACCTTATTGTGAAGAATACCAAAGGCATTGATACACTGATAAATAAAGATCATGTCATAAATCGAAATAAAGCAATATGTCAAAATATCGAAGTCATGAAGCGCATATTCGAGGTTGTAAAATTTCTAGGGAAGCAAGGCTTGCCATTTCGTGCCCATGGGACAAATGAATCCCTGTACAATCTTAATAACAGTGAGATAAACCATGGGAATTTTTTAGAAATTATTTTACTTCTATCCCATTATGATGTCCCGTTGAAAAATCATCTTGAAAAATGCATTCGAGAGAGTGAAAAAAGAAGAAAACGTTTGCAAGAAAGAGGAAAAGCTGGAAAACAAGCTGTTGGCCGAGGAAGTCTAGTGACTTTTTTATCATACAAGACCGTAAATAAAGTGATTATGGCAATTGTTCATTGGATTAAGAGTTTCATAGTTTCTGAAATTGGTGAAAAGAGATTTAGCATCCAGGTTGATTCCACACATGATGCAGGAATTGTAGACCAAGCAACAGTTGTCCTGAGGTATGTGAAAAAAAAAGAGATCCAAGAACAACTAATCTCTGTTCTCCCAGTTACAGATGCATCAGGTCAAGGATTAAATAAGCTACTGATGGCTAATTTTAAATTGCTTGGACTCGACTACCATAAAATTGCTGGTGAATCATTTGATGGTGCAGCAAACATGAGGAGTTCCTATGTGGGTTTACGAGCACAGATTGCTAAAGAAGTGCCAGATTCCATCTACATCTGGTGTTATAGTCACATCCTTAATCTGTGCATCTCTGATTGCTGTGACGTACTAGAAGCAAAAAACTTCTTTGGTCTCTTAAATCGCATGGCATCTTTCATCGGAGATTCCCACAAACGAATGAACATATGGGCAGAACAACTTCATAATAGACAGGGGCAAGAGAAGTTTTTACGATTGCAGAAAATTGGTGAGACACGATGGGCAAAGGAGAAGGCCCTTAAATGGCTATTTGGAGAGAAGCAAACTCTATATTTGGATGCAATTGAGGTTTTATTTTCAATCTCACAATTGGCCAATTATGATTCAAGGGCCACTTCTGAGGCTACAACATTATATAAAAAGCTGTGAGAGTTAAAGACCATTTTAACAGCAAATGTCTTTATTGCTATTTTTGATGTGATTGGTCCAGTTTCAAAATATTTGCAAACTAGCGGCCTTGACTTCATGGTTGCATGGAAAATGGTTGAAACCGCCATAGACCAGCTTAAGAAAATTGAGTTTGATCAAATCAAAGACAAGGCTACACATTTTGCTTTAAAAATGAATGATCTGATCAGCACCAATGAAAATCTTTCTTTCATACAGATTGAAACTGAGCTTCCACTGAAAAGAGTTGCTAAAAAGAAGCAAATGGCAGGTGAGAGCTCAGTTGATGAACGTCCAAATGAGGAAATGAAATGTTTTCGTGTAGAAGTCTACAGACCAATTTTAGATCAAATTTTAGCAAGTCTCAAAGAAAGATTTTCTGAAAATAAGCAGTTGGTGATTGACACACAGTATTTGGATCCTCGATTTTTTGAACATATTCGAAATGATTCACGACTACTTGAAGAGGGGTCTCTTAAAAGAATTTCAGAATTGGCAAAAGTCAACGAAGAGACTCTTATTAGTGAACTGACTAGTTTTGCAAACCTTTTTCCAAAGCTGACAGGACACTTGGATGAACCAGACAGACAAGATACTCTACCAGAAGGAGAATGTTGGGATGAAGATGAAGATGAAGGTGTAGTTGTTGGAATAGAGGATGAAAGAACAAAATGCAAGTCTTGTAAAAACTGCTTCCTCTGCTGTCATAAATTACTTCTGAAGCACAATCTTTATTCAGCTGCTTATGAAAATCTGTCTGTGGTATACGAGTATCTATTGACTCTATCGTTCACACAAGTGGAATGCGAAAGAGCTTTCAGTAAACTGAAACTCATAAAGACAAGACTGCGTGTTGCGATGGGACAAGACCTGCTTGAAGCACTTATGATGTCTGTCGAACGGGATCTTTTAGAACTTGTTCAATTTGAAAAAAGGGCTAGAAATTGTCCGCGAAAGTTCTCCACTGATGAGATCATTGTTAACTGTGTGAATGAGCTTCAGGGGTTTGAGATATTTAGTTTTCAAACAGTTTATGCTTCATTATTTTATGTTATGCAAAGTACAAAAAAGTTAATAGTTTTGCACCTCTACATAATGTTCAGCATTATGTGAATTTTTGTTAACCCCTTCCCGCCGCAGCCTGTTTTTGCCTTCCTGACAGAGCCCTTTTTTTCAAATCTGACAGGTATCACTTAAGTGGGGATAACTTTTTTTTGCTTTTACTTATCCCAGTGATTTTGAGATTGTTTTCTCGTGACACATTGTACTTTAAGTTAGTGGTAAATTTTGGTCGATACAGTCTGTGTTTTTTGTGAAAAAAATCAAAATGTCGTAAAAAAATTGAAAATTTTGCAATTTGCAAAATGTTAAATTTTCTGCTTGTGAGACAAATAATCATACCACTCAAAATAGTTAATAACTAACATAGACCATATGTCTACTTTATGTTTCCATCATTATTTCAACCTCCTTTTAATTTTTTTGGTCACTAGGAGGCTTAAAATATGAATAGCAAATTTTCAAGAAAATTTCAAACACTGATTTTTTTAGGGACCAGTTCAGTTCTGATGTGACTTTGAGGGACTTGTATGTGAGACACCCCCATAAATGATGCCATTTCAAAAACTGCACCCCTCACAGTATTCAAAACAGCATTTTGGAAGTTTGTTAACCCTTTAGGTGTTTCACAGGAATTAAAACAAAGTGTAGGTGAAATTTCAAAATTTCATTTTTTTGCAGATTTTCAATTTTAATACATTTTTCTAAGGAACACAGTAGATTTTACTAGAGAAATGTGACTAAAAATTGATTCCCCCAATTATTTTGTTTTCATAAATATCCTATATGTGGCCCTAGTGTGCACGTTGACCAAAACACAGGCTTCATAATAGAAGGAGCACCTACTTGATTTTGGAGCCTCCTTTTTTGGAGATTATTTTTTAGGCACCATGTAGGTTTCTAGGCACCATAAGATGCTAAAAGTTAGGAACCCCCCCACAAGTGACCCCATTTTGCAAACTACACCCCTCAGGGAATTCATCTAGGGGTATAGTGTACATTTCAAACCCCCAGGGGTTTCACCAATTGTGGTACAACTGGGCTGTGAAAATGAAAAATTAAATTTTTTACACAAAAATGCAGTTCTGGCTCAAAATTTTTCATTTTCACAAGGAATGAAGGAGACAAAGCACCCCAAAATCTGTGCCCCAATTTCTCCCGAGTACGGCAATGCCTCACATGTGACCAAAAAATACCATTTGGGTGCATGGCAGGACTCAGAAAGGAAGGAGTGATTTTTGGATTTTGCAGCTCAGATTCTGGTGGAATGTTGGTGGGTGCTATGTTGCATTAGCAAGACCCCCCAAGCACCAATACAGTGGAACCCCCCCACAAGTGACCCCATTTTGCAAACTACACCCCTCAGGGAATTCATCTAGGGGTATAGTGTACATTTCAAACCCCCAGGGGTTTCACCAATTTTGATACAACTGGGCAGTGAAAATGAAAAATTACATTTTTTTACACAAAAATGCAGTTCTGGCTCAAAATTTTTCATTTTCATAAGGTATGAAGGAGAAAAAGCACCCCAAAATCTGTGCCCCAATTTCTCCCGAGTATGGCAATGCCTCATATGTGACCAAAAAATACCAGTTGGGTGCATGGCAGGACTCAGAAGGGAAGGAGTGATTTTTGGTGGTGGAATGTTGGTGGGTGCTATGTCGCATTAGCAAGACCCCCAAAGCACCAATACAGTGGAACCCCCCCACAAGTGACCCCATTTTGCAAACTACACCCCTCAGGGAATTCATCTAGGGGTATAGTGTACATTTCAAACCCCCAGGGGTTTCACCAATTTTGATACAACTGGGCAGTGAAAATGAAAAATTACATTTTTTTACACAAAAATGCAGTTCTGGCTCAAAATTTTTCATTTTCAGAAGGTATGAAGGAGAAAAAGCACCCCAAAATCTGTGCCCCAATTTCTCCCGAGTACGGCAATGCCTCACATGTGACCAAAAAATACAATTTGGGTGCATGGCAGGACTCAGAAGGGAAGGAGTGATTTTTGGATTTTGCAGCTCAGATTCTGGTGGAATTTTGGTGGGTGCTATGTCGCATTAGCAAGACCCCCCAAGCACCAATACAGTGGAACCCCCCCACAAGTGACCCCATTTTGCAAACTACACCCCTCAGGGAATTCATCTAGGGGTATAGTGTACATTTCAAACCCCCAGGGGTTTCACCAATTTTGATACAACTGGGCAGTGAAAATGAAAAATTACATTTTTTTACACAAAAATGCAGTTCTGGCTCAAAATTTTTCATTTTCATAAGGTAAGAAGGAGAAAAAGCACCCCAAAATCTGTGCCCCAATTTCTCCCGAGTATGGCAATGCCTCATATGTGACCAAAAAATACCAGTTGGGTGCATGGCAGGACTCAGAAGGGAAGGAGTGATTTTTGGTGGTGGAATGTTGGTGGGTGCTATGTCGCATTAGCAAGACCCCCAAAGCACCAATACAGTGGAACCCCCCCACAAGTGACCCCATTTTGCAAACTACACCCCTCAGGGAATTCATCTAGGGGTATAGTGTACATTTCAAACCCCCAGGGGTTTCACCAATTTTGATACAACTGGGCAGTGAAAATGAAAAATTACATTTTTTTACACAAAAATGCAGTTCTGGCTCAAAATTTTTCATTTTCATAAGGTATGAAGGAGAAAAAGCACCCCAAAATCTGTGCCCCAATTTCTCCCGAGTACGGCAATGCCTCACATGTGACCAAAAAATACCATTTGGGTGCATGGCAGGACTCAGAAGGGAAGGAGTGATTTTTGGATTTTGCAGCTCAGATTCTGGTGGAATTTTGGTGGGTGCTATGTCGCATTATCAAGACCCCCCAAGCACCAATACAGTGGAACCCCCCCACAAGTGACCCCATTTTGAAAACTACACCCCTCAGGGAATTCATCTAGGGGTATAGTGTACATTTCAAACCCCCAGGGGTTTCACCAATTTTGATACAACTGGGCAGTGAAAATGAAAAATTACATTTTTTTACACAAAAATGCAGTTCTGGCTCAAAATTTTTCATTTTCATAAGGTATGAAGGAGAAAAAGCACCCCAAAATCTGTGCCCCAATTTCTCCCGAGTATGGCAATGCCTCATATGTGACCAAAAAATACCAGTTGGGTGCATGGCAGGACTCAGAAGGGAAGGAGTGATTTTTGGTGGTGGAATGTTGGTGGGTGCTATGTCGCATTAGCAAGACCCCCAAAGCACCAATACAGTGGAACCCCCCCACAAGTGACCACATTTTGCAAACTACACCCCTCAGGGAACTCATCTAGGGGTATAGTGTACATTTCAAACCCCCAGGGGTTTCACCAATTTTGATACAACTGGGCAGTGAAAATGAAAAATTACATTTTTTTACACAAAAATGCAGTTCTGGCTCAAAATTTTTCATTTTCAGAAGGTATGAAGGAGAAAAAGCACCCCAAAATCTGTGCCCCAATTTCTCCCGAGTACGGCAATGCCTCATGTGTGACCAAAAAGTGGCAGGACTCAGAAGGGAAGGAGTGATATTTGGATTTTGCAGCACAAATTCTGGTGGAATGTTGGTGGGTGCTATGTCGCATTAGCAAGACCCCCAAAGCACCAATACAGTGGAACCACCCCACAAGTGACCCCATTTTGCAAACTACACCCCTCAGGGAACTCATCTAGGGGTATAGTGTACATTTCAAACCCCCAGGGGTTTCACCAATTTTGATACAACTGGGCAGTGAAAATGAAAAATTACATTTTTTTACACAAAAATGCAGTTCTGGCTCCAAATTTTTCATTTTCAGAAGGTATGAAGGAGAAAAAGCACCCCAAAATCTGTGCCCCAATTTCTCTCGAGTATGGCAATGCCTCATGTGTGACCAAAAAGTGGCAGGACTCAGAAGGGAAGGAGTGATATTTGGATTTTGCAGCACAAATTCTGGTGGAATGTTGGTGGGTGCTATGTCGCATTAGCAAGACCCCCAAAGCACCAATACAGTGGAACCACCCCACAAGTGACCCTATTTTGCAAACTACACCCCTCAGGGAATTCATCTAGGGGTATAGTGTACATTTCAAACCCCCAGGGGTTTCACCAATTGTGGTACAACTGGGCAGTGAAAATGAAAAATTACATTTTTTTACACAAAAATGCAGTTCTGGCTCAAAATTTTTCATTTTCATAAGGTATGAAGGAGAAAAAGCACCCCAAAATCTGTGCCCCAATTTCTCCCGAGTATGGCAATGCCTCATATGTGACCAAAAAATACCAGTTGGGTGCATGGCAGGAATCAGAAGGGAAGGAGTGATTTTTGGATTTTGCAGCTCAGATTCTGGTGGAATGTTGGTGGGTGCTATGTGGCATTAGCAAGACCCCCGAAGCACGGTGAAATGATGAACCTAATAATCCATAGATGTGTGGTATATTTTAAAACACTCCTTTATACATAGGCCGGGTTTGTCGGGGCAAGTTTCACAGTGGAAAATAGTTTCCTTTCTTATTCCCTTTTTATAGCAAACTTTGCACCTTTTTTGTGTCCTGCCCTTTCTTGCAGTGGAGGGGATTTCGTTCGGAAAATGCTGCCCTGGTACAATACGGGGGCCAGTACTAGAAGTACTGGGGCCCTCTGCCTGCTGGTTCCCAAATACTAGGCCCTTTATGACTTCCTCTTGAAAGTGCATAAATGTCCCCCTCTGGCCGGTAGAACGGAATAGCACGTAAGCGTTATACAGTGCCATCTGGATGATATACACGGCCAGCTTCTTGTACCAGATTTTTGTTTTCCGCAGGGCACTGTACGGCTTCAGTACCTGATCTGAAAGATCCACTCCGCCCATGTACCTATTGTAATCCAGGATACAATTAGGTTTTGAGGTGTGGGTACTGGTACCTCGTACAGGGACGGAGGTGGTACTGTCTCCGTGAATTGTTGTCAGTATAAGGACATCCCTCTTGTCCTTATATTTGACCAACAACATATTTTCGGTGCATATTCCCCTGCTTTCACCCCTTCTCATTACTTGGGCAATGTGCGTTTTTGGGAGGCCTCTTTGGTTCTTGCGCACAGTACCGCAAGCTGCTGTACCTCTTGAACCAAGGGCCTTAAACAGGGGGATGCTAGTGTAAAAGTTATCCACATAGAGGTGATAACCTTTATCCAGGAAGGGGTGCACTAAATCCCAGACAATTTTTCCACTAACACCTACGAGGGAGGGGGGGCATTCTGGCGGTTCAATTCTTGAATCCTTCCCTTCATATACCCTAAACCTGTGAGTGTACCCTGAGGTGCTTTCACACAGCTTATACATTTTTATGCCATACCTTGCCCTCTTACTGGGAAGGTACTGGCGGAATTTAACCCTTCCTTTAAAATGTATAAGGGACTCGTCTATGCAAATGAATTTATCTGGGATGTACATCTCTTCAAATTTGGCACTGAAATGATCAATGACCGGCCTGACTTTGAATAGCCGGTCAAAGGTGGGATCATCTCTGGGTGGGCACTGTGCATTATCGTTGTAATGCAAAAATTTAAGGATCGTCTCAAATCGAGCCCGGGGCATGGCCATACGGTAAAATGGGGTGCTGTACAGAACATCTGTACTCCAATATTGCCTAATTTCTGGCTTTTTTACTATGCCCATATGAAACACCAGACCCCAAAACGTCATCATCTCTACTGCATCTACAGGGGTCCACCTAGCAAATGATGACGTGGGGTTTTGAGCAATAAACTGCTGGGCATATAAATTACTTTGGTCCACCATTAAATTTATAAAATCATCAGAGAAAAATAATTTGAAAAAGTCAATTTCTCTGAGACCTGTGGAATCAAATTGGATTCCTGGCATGGCCAAAAACTCAGGAACCTGGGGCTCAAAATTGTCTGGTGGTGGGGTCCATACGAGATCAATTATTGGGGGGTGGGTCTCAGCTGCTCTACGGGGGCGTCTTTGAGGGGGTCCCTCATCACCAGAGGAGGAAGAGGAGCTTAAGACGAATCCTTCAAATTCCCCGCTTGCATCACTGGCTGTGTCAGAGTCAGAGGCAAGCATGGCATATGCCTCCTCCGCTAAATACATTCTTCTGGATGACTGGGATGACATTTGGGATGACATTTGGGATGCCATTTTTATTTTTGTGTTACTGGTAGTGAAATGTTTCAACACGTGTATAGTGTAGGGGGGGGTACAAACTTTATTTCAATCCGGGGGGTATGTAGTGTGTAGTGTGTATGTAGTGCAGAAAAAAAAAATACTTTATACAAAAAAAAAAAATTGAAGGGGTTAAAAAAAAAAAAAAATTGAAGGGGTTAAAAAAAAAAATTGAAGGGGTTAAAAAAAAAAAAAAAAAAGGTCCTGCGCCAAAAATTGAGCACAGATGTTGGTCAGTAACGTCCGTCACTGAACAGCGCTCAAAGGCAACAGGACACCCACAAAATCACAGTGTGTGTAAAAAAATAATTAAAAAAAGACCCCACAGCACCCACAAAAAAAAAAAGGTGATCAGTGATGCGACACTGATTACCAGTGAGGGGCAGCAGGTGCACAACCTTTGGTGCAACTGACAGTGCAACTGGCAGGTATATATATATAAAAAAAAAAAAACCTCTGCACCCCCAAAAAGTTGCTGATCACCTCAGATATAGTGATCAGCACAAAAGCCGGGGGCAGCAGACACAAAATTTAGCACTCTCTATCACTCTCTGTCACTATCTCTCTCTATCTCTCTATCTCTCACTATCTATCACTCTATGACACTGCAGCAGCAGCACTGACAGTTATATATATGAAAAATAACCCCTGCACCCCCAAAAAGTTGCTGGGGGTGCACAAAAGGGGGGCAGCAGACACAAAATATAGCAGTCTCTATCACTCTCTGTCACTATCTCTCTCTATCTCTCTATCTCTCTATCTCTCACTATCTATCACTCTATGACACTGCAGCAGCAGCACTGACAGGTATATATATATATAAAAAAACCCTGCGCCCCCAAAAAGTTGCTGATCAGTTAATTTATACTGATCAGCACAAAGGGGGGGGGGGCAGCAGTCAGTTATATAAAAAATATATAGCACAATCTGTCACTATCTCTCTATCTCTCTCTATCTCTCTCTCTCTCTATCTCTCTCTATCTCTCTATCTATAACTCTATTACACTGCAGCAGCACAAAATATAGCACTCTCTGTCACTAGGCCTCTCTATCTCTCTCTATCTCTATCTCTCTATCTAATAACTCGCAGCAGCACAACACAGCACAACACAGCACAGGATGTCACAAGAGGAAGCAAGATCCAGGCAGTGATCAGGTAAGTATTTAGCAAGGTTCTGGTCAGTAAATGGCGACAGCTGGGCACGGTGACCGCACTGCACGCTATTCCAGACCGGAATGGCGTCTGCAGTGCAGTCACCGTTAGTTTAAACCCCCCTCCATGGCTGTGATTGGTCCGTCGGTCCGACGAACCAATCACGGCCTTTGGGGGCGGGCGGGGTGAGGTGGGGTGACACCAGTGGGGGGTGACGGGGGGGCGGCATCGCAGCCCCCCCTGGGCATGCAGGGACATGTCTGCTGTCAGGGACAGCAGACATCGTCCCTCTGTCACTGCGTCTCTAGACGCAGTGACAGTTTGAAGTCATGACGTATATATACGTCATGTGTCGGGAAGTACTTCCCGGCCATGACGTATATATACGTCAAATGTCGGGAAGGGGTTAAAAATAGTTTTGACTTTCCTGTGTTGACCATTTACATGTCGACCTTTTGCTGGTGTCAACCTTTTGTTAATGTCGACCTAGAACATGTCGATCTTTTTTATATGTTAACCTACTCTCTGGTGACCTATTGACCTAATAATCCTCATCCAACCATTCTACTACTAATATTATATGTATATAACTCCTGTGTTCCGCAGGTGTGGCCGCCATGCTGATATGTGCACAAACCGGAACTGATCCCCAAGGTAAGTGCTGTGCAGAATAATGCTACTTATTGGCCCTTATTCTGGTCCTTTCGCTCCCCTGTGTATTCGCGCAGGGGAGCGATGTTTTGCGGCTGGTGCGAGCGAGTACTGTGAGCTGCTTGTCTGCAGTCCAGTTCACACCTAGCAGTGCGGGCAGGGGACGTGGGGCTGTGCTCATGAGAACGCTGGGCATTCCCATGGTACTTTCCCGATGACGCCGCACAGGACGCTCCCAGATGTAAAACACCAGAGAGGAGTCTTCCATCTACGAGCGCTGTAGAAATTATTTGATGGTTGGCGACCATTGAACAATTTCCTCCCCGCACGAAAGCTGCAAATGGATGTTTATGCTAAACATTAATTTGCACTCAGGGGAACTTGGCGTGCGAGGGGCAGGTGGCCAGCCGTGCGGGGGGCATTTCAATGACTGGCAAAGATGTGATATTTACAGTTTGCGAGTCAACCAGAATAAGGCCTATTGTGTGTGTGTGTGTGTGTGTGTGGGGGGTGGATGTCATAGGGAGTAACACTATGGTAGATGAGAGGAAACACATTCTTCTCAGGTGAGACATGGGGCCCAGATCCCTTCTCCTAATTAGAGATAAGCTGAACATTTGGGTCTACAGAACCTCATCACATCTGTCTCTGCGCTTCCTTCCTTTTACAGGAACCACTAAGCGATGTGGAAAGAACAAAATATGGAGCTGTAAGGAAACTTGTGGCCGACTTTGCAAGGACATGAATAAACTTGTTCCCTGTAACAAAATGTGCACGCAAGGCTGTGGGTGTAAGCCGGGGTACTGGTATAAGTATCTGAATGATGACACGTGTGTGCTTCCTGAGGATTGCCCAGGCAATAAATAAAGGGAATTAAATAATTCTGACAAACACTGATTGGCCTGTGCTTCTCTAATCTGTGCTAAGTGACCCTGTTATTATCGATCACATTGATAAGGTCTCATATAGCGTATTCCTATACCGTATACTAGTCTGCAGTAGTGCTACTTTAAAAACTGCCCAACCCCCCCCCCCCCCCCCCCACTGAAAAAAATCCCCCCCCCCCCCATTCCTGCTCCTTGTCTGGCATTTTCCCCTCCAGCCTCCGTTCCACATTTGTTCCTGCTATATCTGCCACTGGGGTTTTATTTCCGTACCAGCAATGAAAATGTATTTCCCAAAATGGCCGCCGCCTCATTGACAGTTTTTATGAATGCTAGAGGATGGCACGGCCATTTTGGGAAGGACATTTTCATTGACTGCAGGTGCGACGGGACCCCAGCGGAGATGGAACGGAGGCATTCAGGCAGACAGGGTCACAGGGGGGGGTACTCATTAACTAGGCCCGGGCTTGCTGGAGGGGCCCTGGTCTGACCCCCCCCCCCCCTTCCTCCTCCGTCCCTCCCGGGCGGCAGCAGCAGCACATGGCTCTACAGCATGTGCTGTGCTGACAGCAGGCTCAGCATGGCCGCAAACTGCATAGGAGAATATTACACTGTCAAAACACAGAGTAAAGGCAGAATAAACTTGGTCAATGGGTAACTGCAGGGGATATATATACGAGAGAGAGAGAGAGGGGAGAGGGGAGAGGGGAGAGGGGTGAGGGGAGAGGGGGTGGGGGGGGGAGGGAGAGAGATGTGGTAAGTGGCACTCCTTTGGACTTCACAAAAATGACTATGTAGACGCAATCAGCTCCAACATTTCAGATTTTACTCAGTTTTCAAGGATAGAACCATTTCTTTGAGTGCAGCACCTGGGCAGTTGTCATGTGTATCTTGGAGTGCCGGTAACCAAGTATCTATTTATATATATATATATATATATATATATATATATATACACACACATACATACATACATACATACATACATACCACATGAAATGCCTGTGTTTGTCCCAGCGCTGCCTCTGATTAAAAACCCTCCCATGACTAGGCTGCTGCTGCTGTTCTCCATGGGCCTGAGAAGCATGTAATGAGCTCCACCAATCAGAGCTCAGCACAAACGTCTCAGCCTCTGCCCTCTGGTGCAAAGTGTCATGGGACTTAGTCAACTCCCAATAATGCACTGCACACTTGTGCACTTCCCCTAACTGAGTAAATGAGTAAAAAGGTAAAAGATTCATTATGGGGCTGATTCTGAATTTGGAGCAAAGCAATAGGTGCAAATACACGTATTATGTTTGTATGCAGGGTAAACACTAGGTGCTTTTGCATGTAGCCCACAGATTTATTTGTTTTGGGGGGAAAAAAACAACATTTTATGTATTTGAAAAACATTGAGAGGAAAGACAAAAATGACTTCCAATATAAGGCCAGGTGCAATGAAACGGTACGGTGCCAATAAAATGTAAGAAAACAAACATAGGATGCATCATATAATAACAAAAAATAAAAATACAAAGGGGCAAATTTACTAAGATGGGAGTTCTACTTCACAGGGGATCTTGATATGGGCAACCAATCAGAATCTACTTTATTTATTTAGCACAGGCATGTCCAAACTGTGGCCCCTCAGCTGTTGTGAAACTACACATCCCAGCATGCCTTGGCAAACTTTTAGCATTCCCTAATGGCAAAACTGTAGCATGATGGGACTCGTAGTTTCACAATAGCTGGAGGGCCACAGTTTGGACATGCCTGATTTAGCACCTTCCAGAAGATAATAGATAGTATCTGATTGGATGCCCATAGCAACCACCCAGAATGAAGCCCAAGAGGAAGACGAATGGAGAGGGAAAGGAAGACGTGTTGCAGTGACGAGTGATGCGGGAGAGTCACAATGTATAGCGGCCCTCATTCTAGTCCATACGCTCCCCTGTGACTTTGCACAGGGCAGCGATGCTTTGCGACTGTGCATAAACAGCAATGCGCATGTGTATCCAGATTGTGTGAGCGGCCACAGCAAATTGATTATTCGCCGTCTGCTTGCACACAGCAATGCGGGTGGAGGGCGCGGGGCGGCGGGCATTCCATGCGTGTACCCATGGTTATTCGGCGGTGACACAAGTGCGGAGGGGCGGGCAGCTGATGTCAGCGTATGTCATTTGCTCGTCTGCTTCCCATACAGGCCGCTCACAAATCTAAGACAGCAAGACAGTGGGCAGTATTCAATGTGAAATATTCTCTGTGCATGGCGAGAGATTTTTTCCTCTCGCCATGCACTCACCCTGTTCCGGAGGGCTCGCTGCCACTCCTGCTCCCACTACTCAATGTGGTTAAGACTTGCCACAACTCGAGGCGAGTCTTAACTCCTGCAGCGGACGAGCGTCCGCAGCAGGGAGCTGGCAGGGAGCCGTGGTACGGTGGCAGCCAGGGAGATTAAAGTCTCCCTGGCTGCCCCAGAACATATGTGGAGGGGAGGTGGGCTCCCCGGGACCCAGGCAGCACAAGCTGCCCCCCCCCCCTATAGCCAGCGGGGGACCCAGTATTCACTGCACCCGATTGTGCATATGTAATGATCGGATGCAGTGAATATATGAATATCTAATGAGCGGCTCGAGAGCTCCAGCCCCCTGCTGGCTGCTCTGTGTAAAAAAAAAAAAAATTAAAAAAATATATATTTTTAAATTAAATATATATTCATGTGCTATAAGCACATGAATAAAAATAACATGCCCCTTCACAGAAAAAAAAATCCAGATTTTTTTACACCAAAATTTAAAAAAAAACCTTTTAGTTTAAAAGTTCACATTCCAGCTCTCCATGAAAAGATGGAAAATTGCTACACGGAGAGAGACGGCGAAAATCACTTAGAAAGACGGCGAATATTTCACATTGAATAGGGTTGCTCGCTTTTGGAGAGCAAAATGCTCCGTCCAAGGCGAAAAAAGCACAAATTCGCCCTAAAACAGGGCAAATTTTTCTCATTGAATACTGCCCAGTGTCTTAGAACTGCGAGTGCTGTAGAAATCATTTGTTGGTCGGCGACCATTGAATGGGGGCGGTGTATGGACACACACATATATTATATACATAATAAATAATAACATAAACGGTACTTGTTTCCTAGCACGGCGCCACCTACTTTAATTGTATGCCATCGGGTGTGAAAAATCGGGTCGATCGCATCGCATGCAACCAAATCGCATGCTATGCGATGCGACCGATGCAACTGTTTTTTACATTGGATTCAATGTAAAATTGTCATTGAGACCCGATTTTACATCAAAACCAATGTTAAATGCCCCCCAGACCCCATTTTTAATTGTATAAGCACCCTGTTGGGCCATTACTATGTGAAATGCACCCCCATTGTCAACGCCACGATCAACGTCAACCCGGAGCGTGGCGAGCGCAGCGGTACGTGTCCTCCGACCTTTTCATACCCCCATTATCCACGTCTGCGTGGAGTTGATTTTATATAGTGTTGCGAACGCAGCGAGCCACTGAGCCCGAAGCAAGGCGAGCGGACGCGCATAATTTCACATGTATTACGTGTCCGCTCGCCACGCTTTGGGCTCACTATATAAAACCAACTCCACACCGATGTGGATAGTGGGGGTATGAAAAGGTCGGAGGACGCGTACCGCCGCCCCTCGCAGGCTCGCCACGCTTCAGGTTGGCGTTCATCGTGGAGGCCCGTTAACAATGGGGGGGGGGGGGGGGCATTTCACATACAAATTACCCATCAGGGTGGCTATACAATAAAAAATTGGGTATATTGGGCCATTTAACATTGGTTCCAATGTAAAAAATCGGGTCCATTGCATCGGTCGCATTGCATGCCATTATAATGGCCGTTTTTTACTAGGGATGTGCACCGGCCACTTTTCGGTTTTGGGTTTTGGGTTCTGATTACCTTGAGGTTTTGGGTTCTAATGGGTTTTGCCAAAATACCTCCTAAGTGTTTTGTGTTTGGATTTTTGGGGTTTTGGGTTCTGATTTATTTGTTAAAAAGGCATAAAAACTGCTAAAATCACAATTTTTTTTCTCCTACGCTATATTAACCTCAATAACATTCATTTCCACTCATTTCCAGTCTACTCTGAACACCTCACAATATTGTTTTTAGGGCAAAAGGTTGCACCGAGGTAGCTGGATAACTATTCTAAGCCACACAAGTGTGCAGCACAAACACGTGGCTCATGTAAGAGTGGCACTGCAGCGGTAGATACGGCAGTATTAGGCAGTGGGCCCCAGACCAGACGGTAGATACGCCAGTATTAGGCAGTGAGCCCCAGACCAGACGGTAGAACATAGGGCTCTGACCCTTGGTGAGTTCTATCCTATTAGTAGTCACAGAGTGTGGGAGTGTGGAATTGATGCCCTGCAGATACCTTGTGAAAATTAAAGAAACCCTGATGTGCACATAGGGCACTGATTACAGGTCAGTTGACAGTTGATGTTAGTGGTGCCAGTGTACATGCTAAGAGAGCGGCAGAGAGAGGATGGAAATGGGATTAAAAATAGGCCCTGGCATTTTAAGTACGCAGGGCCACCATGGCGACAAAAGTGCAGGATGTAGTTGTATGCGCGCCAAAGGCGCGCTCCGGAAAAGGGGTTGTGGCCACTCAACAGGGGGCGTCTCCTTGAGTGTAGTGTACAACACCATATACAACTTCTACACATTATGCAATAAAATACAAGACCCCATTATACTTGCCCCTTACACATGATGCCAAATGGAATGAGCCAACAATCACATAATGCCACACTGATTGAGCCAAAATTCACATAATGCCACACGGATTGAGCCAAAATGCACATAATACCAAATGGATTGAGCCAAAATTCACATAATGCCACATGGATTGAGCCAAAATTCACATAATGCCACACGGATTGAGCCAGAATTCACATAATGCCACACAGATTAAGCCAAAATTAAACAATACGCTTCATAAACAGGGACATTGTCCACCAAAGGCATGCATTAGTAGATAGTGAACCATGTTCCGTCAAACTAAAAGTGACAGGTACCACACCCACAAACACACCCACACCACGCCCACAAACACTCCCCTTTCACTCCCATTTTCACTCCCCATTATACGCCCACTTTTAATAGTTTTTTATATAAATAAGCATGCAAAGTTATAAACTGTGTTTAAACATTGAAATTTATTCCAAAGTTAACCCTTTGAAGAAGCATTAGTAAATATGCCCAGTGAAATTACACGTTAGAGTTGCTTGATTTTAATAAGACTACAATATAGGGATATTGTTTATTTATTTCAAGCTTGATATAAGCCTCCACGCTTGCAATCTGCTATGGCTACGAACAAAAGATCCACGATGTTACAAAGTACGGATAACCGAAAAAAAACGGATGAAGAGTGCGTATTACACGGTATCAAACCCGGGCAGTTATAGCGGCGTTGAAAAGTTTTATGTGTCGAATAAAGATGCTTTTAAACTAAAGGATATTAAAGAATGGCTACAAAATCAAGATACATATACATTACATAAGCCGGCCAGGAAAAACTATAAAAGGAACATGATCTGCGTATCGGATATAAATCAACAATGGCAATGCGACTTGGTGTCACTCATAGATCTTGCAAAGTACAACGATGGTTTTAAGTACATACTAACCATTATTGATATTTTCAGTAAGAGAGCATGGGCTGAAAGCCTAGTGGCTAAGAACGCTACATCAGTCGCTAATGCTTTTGAAAAAATATTCCAGCAGGGTTGCATGCCAAAGAAGCTACAAACAGATCGCGGTAAAGAGTTTTTAAACAAAACCCTAAAAAAAGTCTTAGAAAAATATGATATACATCATTTTACGACAAATAACGACGTAAAGGCAGCTGTCATAGAACGATTCAATAGAACTTTAAAAACACGAATGTGGCGCTATTTCACGGCGATGAACACTTACAGATATATAGATGTTTTACAAGACTTCATAAGCAGCTATAATAACACTTACCATAGAACGATTAAGTGTACGCCGTGTGAAGTAAATCCCTCTAACGCTTTGAGAATTTTCAAGACGATGTACGGCAAATACTTTAATGCTAGCAAACATACGCCGCGTTTAGCGGTCGGTGAACACGTACGCATCTCCAAACATAAGGATATATTCCAGAAAGGTTACGAACAGAATTTTTCTGAGGAAATATTTGTCATACAGAGTGTGAACACTAAAGGTCTTAAACCGCTTTACACGTTGGAGGATCTCTACGGCGAGACTATATCAGGCAGTTTTTACCCCGAAGAGGTTCAAAGCATACCAAAAAATTATAACAGGATTTATAAAGTGGAAACGATTTTAAAAAATAAGACGGTCAGAGGTCGGAAATACGCGTTAGTCAAATGGCGCGGATATCCCACAAAATTTAATAGTTGGGTCGACGCGACGGAGATAAAAGACATATAATCAAAGAGGAAGATGGATGACAAATCGTTCTACATATTGTTGCCGAGTAATGCATCAGCCGCGACATTTCCGCAAAATAAGATTTCTAACTATACGACAAAGTTGGCTAAGCCGATAGACTTAAACGGTGAATGGGAAGTTGCGCTTACAGAAATACAATATCCACACACCTGGAATACAATCGATGTACGCGATTGTGTGTTGAAAATAACAAGATGGGATAGTTCGAACGATGCTGTGATACGGGTGTGTGTGAAACCAGGTTTTTATGAAACTATCGAAGCACTAATTGATGTATTTAATGCTGAAATTGACCGTCATAAACCGGATGGTGGATTAAAACTATGGTACGACCCGCTTGAACGTGCCGTATGCATCGACAATAAGATGATGTACCATATCACAGCCACCCCTAAGCTGACAAGAATACTGGGTTTACAACCAAAAACTAATTCTTTAAAACCCTGCGCAGACATCAACGGCGGACAATATACACTATACGTGTACACAGACATTATCGAGCACCAGAGGGTCGGTGACAGTTATGTACCGCTGCTGCGGACTATGGACAAAGATAGCGCCACAGATCACGTAATACACATGCGGGCTCTCGAGCTTCATAAAGCTTTGAATTTGACCCTTGATAAAATGATCAGCTTTAGTGATGTTGTTTGTTTTGAAAATTATTTAAAAACAACAATTAAAATATTATATTACAGCCGTTGTGATTGGCGCTACTTTTGCACAGGGGGGCCGTACAAAGACAACATATTGTTTGTTTTATGGCACGATGGACATTACTATGGAATTTTGGATATTAAAGCATTTGTTGGAGCTCGTCACTTCTGCACGTTTTGCGCAACCGCTTATCACCATAGAGATAAGCACGACTGTCTTTTTTTTTTGTAAGTCCTGCCTCAGACAGGATTGTGTTGATACAGGTCAGGCAGAGCTAAGGTGTCCTCAGTGTAGAGTGTTTTGCAGATCAACAGACTGCTTAGAGACCCACAAGTCTCTAGCGCTGGATCTTAAAATACAGTGCCTTCAAAAAATGTACTGCGATCGATGCGGTAGGTACACTATACCCACCCACGAGTGTCGTGGTATGACATGTCCCATTTGCAAAGTGAATGTTGACAATTTTGCAGGTCATATGTGCTATATTCAAAACATTAAACCATCAGATCCTAATTTGAAATATATTTTTTATGATTTTGAATGCATGCAAGAAACAGGGGTACACATACCAAATTACTGTTACGCCTTAACACTGGCTGATGAGAAATCCTGGGAGTTTCAGGGCTCTGCTTGTATTGTTGATTTTGTAAAAACATTCATGAAACCAAAATTTGAGGGGTACACATGCGTCAAATTATTAAAGAAAAATTGAAAACTTCTGTGTTGGCACAGGGCGGTAAACTGTTGTGTATAACGGCGTGTGATTTAAATATTCGTTTTATAGACTCTTTAAATTTCATGCCAATGCGCCTCAGTCATTTACCAAAAGCAATGGGTTTTGAGGGTTCAAAAGGCCATTTCCCTCACTTTTTTAATACAGCCGACAATCAAAATTATATAGGCGACATGCCTGATATTCAGCATTTTGGCATGCAATATATGATGGAATCAGAAAAGGTTGAATTCAAAGAGTGGTATGACAAATACAAGCATAAGCCATTTAACTTCCAGGATGAGCTTAAACGCTATTGCAAGGATGATGTGATAATATTACAGAGGGCTTGTAAGGTGTTCAGAGACACTGTTATATCAATGACCGAACAGGAGGATGTTGTATATAAGAAAAATAAGCCGGTCATTGTTAAGAGACATGTTGATCCTTTTCAACTGACTACTTTAGCATCGGTTTGCATGGCTATGTACCGATGTAGATTTTTGAAGGAAAACACAGTGGCGCTTGTACCGGGTGATAACTATCACAAAACTCAGAAGCGTTACTCAACACCAGCTATACAGTGGTTAATGTACATAGCGCATACAGAAGGCGTAGACATAAGACATGCATTACAAGGCGGTGAAAAGAGAGTTGGTAGCTACTACCTGGATGGGTATTCAGTGATTGATGGGGTACAAACAGCGTTTGAGTTCCAAGGTTGTTTTTATCACGGTTGTATCGCTTGTTACAATCCTGATGATGTAAACAAAGTGACTGAAACGACCTACGGTCAATTGCGCCACAAGACATTGGTGAGAATGAACTTTCTTAAGCACTGTGGCTTTCATTTGCGTGTTATTTGGGAATGCGAATGGAAAAAAATGTTACAGGATGATACCCGTCTACAGGATTTTCTTAAGGGCCAAGGTTTGCCCGAACCTTTGGATCCGCGAGATGCGCTTTACGGCGGCCGCACAAACGCCATAAAGCTTTATCATAAAACAGAGCAGGACGATCAGATACACTACTATGATTTTACCAGTCTGTACCCATTTGTCAACAAAACCAAATCATATCCTGTAAAACATCCCAGAATCATTTATAAAGATTTCGGTGATATTGCATCATATTTTGGCATTGCTAAAGTAAAAGTGTACCCACCACGTGGTCTTTTCTTTCCGGTTCTACCGGTTAAAATGCTCGGTAAACTAATGTTTCCTTTATGTCGCACATGCACCGAGTCTGGACAGACAGAGTCGTGCGAGCATACTGATGAGGAACGAGCACTCGTTGGTACGTGGTGTACCGTAGAGTTAAATTTAGCGGTTGAAAAGGGTTACAAAGTGTGTAAAATCTATGAGGTGTGGCAATTTGATGAGCAATCCAACACATTGTTTTCAGAGTACATTAAATTACATCTCAGGGACAAACAAGAGGCGTCTGGTTATCCTGATTGGTGTACAGACTCTGAGAAATGTCAAGAGTATATAGACGCCTATCAAAAAAATGAAGGGGTGTCATTACGCCCTGAATATATTTATCACAATCCTGCCAAGAGACAGCTATAAAACTTTTTTTGAATTCGTTGTGGGGCAAATTTGGCCAGAGGTGTAACTTACCCAATACGGAGCTAGTATCAAATCCCGACACGCTTTTTGAATACGCGTTTTTACCACACTATGAGGTGTCTGCTTTAGATTTCATAGATGATGACACGGTTATGATAAACTGGAAATATGCCAAAGATCATTACACCAGATCGAGTAATTGTAATATATTTATAGCCGCAGTAACAACAGCGTATGCCCGTATTGAACTGTACAATTTGCTGGATAGATTACAAGATCGTTGTCTTTACCACGATACAGACTCTGTCATTTTTGTCAGCAGGCCCGGTGATTGGAATCCGCCATTGGGTGATTATCTAGGCAAACTGACTAGCGAAATCCCAGCTGATGCGCATATAACAGAGTTTGTCTCAGCAGGGCCCAAGTCATACGGTTATCGTTTAAATAACGGAAAGACCGTTTTAAAAGTGAAAGGTATCACGCTGAATGTTGATAATGCTCAACATGTCAATTTTGATAGTCTAAAAGAAATGGTCTTAGATTATCCTTTAAACCCTGAAGGCGAAAATCAGAAAAAAATTGTTATACGTCAACCAGGCATAGTGCGGTTTAAAAAGTATTGGCAGATTGAAACGCGTGTGCTTCAGAAAACCCAAAAGTGTGTTTACACTAAACGGAGACTTACAGACAACTTCACAACGCTTCCATTTGGGTATTAAGATGGATATCAGACTGCAACACCCCTTTTCATGTATTTTAGCAGGGCCCTCCAATTCGGGCAAAAGTTATTTTGTGAAAATGCTGCTGCAAAATTCTGAAACTCATCTATCGCATATTCCCAATAATATTGTTTGGTTTTACGCTTGTTGGCAATCTATGTACGATCAACTGTTGCATGATTTTCCCAGTATGCGTTTTATAGAAGGACTGCCTGAAACTTTTAATGATGATCAACTTTTCCCCCCTGATAAGATTAATTTAGCAGTGGTTGATGATCTGATGGAGTCAGCTAGTAATAATTCAGAGATTGAGAAAGCTTTTACAAAGTATGTACATCATAGAAATCTCAGTATCATGTACCTTGTGCAAAATGTGTTTTGTCAGGGTAAAAAGAGCAGAACTATACATTTAAATACAAAATATATGGTTCTTTTCAAAAACCCTAGGGATAAATTACAAGTGACGACGCTGGCTAGGCAGATGTATCCCGGTAAATCAAGGTTCTTTTTAGAGTCTTTTGAAGATGCAACCAGTGCACCTTATGGGTATTTACTGGTTGATTTAAGAAACAATACACTTGATGAGTACCGTTTACGAAGCGGTTTATTCCCGCCAGATATACCAGTTGCGTATGTCCTTAAAAAGCAGGCTTCTAAAAAGCGGTAATTATACAACTTTTAGTCATTCCCCATAGTATAACCATCAGCGAGCATGTCAGCGCGTTTACGCCGTAATTGGGTGCTTTTAAAAGCATTAATAAAGGCGACACCGACTCAAAGAAACACTATTTTATCTACTGCTTCAAATGATTTGGTGACAGCCATTTGTGAGATTGCGCTCAACACGCTGAAAGGTAAAATACCGTTATCACAACGACAGTTGAATTACCTTAAAAAGAAGCGCAACCTTATAAAATCGCTTTGTAATTAGAAATGCACCATTGGTAAAAAGAAGCGGTTGGTGAAACAGTCCGGTGGATTTATTGGCTCGTTGCTTGGTTTTGCTATACCATTAATAACGGGTCTCCTGACTAATCGTTGATGGAATACGCTGAGAAAATGTATCTGGTGCCTCAGCAGCAGATAGAACGTCTACGCAACAAACCGGTTAATGATGATATATGTAAAACAGTCACGCAAGGTCTGGATGTAGAGATTACAAACATACTACAGAATAATGATTTATCAGAATATGATAAAGCTAAACGTTACACAGCCGCTTTGCAGAAATATCTGGTGTTGAGTAAGCAGGCTGATAGAGAATTGTCAACTTTAACTCTTTTAACACCCGAAACACCAACTGTTACTAAAACAAACAACCCCGATCAGTTGGATGAACCCGACTCGGTTTATCAGGAAGTTGTGGGTGGTGTTAATGCCCGGTACAGGAAGAACTCTGAAATTCTTTTGAGTAAAATGGCCAGTTCTAAACATATTACAAACTGGAATGCTAAAGGTGAATTTCTTTTTAAAGGTAATACTGTACAGGGTTCAAACATGTTGGATTTAATAAGACACATTACGCAAAGTTACAGTGTGTCGAGTCGTAATATGCCGAATGGGTGGACTGAAATTATGCATGCCATGGCTGAATTAAATATACCATCCACCGTAATCGGCAATGCATCAAATAGACTGTACCTAGACCGTTTAAAAGCAGAAACATCCGCCGATGGTGATGACTTTCTATTAACGCCTGCGATACAATCGCATAGAAAAAGGCGCCTAAATGTTTTAAGCACCCCCGGTTTAACAACGACTCATGGTTACTTAATGCCTAGGAAAAGACATATACAATTATTACAGGAGTCCCCGTGGCTGAGTCTATAATCTATTTCTATTGTATATTGTTTTTAATCTATGTTATTGTAATTATGTTTTAAAAGTTTGTTTATTATATTATTATTATATCGATGTAACATATAAAATACTTCAAATGTCATTCTGATTACAATTTTATAATATTGTAAAGTTGCTGTATCTGTGAATTTATGCTTTTTATGTTTCAATAAAATATACTTATGATTTAGAATGGCCTGTTTTGTTCTTTGTTTCTAATCAATGTTTTTAGAAGAAGCACAGATCACACAACTACATATAGTTTAAAACCGTTGTTTATTATAGTTATGAAACATTGTACATAAAATGTTTCAACCACAGGGGTGATTACAAGTTACACACTTCTGTATACAATTAGTCTTATAGCGACTCATGCAATGGCTTTTTGGCAGGCGTCTTACAAACATTGCGACTAAACGATCATTACGTTTTGTATCGGTACTAAATCGGTCTAGAAATTCATCATATTTGTACTTTTTACACATCAGAAATATAAAGTAAATACAGTATTGACCGCATACAGTACTTGAAAAGCCTTGTAATCGTCTGTTTTGGTGACAAATGTTCTTTGATTTAAAATGTAAAAACTTTATGATATTCTTTGGGAAAATGCCGCTGTCCAGTGGTAGACCGTAAGAATCAAAGAAATAGCAAAGCCCTCCTTCATTAAAATAAACGGCCAACCAGTGTTCACCGTGCTGTTCACTGCTATGCGTGTTGATTACAAACGCACAGGGGTAATGCGTCAGTTTATTGGTAGGTAACATATCACAGGCGTAGGTTCCTTTAAAATAATGACGCGTACTTGGTTCCGCATACAGAATACAATTTATCTGTAGCGTGTTCATTTTTAAGATTTCTTATAACGTAATGATATTTGTTAAAATAGGCGATAAAATATTAAAATAGTTTATTCCACTTATAGATAATCATACAACACATCACGCCTTTGATTAATTTCAATGATATTATCAAATATTGCATAAATGATTACGTTGACTGTCCGATCCAGCGCTTCTGCAAAGTGAAATTCGGCACGTAGGTTGCCAGTCCTTATCAAGGAAAGATGTTCGCCGCACTCCTGCTCCGGTGACAGATCAAAAGCAAATAGCGTGTAGCCGTTGAGATACTCTTCACGGTCAATCAGTATACCGGCGTCACATTTCTGTTTATTTGTGATCTGTATGAGCGACATATACTCTCTTACAGCATTACCATGTACAAAGTCTGGTTGAAATGGCTTTGCCGGGTGTGGCGTTCCATCCATATAAAGCGATGCAAAGCTCACATTTTTATGTTCAAAACAAAGGGGATTCCGATCAAGGGCTCCTGAAAATGCTTCGTTGTCCACAAAGCCTACTATGACCGTTTTCGGCACTTGACCCAAAAATAGATTTTCTAGATTAAATATTTCGCTTCCGTTTTCTTTTAGGCACGCCTTTTCTTGTATATATTATTCCTGAACCATCTTGTTTTGATTGGTTTGCTTCGTGTATTTTATTCACCACGGCTGTTGTGGCTTGTCCGATAAAGTCTTTCGCGATATTGCGCGCTGCAGTCTTCACATGCGGTTTAGCTAACTCTAAACCTCTCCGGAAAAGAGGTACTGCTTTTCTGAAAAGGCTTCGGAAAATACCGCCTAAACCGCATCCGTACATGTATGCGCTTCCGTGAAAACCGGGTAAACCATTACCGGCTTGCATTTTATAATATTGCGCGTAGAGAGCCGGATCACCATAATTTTTAACAACGACCATTCTGTTTAGTTAATAAATATCTTTTTTGCAACGTCTAAAGTGTAGTTTCACGATCGCTTTCCCAAACTTAAATGAGATGTTCTCATTCTGGTCGTTCTTTATCTCTATGGATATGGTGTCAAAATGCGCTTTGCACAACTTTACGTAATCGGGCTTCTCGTACCGTATAGTGACCATCTCGTTGTTACGACCCTTTATTACAACAGTCCGCAGCAGCGGTACATAACTGTCACCGACCCTCTGGTGCTCGATAATGTCTGTGTACACGTATAGTGTATATTGTCCGCCGTTGATGTCTGCGCACGGTTTTAAAGAATTAGTTTTTGGTTGTAAACCCAGTATTCTTGTCAGCTTAGGGGTGGCTGTGATATGGTACATCATCTTATTGTCGATGGATATGGCACGTTCAAGCGGGTCGTACCATAGTTTTAATCCACCATCCGGTTTATGACGGTCAATTTCAGCATTAAATACATCAAATAGCGCTTCGATAGTTTCATAAAAACCTGGTTTCACACACACCCGTATCACAGCATCGTTCGAACTATCCCATCTTGTTATTTTCAACACACAATCGCGTACATCGATTGTATTCCAGGTGTGTGGATATTGTATTTCTGTAAGCGTAACTTCCCATTCACCGTTTAAGTCTATCGGCTTAGCCAACTTTGTCGTATAGTTAGAAATCTTATTTTGCGGAAATGTCGCGGCTGATGCATTACTCGGCTGCAATATGTAGAACGATTTGTCATCCATCTTCCTCTTTGATTATATGTCTTTTATCTCCGTCGCGTCGACCCAACTATTAAATTTTGTGGGATATCCGCGCCATTTGACTAACGCGTATTTCCGACCTCTGACCGTCTTATTTTTTAAAATCGTTTCCACTTTATAAATCCTGTTATAATTTTTTGGTATGCTTTGAACCTCTTCGGGGTAAAAACTGCCTGATATAGTCTCACCGTAGAGATCCTCCAACGTGTAAAGCGGTTTAAGACCTTTAGTGTTCACACTCTGTATGACAAATATTTCCTCAGAAAAATTCTGTTCGTAACCTTTCTGGAATATATCCTTATATTTGGAGATGCGAACGTGTTTACCGACCGCTAAACGCGGCGTATGTTTGCTAGCATTAAAGTATTTGCCGTACATCGTCTTGAAAATTCTCAAAGCGTTAGAGGGATTTACTTCACACGGCGTACACTTAATCGTTCTATGGTAAGTTTTATTATAGCTGCTTATGAAGTCTTGTAAAACATCTATATATCTGTAAGTGTTCATCGCCGTGAAATAGCGCCACATTCGTGTTTTTAAAGTTCTATTGAATCGTTCTATGACAGCTGCCTTTACGTCGTTATTTGTCGTAAAATGATGTATATCATATTTTTCTAAGACTTTTTTTAGGGTTTTGTTTAAAAACTCTTTACCGCGATCGGTTTGTAGCTTCTTTGGCATGCAACCCTGCTGGAATATTTTTTCAAAAGCATTAGCGACTGATGTAGCGTTCTTAGCCACTAGGCTTTCAGCCCATGCTCTCTTACTGAAAATATCAATAATGGTTAGTATGTACTTAAAACCATCATTGTACTTTGCAAGATCTATGAGTGACACCAAGTCGCATTGCCATTGCTGATTTATATCCGATACGCAGATCATGTTCCTTTTATAGTTTTTCCTGGCCGGCTTATGTAATGTATATGTATCTTGATTTTGTAGCCATTCTTTAATATCCTTTAGTTTAAAAGCATCTTTATTCGACGCATAAAACTTTTCAACGCCGCTATAACTGCCCGGGTTTAATACCGTGTAATACGCACTCTTCATCCGTTTTTTTTTCGGTTATCCGTACTTTGTAACATCGTGGATCTTTTGTTCGCAGCCATAGCAGATTGCAAGCGTGGAGGCTTATATCAAGCTTGAAACAAATAAACAATATTCCTATATTGTAGTCTTATTAAAATCAAGCCCCTCTAATGCATAATTTCACTGGGCATATTTACTAATGCTTCTTCAAAGGGTTAACTTTGGAATAAATTTCAATGTTTAAGCACAGTTTATAACTTTGCAAGCTTATTTATATAAAAAAACTATTAAAAGTGGGCGTATAATGGGGAGTGAAAATGGGAGTGAAAGGGGAGTGTTTGTGGGCGTGGTGCCTGTCACTTTTAGTTTGACGGAACATGGGTCACTATCTACTTGCATTAAACATTTACAACATAATGTCCATTACACGTTAAGTTACACACCATTATGTCCATTATGTATTATGCCAAACACGATAATGCCTATTAAAAATTATGCTACATAAGTGCTGCTTATCTACATGCTCATTGCCAAGGGATCCATGCTCATTGCCAGAGGTTCCATGCTCGTTGCCATGTGGGATTACATGCTCATTGCCAATGGGGGAATACATGCTCACAGTAAATGGGGGACAGCCGCCGCCAGGCAGAAGTGATAACCACTGACAGTGGCAGAGCCTGGCTGTATTCAGAGCACTGCAGGTCCCGGTTATATGAAATAATAACAGCAATAATAAGCATCATTGCTGTATTACAGGGAGGCTCCCGGGGATACCGCTGCTGCAAATCACAACCTCAGTTATGGTAACACACAGGACTCACCTGTATCCTGGCCACACCCACATCCGTAATCCTGTATATGTCTGTGCACCTGCAGGGCGAGCAGAAGACGCTGGGTATACTGCACAGGTGAGTGCACAGGTACTGCACGCAGAACTCCTCCTGTATTACTGACAGTTGTGTCCAGTTATGGAATTATCTCTGATATATTTATATGTAAATGACTCATGTTAATGTAATGTTAATGTGTTCTATTATAGGAGTCCAACTGCCAACCATACTGGAGCTCTATAATTCTAGAATTTTAAAGAGTACTAAAAATATTTTAGCCGATTCCAGTCACCCGTTTTTTAGTTCATTCGAGCAATTACCTTCGTTAAAAAGGTTCAGAACCATGAGGGCACGTACTAGCCGCTTGCACAACAGTTTCCTTCCATCAGCAGTGCGTATGTTGAATGTTTGAAGTGATGTTTGATTTTATGTATCCCTTAAGTATTTTTCTTCCCTTTTTATATGTATTATACGGATATTGCTTTTACTGTATTGGTATTTATGTACTACACAATTTCGTCTGCAGTGAGATTTCTTCTCCCGCTGTTGATGACAATAAAAATTGACTTGACTTGACTTGACTTCCTCGATAATGCATTAATGGTCTACATTTATACATCTAACCCAAATGTATTGTCTACAAAACCTATTGTACTTATTTATTTAGTATTAATTTAGTATTAATTAATTAATTTAAAGTTTCTCCCATCTCTGTAATTTACACCACAGTATCTGATAATCTTCCTGCTGAATGTACGTCTGGTTCTGTAATCACATATAATAACACTTCCCTGGTGTCACTGATTGTTACCTGGCTTTGTGCTGTCTCAGTTGTGCGTTATGTCTTTGTCTCCCAATCTCTCCCGTCCTATGCAGAGAACTGATCGGGAACATTGAGGAACCATGGGTCTGACATCCGCACACATGCTGGTGACTTTCAGTGAGTCCATATCTGATATAATGTCAGTCACATCTGTGTGTAGTGCTGTAACGTGTGGCCAGCAGCCTGGGAGAACCTCAGTAGCTGCTTGTGGTTGTAGTAGGATACTGACAGCAATGGGTGCCAGACGCGATCCTGACAGTCATTTACCCGACATCGGGATCCTGACTGTCAAAACTCCGACAGACGGTTGCCCGACGGCCACCGGCTATTCTCCCTCGTGGGGGTCCACAACCCCCATATAGGGAGCGCGAGCCACCGTGCCCGCAGCGTGGCGAGCGCAGCGAGCCCACAAGGGTCTTTGTTGCACTCACCATGCTGTCTGAGTCCAGGCAGTCGGGATCCCGACTGTCGGTACCCTATACCACACCCGACAGCAATAGCTGTATCCTGGGTCCCTGACACCTCTGAGGTTACTGGAAGTTCTTGTATTCCTGTAGGCACCTCTACTTAGCTTATATTCAAGTAAGTGGGCACTTTTCTGCTATGGTTATGGTCGACCACCCTTAGTTGAAAGTTAGACGCCAGCGGCAGAGTGACAGGAGCGTGTTCGGCATGAAATTTTCACTTTTTTTGGTGTCGAATGTCACATGGGTCCCCGTAGACAATGTATATGTGCTACGCTATGCACACTATTCTAATCTCACTCTATGACCACTTGGATAGTAAAGTATGAATCAAGGCCCTTATTCTGGTTCACTCGCAAAGGCAAATTTCTTCTCAAATGGACAAAACCATGTGCACTGCAGGTGGGGCAGATGTGCAGAGAGTTAGATTTGGGGGGAGTTATTTTGTTTCTGTGCAGGGAAAATACTGGCTGCTTTATTCTTAAACTGCAATATATATTTCAGGTTGAAGTAAAACCCCACCCAAGTCTAATACCCCTTTTATATCGCTGCAAAAGCCCAGGTCAGCGGCGGTGTAAATGAGTAAACCTGATTTACAAGGTCCTGACCTGGGTTCAACATAGCTAGGACCTGGGTAGAGGGTGGTGTAAACGGGTACGCCGGGTCATCCCACTCCCATTTACATCAATGGGGCAAGTCCAACCTCTGGACGACAGCATCCTGAGGTCAACATGGAGGTTGGGCGGGGGTCGCACACAGCCTCCGCTGCTGTCTGCTCTACGCTGGCGTCTAACTACTGATCTAGATGGGCTCAACTATATAATTAGATGTCTAACTAGATGGGTTTGACTAAGTGGGGGCAACCTTAACAGTCAAGACATATTGGGGGACAGGTACTTGTTTCCTAGCACGGCCACAATCTGGAGTAATCGTGTCCCTTAATTAAGGGACACGATTACCCCCGATGGACCCGATTTCTGTTGAAATCAGGTCCATTTTGCCGGCTAGGATACAATATCGGGGGCATCGCGTCGGTCGGGACCATTAACATTGGTCCCGACGCGACCGACGTGATGCCCCCGATATTTCCATAGGCTTCAATGTTAAAAAATATTTTAACATTGAAATCTTGTCGGGAAAGTTAAAATATCGGGGGCATCGCGTCGGTCGGGACCATTAACATTGGTCCCGACGCGATGCGACGCGATGCCCCCGATTTTTGCATAGGCTTCAATGTTAAAATATTTTTTAACATTGAAATGGTGAAAAATTGTGAAAAAATGTGAAATGGGCCAATATGACCCATTTCACATTATAGATGTCCCCGTCGTCAGCCCACGATAGACGCCAACCCGAAGCGTGGCGAGCGCAGCGAGCCCGCGAGGGGCGGCGGTACGCGTCCTCCGACCTTTTCATGCCCTACTATCCACTAGGGCGTGGAGTGAGAATATAATAGTGTGGCGAGCGCAGCGAGCCACCGAGCCCGAAGCGTGGCGAGCGCAGCGAGCCCCGCGAGGGGACGCGGATACCTTCACAGTTATACGCGTCCCCTTGCGGGCTTCACAGGTGTCCGTGGCGACGCGGACACCTGTGAAGCCCGCGAAGGGACGCGTTTACCTGTGAAGGTAACAACCAGCCCCCGACAGCCCGAAACCAAGCGGACACGGAGACGCACGGTGTTTGTTTACATCGTGCGGCTCCGCCTCCCGAATGCCGCTATTGGCCGCCTTGCGGCCTAGCGGCCAATCAGGAGCCGCTAGGCCGCAAGGCGGCCAATAGCGGCATTCGGGAGGCGGAGCCGCACGATGTACACAGAGTACCGTGCGTCTCCGTGTCCGCTTGGTTTCGGGCTGTCGGTTTGTTTTTTTGCCAAGACACTTACCTGGACTACGTCGCGCTGGGACAGGTGAGTATGGTTTCCTTCCACAGCTTCCCAAATGTATTTCGTCGGATCCGGACGGCGACAGCGACGGTCGACATGGAGGAAGAAGACGACACAGGACCAGAAGACGACGACACAGGACCAGGACATCAGGGCTACCTACGGAAAGAAGATAGGTAAGTATTAGTATGTGTGGGCTTTGTATGTAATAAAGTTTTATTTTAAAAGTGTATCAGTGTGTTTTGTGCACTATTTTTTTAACTGTAGAACTACAAGTGCCAGCGGGCCCTTTAATGCCCAGCAGGCTGGGACTTGTGGTTCTCCAAGTCCCAGCTTGCTGGGGAGGCTTGCTGGCACTTGTAGTGCCACAGTAAAAAACAATAGGTTCATCTTTTTTTTTACACGATAATCAGCTCGATGCCCACCGCCCAGGGGCATCGAGGACAGCACCAGGCTTCAGCCTGGTCAGGTAGGGTTAATGCTTTGGCCGGGGGGACTTGCATAAAAAGTCTCCCCCCGGCTGTGGCATTAGCCTGCTGGCTGGTTTTGCCTGGGGCTGGTTCTTAAAATACGGGGGACCCCTAGTCATTTTGTCCCCCGTATTTTGAGAACCAGCCCAAGAGCAGGAGCCTGGGGCTGGTTGTTAAAAATCGGGGAACCCCTATTTGTCGGGTTCCCTGATTTTTAATTACCGGCTCCAGGCTCTGTCAGCCTGGTGCTGGTTTCGGCTGTGGGGGGGACCCCACGCCGTTTTTTTTTATTTATTTATTTATTTTTTCTATTTTTTTTACACCTTGCAGCCTGCACGGATCTGATTGATCCGTGCAGACTGCTAGAAATAATTCGTATTAGCAGCCGTATATACGGCCGCTAATACGAATCATTACTCCATCGGAGGGTTACAAAGCAGTCGTATCTGACTGCTTTGTAACTGATCCTCCGGAACACGACTTTTCATACGACTTAAACAGTCTTATGCAGTCGTAGGGAAAATACCAATACGAAAAACTAGGTTTTTCATATTGGTAAATTTCCCCCATTATATCAGTCGGCCGGATACGGGTGCAGTATGTAAGTATATGGCTGTCTCTACAAGGATGGGAATTCATGCTGTAGGCCCTTCCTTGGCAGACACCATGGTGGTACTGGTGCCAGCGGTGTACAGATGGGGTTAGTCCACCCAGCAGATAACGTATCCAGATGTTGGGTTAAAAACCAGGTATGAGCAGGATAACACAGGGCTAGCAGCAAGTGCAGGCTGCAAGGATATCCCTTGTTGTAGGCAGGAGGTTTAGGGTTATGCTGGGCAATGTGGTGCACTGGGTACATGCATTTTTCATGTATCAATCTGCTCAGTTCCTGGTGCTAAGGGGAACTCAGTTCCACCACCTCCAGTGCTTAGGGGAACTCAGTTCTACCACCTCCAGTGCTAAGGGGAACTCAGTTCTACCACCCTCAGTGCTACAACACAGTCCTGCACAGTAATTCCAACAGAAATGTCTGTCCCAGCGGCTTCCTTTTCTGAGGCAGCATATGTGATATCACACTGTCACCACCGCTGCAGTGAAGATTTTGCAACTTTGCGAGTCATTTAAAGCGCCACCCGCTGCCCACATAAATGCCCGCCCCCCTCACACGCTAATTTCCCCACACGCATAAATATCCATTTGCAGCCTTGCGTGAGGTGACAAAATCATTCAATGGTCGTTGACCATCGAATGATTTTACAAAAGCCCACAGATCTAAGACACTTCTCTGGTGTCTTAGATCTGTGGCATCCCTGTAGGGAAGTAGGCGAGCAGCTGACATCCACTTACATCAGCCGCCTGCCTGCCCCCCACGCACCCGCGTCACCTGTGCATTAGCTTGGGAACGCACAGCATTTTCAAGGGAACGCCCATGAAACGCTAGGCATTCCCATGGGTGCAACCATGGCCCACCGCCCTCATGCAATAAGGTGAGAGAGAGCTGGGGGGAGGGAAAGAAGCTGGAGGGACACTTACTGTCTATATATTATGTAAGGGGTACTACTGCTGTGGGAATCATATGTAGAAGCGGAAATACTACTGTGCGCATTATGTGAAAGTGACAATACTGTCTGGCATACATGTATAAGGAGTACTACTGTGCAGCATAACTTGAATAAGGGGAACTACTGTGTGACATAACATGAATAAGGGGCACTTCTTGGTGGTGAAATATGGATAAGGGGCCCTTCATGCTGCAAAATGTGAACATGATTGTGCTACTCTGTTGGGTCATTTGATTTGGAGGTAATATCGTGTGACCATGTCCCTTTTTTGTTAGACCACCGTGCCTTTATAAAGTGTGGGAAGTAGGGCATTATACCAGGCTCTGCCTAATGGGGAGATGGAAGTGGGTTTGGTGGCAGGTGAAAGGAGTTCCAGCACCTCTACAGTTCCACTGTAAACCCTGAATCTCTAACTGCGCTACCTTCCTCTAACAGACACCACTATGCAATGTGGAGAGAACCAAGTATACAGTCAGTCAGTCAGTGATTAACTGTCCAATCTGCAACAAATACTGCATCTCTCGTCAGTGTGGCCCAGGCTGCGTCTGCAGTGAAGGCTTCCTGGACGATGGCAATGGAAACTGTGTGGAGAAGGATCTGTGCGACATCTGTAGAGGGAACACAACATGCAACTGTAAGGAAACTTGTGGCCGACGTTGCCAGGACATAAATAAAACAATTACCTGTATCAAAATATGCACGCCAGGCTGTGGGTGTAAGCAGGGGTATAGGTATCTGAATAATGACACGTGTGTGCTTCCTGAAGATTGCCCAGGCAATAAATAAAGGGCGATAAATAATTCTGACAAGCACTGATTGGTTTGTGATTCTCTAATCTGTGCTAATCATAGTTACCTCCCTCCTGCAATCTGCAGTATGCTCCCTGACATAGCAGCAATCTCCCTCTCTCCCTCATTAGTCTAGCAATCTCCCTCAACTATCCTAGCCCACATTACACTGTTACACCATAGTTACCACCCCTCCTGCATTCTGCAGTATGCTCCCTGAAATAGCAGCAATCTCCCTCTCTCCCTCATTAGTCTAGCAATCTCCCTCATGTCACCTAGCCCACATTACACTGTTACATCATAGTTACCTCCCCTCCTGCATTCTGCAGTATGCTCCCTGAAATAGCAGCAAACTCCCTCTCTCCCTCATTAGTCTAGCAATCTCCCTCATTTCTCCTAGCCCACATTACACTGTTACACCATAGTTACCACCCCTCCTGCATTCTGCAGTATGCTCCCTGAAATAGCAGCAATCTCCCTCTCTCCCTCATTAGTCTAGCAATCTCCCTCATTTCTCCTAGCCCACATTACACTGTTACACCATAGTTACCTCCCCTCCTGCATTCTGCAGTATGCTCCCTGAAATAGCAGCAATCTCCCTCTCTCCCTCATTAGTCTAGCAATCTCCCTCATGTCACCTAGCCCACATTACACTGTTACATCATAGTAACCTCCCCTCCTGCATTCTGCAGGAGACTCCCTGACATAGCAGCAATCTCCCTCTCTCCCTCATTAGTCTAGCAATCTCCCTCATGTCACCTAGCCCACATTACACTGTTACATCATAGTTACCTCCCCTTCTGCATTCTGCAGGAGACTCCCTGACATAGCAGCAATCTCCCTCTCTCCCTCATTAGTCTAGCAATCTACCCCATGTCACCTAGCCCACATTACACTGTTACATCATAGTAACCTCCCCTCCTGCATTCTGCAGTATGCTCCCTGAAATAGCAGCAATCTCCCTCTCTCCCTCATTAGTCTAGCAATCTCCCTCATTTCACCTAGCCCACATTACACTGTTAAATCATAGTAACCTCCCCTCCTGCATTCTGCAGGAGACTCCCTGACATAGCAGCAATCTCCCTCTCTCCCTCATTAGTCTAGCAATCTCCTTAATGTCACCTAGCCCACATTACACTGTTACATCATAGTTACCTCCCCTTCTGCATTCTGCAGGAGACTCCCTGACATAGCAGCAATCTCCCTCTCTCCCTCATTAGTCTAGCAATCTACCCCATGTCACCTAGCCCACATTACACTGTTACATCATAGTAACCTCCCCTCCTGCATTCTGCAGGAGACTCCCTGACATAGCAGCAATCTTCCTCTCTCCCTCATTAGTCTAGCAATCTCCCTCATGTCACCTAGCCCACATTACACTGTTACATCATAGTAACCTCCCCTCCTGCATTCTGCAGGAGACTCCCTGACATAGCAGCAATCTCCCTCTCTCCCTCATTAGTCTAGCAATCTCCCTCATTTCTCCTAGCCCACATTACACTGTTACACCATAGTTACCTCCCCTCCTGCATTCTGCAGTATGCTCCCTGAAATAGCAGCAATTTCCCTCTCTCCCTCATTAGTCTAGCAATCTCCCTCATGTCACCTAGCCCACATTACACTGTTACATCATAGTTACCTCCCCTCCTGCATTCTGCAGGAGACTACCTGACATAGCAACAATCTCCCTCTCTCCCTCATTAGTCTAGCAATCTCCCTCATGTCACCTAGCCCACATTACACTGTTACATCATAGTAACCTTCCCTCCTGCATTCTGCAGGAGACTCCCTGACATAGCAGCAATCTCCCTCTCCCCCTCATTAGTCTAGCAATCTCCCTCATGTCACCTAGCCCACATTACACTGTTAAATTTTTGGAGAAAAAAAACGAATGAGAGACAGATACATTTACATTGAACCATCAGCACCATTTCCCAGCACTTTACCAAGTATAGTAGCTCTTACTAACTGCTTTGGGATCATCTACATTTGGATGTAAGTAATTTTAAAAGATTCCTCTCAGATGTAGCAGTACACACCCACGCTTCTAGGTGCCACACTCACAATCTCTTTTCACAATCTCTCCATATATGGAACTAGATACCCCCTTTGGGGGGAGCATGACACGTCACCTCAATGGGGTGCTGTGCAAAATTATACTACCAACTATAATCTCCCTGAAACTAGTTTTCCAAAGTAGGCATGTAAGGTGCTAAGTGACCCTGTTATTATCAATCACATTGATTAGGCCTCAGATCAGTTACTAGTAAGCATTAGCGTATTGCCTATACCGTATACTAGTCTGCAGTAGTGTTACCAGGGCCAGACTGGAACCAGAAATAGGCCCTGGCATTTTGAGCACACAGGGCTACCTGACGTGGGCGGGACCCTTACGCGGCGAAGCCACGTTGCAAAAAGGGGGCGTGGCCTCATGGAAAAGGAGGCATGGCATCACAAAAAGGAGGCGTTACACATTATTGAACACACCGTGATGCCCATTATACATTGCCAGATACACATGCCCCACAGTGCCAGATACACATGCCCTACAGTGCCAGATACACATTGCCCCACAGTGCCAGATACACATTGCCCCACAGTGCCAGATACACATTGCCCCACAGTGCAAGATACACATTGCCCCACAGTGCCAGATACACATTGCCCCACAGTGCCAGATACACATGCCCCACAGTGCCAGATACACATGCCCCACAGTGCTAGATACACATGCCCCACAGTGCCAGATACACATGCCCCACAGTGCCAGATACAGGCAGATCTCAGGAGCTATTGCCTGTCGACCTTTCAACCCTAGAAAAAAAATCACAAGGAATATTCAGGTGCTTTAATGGGGGCTGGATGGCTAAGTAAGCAGCTGCTCAAGAGGGAGGATAGTCAGTCCCCGCCGAAACAAAAATACACTCACAATCACGGACAAGGCATGTGAGCAGCGCTAAAATATAAAAATAAAAAATAAGTATAATCGCTGGTGTTTGGAGAAATATAAATGTTTTTTCTAGATTTAAGACCACATAAACAACACAGTATAAAGTACATAACACATTTGAAAAATAATAAAATAATGAATAAAATAATGGACACTTTCGCATCCCAGGAATAGAATGGGGAATGTGGAAACGAGTCACAAGGTAAGTGCACTTTACGACTTCTTGTGTATGGATATCAAATGGTGGTAGGATCCACTCCTCATGTAAAGTTGTCCTCACTATGGTCACGGAGCTGTCGGCTAGCGCTGGAGGTGAAAAATTCAGGCTTCCGCACACAGGGACCGGCTTCCTATTACACAGATGGTCAGCTGGAATATTGAACCACCGGAGGGGTCCAAGGAGCGGTGTCCGCCAATTTTGAAAGCAAGGGAGGAGGCAATAATGGATGGATAAAACTTGAGCAAAAATGTCCACAAAGGAATGGGGGTCCGCAATGAAATGTCCTGGGCGCGAAAGGAAACTAACGCGTTTCACTGCCAACTGCAGCTTTATCAAAGGTGTCTAACAGTGTATCTGGTCAGGGTATTTATACTTTTCTTAATGGCCTGCCAATCAACAAGTGTGTAATCCAAACACGGGGCGGATTGGCCCACCAGAAAAACCGGGCCAATTCCCGGTGGGCCGGCCCAAAAGTCATTAAAAGGGGCTGGCCGCGCTCCCCCATGGGCTGGCTGGGCCGCGGGCAGCAGCCGCAGCACTTTGCCCAACTCCAAAATGGCCACAGGAGGGCTGCTGCGCATGCGCACGCAGCACCTCCCAGCTCCCGTTCCCAGCAGCAGCAGCAGTTGAGCCACCTGCCCTCCCCCAGGCATATCGCCTCCAGCACCCCCCTCCCCCGGGCATACCGCCGCCACCCCCCTGTGTTGGAGGGGGCATGTATATTAGTTTAGCCCGATTAATCAGGTCCGATCACATAACCAAGAGGGCAAAAATTATCCTCACATCAAGTTATAAAAAACATTAGATAATCGTTCCCACCAACTTCTAGTACACCCTCCAGCAGTCACTGTAATTTGTGGTGCCTGGCTCTACATTCTCCATAATAGCCGCCATAAATGTGTTTGCATCTCGTCTTGCCACCATTGTGAGGAAGCACTGTCCCGTTTCGCGGCAAATTCCCCCCAAAACCCACTGCTGTGGGAGCATACGGCCAACATTGCTTTTCCTCCTAACGAACATGCTCTCGTCAACCTTGATGATGTGGCCTGGAACGCCAATCCGGCGCTGCGGCTGCGCCATGAGGTCCATCGTGCACGCCTCCCGCATCCATCTATTGTATAACAGCTGTTTTTTTGGAAATGTCCAGCTGTTCCTGACAGAACTCAATGGATGTCAGCTCCTGGGCCCATGAGTATATGTAGTGCACCAGGGTGACAAAGGACAAGCGGCACCCAGGAAACCAGTGGGCCGCTCTCAGACTGACCTTCAGCTGGCACGCTTTGACATGGTATCGCCACATGGATTCCTTTACAGAGAGGCGCATCATGTGGCCATTTGCGCAATTCTGCACCACTGGAAGCAGCTGGTGCCCTTGAAAAAACGGGTACTTGTTTCCTAGCATGGCCACACCGATTTGCATCGGGGTGGACGTGTCGGAAAAATTGCGTCGGTCGCATCGCATGCGACCAAATCGCATGCGATGCGACCGACGCGATCGACCCGATTTTTACATTGAATCAAATGTGAATAGGGTCCCTGGGACCCTATTTTACATTGGATTCAATGAAAAATATTCCCCAGACCCCCAATTTTACCCCCTCAACGCCGCCACCCCACAATTGACGCCAACCTGAAGCGTGGCAAGCCCGCGAGGGGCGGCGGTGCGCGTCCTCCGACCTTTTCATACCCCTACTTTCCACGTCAGTGTAGAGTTGAGAATATAAAGTGTGGCGAGCGCAGCGAGCCACCAAGCCCGAAGCATGGCGAGCGCAGCGAGCCCCGCGAGGGGACGCGTATAACTTCACAGGTATACGTGTCCCCTCGTGTGGCTCGCTGCGCTTTATATTCTCAACTCCACGCCGACGTGGATAGTGGGGGTATGAAAAGGTCGGAGGACGTGCACCACCGCCCCTCGCGGGCTCGCTGCTTTGGGTTGGCGTCAATCGTGGGGTGACGACATGGCCATATACAATGTGAAATGGGTCATATTGGCCCATTTCACATTGTTTCCTATGTGAGATGGACTTAATCAAGTCCATCTCATCTTGTGCCATTATAATGGCACAAGACCGACGCGATTTTAACATTGAAGCCTATGGCAAAATCGCGGGCATCGCGTCGGTCGCGTCGGGGGCCATGTTAATGCACGTGACCGACACGATGCCCGCGATTTTGCCTTTGCCGGTAAAATGGACCTGATTTCAAAGGAAATCGGGTCCATCGCGGGCATCGTGTACCTTAACTTTAAGGTACACGATGACCGCGATTGTGGTCGTTCTAGGAAAGTACCAAAAAACGCAATCGCCTCCTCCGTCTGAGGCAGCGTCAAGATGTTCATCGATGAAGCCATCTGGATAATCGCAATACGTACCTCAAAAATCACAATAAATCACCACCAGCTCTGAGGTAGGCTTCTTCTCACTACAGAATATCACCTCAGAGTGATTTCTGAGAGGATCTGACAGGGGGCGGGAATGAGAGGGAGCGGGAACGGGAAAATCGCATCACATCGCATCTCATGCTACTATAATGCATAATGTGATGCGATGCGATTTCACTACGTTCCCGTACGTAATAAATCTGGGCGCCCTGTTAGGAAACAAGTACCGTTTTATTGTTTACAAAAAAAATATCACGCTATGAGTTTTTCCCCTCCTGGGAGACTTTTTTGGTTTTAAGGGTCCTGGATGATACCCGTTGGAAACAACACCTGGATATAAATGATCCAAGTGCGAGTTTTTAAAGGATTTAACCTTTAAAAAAAAAAAAAAACTTTCCATGTGTCTGGAATGCTCCATTGAGACATGCTGGCAGGAGAGAAAGTGAAGGAATGAGACCGTTCAAATTTATTATTATTTATTAGCAGTTTCTTATATAGCGCACACAGATTCCGCAGCGCTTTACAGAGTATAGTTGAACATTCACATCAGTCCCTGACCCAGTGGAGCTTACAATCTATATTCCCTACCACATGTACACACACACACACACACAGACATTCTAGTGTTAATTTTTTTTTGGGAGCCAATTAACCTACCAGTATATTTTTGGATTGTGGGAGGAAACCGGAGTACCCAGAGTAAACCCACGCAAGTACGGGGAGAATATACAAACTCTGCACAGTTAGTGCCATGGTGGGAATGGAACCCATGACCTCTGTGAGGCAGTAATGCTAACGATTACATCGTCCGTACTGCCCCGTATATATAACACATGGTGGGGATGGAACTCATGACAATGCTTCTTTATTGAAGATTGCAACCTTTTGTACAAAAATATATACCATTTCATATACAGCATAAAATATAATTTCACATAAATTTACAAACATCAATTTGATCCATATCCCAATACCTTCCCACCATCCCCCCCCCCATTTTTTTCCCAAACATTTCCCACCTTCACCTCCACCACCTAATAATCCTATACAAAATAAACTTTCCTATTCTATACTTTCTCCTGATCCTGAGCTCCACCATTTCTCCTTTTCCAAAACATCCACCCTGACTCAAACCCTCTCGTACTCATACCTCCCCATACATCTCTCCTTCCACTCCACTTTTAAACTTACCATCATTTTTACCTTATCCTCCCGTCCTTCCATCTTCATTCATTCTCACTACATTCATTCCTATCATACCTCCCCTCCACCTTCACCACTATACCCATCACCTTTAATACAGAACACATTCATTACCCTTACCCACGAGACGCCTTTCATCTCTTCATTTACTCCCCCCAACCATTTTCTCCACCTACATTTAGTTTTTTAAGTGAAGGATCTGGTACTAGCAAAACATGTATGTAAAACATTCTTTTATTTCATATTCCATATTCCCCCTATTTTGTGTGAAAATAAAAAGAACAGAGTCCCAGTATGTTCCAGGTTCTACTATTTGCCACCTACTAAGGAGGTTTCAACCGGCCCCACAAGCGAGACCAGCTGATGGCATCCAGCTTCTCCTTCTCCATTTCCATCATTACCTTCACCTCATGTAGAATAAGACCCACCACCGTCCTAACAGGGAGGATCTTTTGTCTCAATATAAAATGACACAGTGCATTCCACGTGTGATACCTGACTGCTAAACTAATCATATAAATTGTGCATAAATCAAAATTCCCATAACCTTTGAATGAATGCCCCATAGACCCACTCCGGGTAACTTAGCCCCGAAAGGCAAGGAATCCCTAGAGCAACTGAGACATCTTGATAAATTTTTACATTGAAGGGACATTTAAGAAAGAAATGGTCCATTGTGTCCTCCTCCCCAGGACATTCCTCACGTGAACAATCACGGGTATTGGCACCTCTAAACTTAATATTCCCTTTAACGTAAAGTCTCCCTTGGAAAGAAAGCCAGGCAATATCTCTAAACTTCAGTGGGATCCTCTGCTCATTAAGAAGTTTCAACCCAGCTGAACAGACATCCCCTGGGCAATCTCTCAGAGCCAGCGGAGCATAAAAGTAGGTCTGCAAGATCCTCTTCCCCATCTCCTTTCTCGAGAGATCTCTCACATCACCCACCTTCAAACTCCACTTGGTAATCATCTTTATGGATTAAATCACGTAAATCGGAAGGTAACCTTGCCTGGTCCAAGGTCTTCCCATCCGACCACCATCTATCCATGTTCTAGAGTAAGGAGACATCCATTCCATGAAACCATGTACCCATCGAGGGGGGTTGTCTAAAAATAGACCTCCCACATTCAATTTAAAAAAAGTTGTTACAAAAAGGACTACAGGATTGACCAATTCCTGGCCCCCTTCTGCCCTCGATCTGTACGTGATTCCTCTCTTGACTATGTTCATCTTGTTTCCCCAGAACATCTGAAAAAACACGGAACATAATCTAGACCACAAAGACTGAGGCAAAAAACAGACATAGCTGATGTAAAGGAACATTGGTATCAAATAAGTTTTGCAAATGTCAACCCTTTCTCTCAAGGAGAACTTGCACCCTTTCCAGAAATTGACCTTCTTGGTGACATCATCTAGCTTTCTTCCCCAATTTAGCAAGGAATAATCTCCGTGATCAAATTGGATGCCTAATATTTTGATACTATCTTTAGGCCTGGGGAGGGTTACCGGGAGAGAAAATTCTTTCCCTCCCTCCCCCATCCAGAAAACTTCACACTTGCCCTGATTTATCTTCGAACCAGACGCCTCAGAAAAATCAGTCACTAGTTGGTTAATGTCACTTGCCTCCACCTCCGCTGACAAGACCACCGTAACATCATCTGCATAGGCTACCACCTTTAGAGTACACTCCGGTAACAGCTGCACCCCTTCCAACCTGCTGCTCTCAATCCTCCTCACGAAAGGATCAATTGCAAAAACGTATAAAAGAGGGCTCAGGGGGCAACCCTGATGCACACCCGAGCTTACCCCAAATTTGGGCCCTACCCAACCATTCACAAGCGGGAAGCTCTCGGCCTCTTTATAAAGGATCTTTAACCAATTGACCCTTTTTGACGGAAAGCCATACCTTTCAAGTATTTTCCAAAGATACTCACGATTGACACGGTCAAAAGCTTTAGATTGATCCAAGGCCAGCAGGAATTTTCCTTCCCCCCCAGCCCTGCACCGTTCCACGGCTTCCCGGACACCAAGGACCGCACTTAAAGTGCTACGCCCCTTCACTGTACACTGCTGGAAGGGGGAGAGAAGCCTCTCAGAAAACTCCATTAGGTACTTGTGGAGTATCTCGGCTCCCAGGATGGCCATCGCACGGGAAAAAATTGCATGCGATCGCATTGCATGCTTTCACATGCGATTTTGTAAAAACCGGCAAAAATTGCATCCAATCGCATGCCATCGCATGCCACTATATATGGCATGCGATGGCATGCAATGGGAACTGTGATAATCCACAAGTACCCTCCATTATTCTGTTAAAGAAAACTTTTGCCAAAATCTTCCTGTCCGTATTAAGAAGAGCGATGGGGCGCCAATTCTCAATACGGGCTGGGTCTTTTCCTTTGGACAATAAGATTAGAGCCGACCGTCTCATGGAAGGAGGCAGATTTCCTTCCTCCAAACTTGCATTGAACACATCCGTGAGACGGGGAGCTAATACATCAGAGAATTCCTTATAGAACTCCGATGTTAGACCATCCGGTCCAGGTGACTTTTATGTCAAACCATCAATTGCTTCCCTAACTTCCTCTACTCCAATCTTATTGTCCAAACACTCAAGAGAGCCATCTGGCTCCATCAGACCTGGTGTCTCCCTCAGAAAAGTCTCCATCCTCTCTCTGATAGGTGCTTGCTCAGACAAAAGATCAGAATAATAGGCTCTAATGACTTCCAGGATGCCTTCCCTCCTCTCCTGAAGCACACCCCTTCCATCATATAGGCCACTGACTTCTCTTGCCTCGACGGCTTTTCTACAATTCTGGTAGGGATCCGGTGAGTGGTATGTACCATAATCCCTCTCCAGAATCAAAGATGCCAATCAATTATACTGAAATTCCTTCATCTGAGCCTTCACCTGGGAGATTTCCCCACCATCTCCACCCTCAGAGATCAATAAATCCATAGTGGGGGTGGTACAGTAACAAATGCCCTTTGAGGTGCATTTAACACATGTCAATGATTTCTGTGAAAAATGGCATCGCATCGCATCACATGCGATGCGATGCGATTTTTTTCCTATACGATGCCCATCGTGGGAGCCGTGATACTACACAAGTACCATAAAAATAATTACACACCAATTAAAGATATGGCACACTGTTGTTTTTAAGTCGTTTGAGACATTGTGAATGGGGAAACGGATTTCTTTCTCTTTTTTTCATAGACTTTATGCCAGTGGTCGCCAACCCGTCGCTCGCGAGCTACCGGTAGCTCGCCTGAGTGAAACGGGTGGCTCGACCACTGCTGCCTGCCCGGTCCGCCCGCACGCTGTTGCCGCTGGCTTGCGCCGCTATAGCTGCCACCTTGCGCTGCTATAGCTGCCGCCTTGCCCCGCTACAGCTGCCGCCTTGCCCCGCTACAGCTGCCGCCTTGCCCCGCTACAGCTGCCGTCACCTTCCCCCGCTGTAGTCCTTGTTACGGGGACCAGAGGAGACAGCAGGCGCTAGAAGTCATATTTGACCTCTAGCGTCTGACAGGGTGCACCGCGCTTAGCGCTCCCGGCACTTCCGGGTAACGCTGCAGCGCTGTGTTCCCTGTCAGATGCAAAGTCAAATATGACTTCTAGCATGGTGTGGGGGAAGAACGGACTGACTCCATAAGCCAGCAGGGGGATGATGGAGCTGAGCTCCGATGCTGCAGCAGCCAGCAGCGAAAAGTTTATTATGGAGAAATTTATTATGGTGCAACTGCCCACTATGCCCATGTGAAGACGGGCATAGTGGAGGGGGCAAGCAGTGACCCCCTTGTCAATGAGCATTAACCCCTGGCAACAAAAATGAACCCCTGACAGCAAGCAGGTAATTTACATTTTTTTATTAGAAGCCTTACTGTGGGACATTGTGTGCAATATGTGTAATGGGCATCATTTGTGTGGCACATGTTTAATGAGCATCAAGGTGTGGGGCATATGTATAAAGGAGCTTCACGTTGTGGGTCATAGGCATAATGGGCATCACGGTGTGTGGCATATGATTAATGGAGCATCACGGTGTGTAGCATTTGTATAATGGTGCATCACGGTGTGGGGCATTTGTATATTGGAGCATCACGGTGTGGCCTATGTTTAATGGAGTATCACGCTGTGGGGCATTTGTATAACGGAGTATCACGTTGTTGGGCATATGTATAATGTGCATCGTGTGTGTGTGGCATATGTATAATGAGCATCACGGTGTGGGGCATTTGTATAATGGAGCATCACGGTGCGGGGCATATTTATAATGGGTATCAAGGACTGCACTATTGTGGTCATGTGTATCTGGCACTGCACTATTGAGGGCATATGTGTATTACACCCACATTTTCCATGGCCGCACCCCATGTGGCTACAGCTCTTAGAGAGCTGACTATGCCCCCATAGCGGAAAAAATGGGGGATGTAGCCTCGCAGGAGTTCCACGGTAGTAGCTGAACCTTCTAATTTTTGGCGCGTGCCTTAGGCACGCGCAGATGACTTCTCCTCTGCCTCCAGTGTTGGGAGGTATGTTTTGGGGCATTGCAGTGTGTGGCATAATGTGTCAGGGGCATTACAGTTTGTGGCATTATGTGTAAAGGGCATTTTTTGGGATATTATGAAGATTTTTAATTTTTTTTTTACTTTAGTAGCTCTTCGGGCGGTTAATTTTGTCGCGAGTAGCTCCCGACCCAAAAAAGGTTGGAGACCACTGCTTTATACCCTTGCAAATTAACATATATAGCAGAAAGTTCAGCTATGTGAAGCCCATTGTTGACAATTATATTAATGAGGCATTGATGATTTATAGGGTTAAACAACATAACAGAGTTGGATTGTCAGTGTGAGCAGGTGATAGCTGGCGTTACTACAGGTAGGTGATACTGTAGCTGGCGTTATTACAGGTAGGTGATTATTAGCTGGCATTATTACAGGTATCTGCAGGTGAGAACAGGATGTAACCTATGAGCTGCGATATGGACATATATTAGAACAATAATGGTATTAATGGGGCAACATTTCATAAACAGGGAAGTAATTAGTAATCTGGATGGCCGTACTAATTAACTAAATATAATTACTCTGTTCTAAACCAAGTAACTTTTGTTAAAGGTTTATGTATGGAAACCACTCATTGGGGTAGATTGCCCGGGGTGCAGGAAGGGGGAGGGGGGAGAAGTGGAGCCAAATTATCTTTCTTGGCCGGGGTGATAAAACAGCCCTGTTTTTTGCTCTATATAAACTGCATTTTCTCAGATCACTTATTATTCCTCTCAGCAGCTGATAAGGTAATGTGCTGCACCTTGCTGTATATTATGTAGGTAAAGGCATGTTTGATATTCTCCTCCTCCTGAGCAAAGACCGCGTTGCCCGGATCCGCAGTGCCCCCGCTGTCTGTGCATCAGCTGCAGCCTCCTCCTGCATCCAGGGCCGGTGCCACCACTAGGCAAATCTAGGCATTTGCCTAGGGCGCCGGCCACTGGAGGGCGGCATTTTGCTCCCCCTCCCCCGTGCCGCGGGGGTAGCTGTCCTGCGGCGCTGTGTATTTAACCCCTTGAGTGGTTTGCCCAGAGATTTTCCGGGCTCAGCTGCGCTGCCGCAGCGGGCTGTCCCGGAAAATCTCCGGGCAAACCACTAACATACAATAGGTGCGCGCCAGTGGTGTCCAGGTGTGCACCACTGGCGCAGCACCTCTAGTGCCCACCCCCCGCCACAAACCTTGTGTCCCCCCCTGTCTCCAACATGACCTTTTGTCCGGCGGCAACGATCCCCTGCCGCCCGCTAGCCGCCCGCCGCCCGTCACTCATTTTACAGTGACGTCGGCGGCAGGCTCGGGTATGGTCGGCGCGGGAGGACTCGGGAGCGCTCAGGCACCCGAGTCCTTCCAAGCCACCGCGATCATCCCTCAGCCTGCCGCCGACGTCACTGCTAAAAGTGACAGGCGGCCGGGAGTCTTACAGCGCAGCGGCAGCACGGGAGCTCCGGCGTACTAACGCCGGAGCAGAGGTGAGGGGGGGGGGGGGGCTTACAAATACACAGCGCCGCAGGACAGCTACCTTTCCCCCCCGGCACCGGGGCGCCCCCACCCCGACTCGCCTGGGGCGCTCCGGTGCCTTGCACCGGCCCTGCCTGCATCATACTCCTGCATTATGCTTTCATGCCACAGTTGGGGACCTGCTGACTAGGAGCCCTGGCACGCCCGCAGCCTACTTTTCCCGGATCGTTGTTAGGTACCGGGGGAGGGGGGGAGCGGGTGCACCAGGTACCAGGGAAAGGGGGGGGGGATGGGGCTAACAGCTGCAATGTACCAGAGGATGGGGAGCACAGGGGTACCCTCTGCAAGGTACCAGGGGAAGGGGGGTACCAGCTGCCGGGTACCAAGTGGGGGGGAAGGGGGGGGGGACAGGACAGGTACCAGGGGAGGGGAGAGACCAGTGTGGGATCTTAAATACTGTTTAAGAACCTTTACCACTGCCAAAAAATGGGTCTTAAATGGGTAGGACAGTGCTTTTTCCCTGTTTAACAAATACTGGTATTTGATAAATGGGTGAAGCACCCTGGAGCTTTCACACTGCAGCTCTAACCATGTAAAAAGGCTAAACAAAATGGCAATTTACCATTAAAGAGCTGCAGTGTGAAAGGGATATAACAGTCAGTATAACCTAACACACAAAGGGGGCGACTTACAACAAACTTACAGTAAGTGAGAGTTTATACACAAGGGGCCTTATTCTGGTTAGGTCGGTGAAACGTACGTACGGTCCGTCTCACTGTACGTTTCCCGTACGCTCGCGGTGAGCGAAAGTCCGCCCACAGAACAGCCGCACACGGACTTTCTGATTGGGTGTAGATGGTTATAAAATAACTACCTTGACACATATAAGCAGGTCTTAGAATGAATATTACCTAAAATTAAACCAAACTTTACATGTAGAGAAGTATATAAAGATAAGCTTCCAATGTGTTTGAGGGCTGTGTGTGGCTTGCAGGTAGTGAAATCATGGTTTTCACTTAATAGGCTGCAGCATTAATTATTACATTCAGGTGTAGTAATCAGCGTTAACTAGCAGACCCAGGCGTCCGCTCACATACGGTTTCTCTAGGGGTGGTCTGGAGCTATCTTTGACATCCGCCTGTTTTTGGTCCAAAATGCACGGTGCGTTCGCCGATCGAGCGGTTGTGGCACCGTGCATTTTGTGTGCACACCCCCGTGTACGCCCATGTTTACGCCCAGTTTTTCTCATTATTCCGGCCGCTCCCATAAAAACGCTCACATGCCGCCCACAATGACCGTACTCTTGCGGACAGGTTTTTTCACACGGAGAGACCCGTCCGTGAGCGGTGTGAGGTCGCCGCACATGCGCATTGCGAAAGCTACGCATGCGCAGATGAAAAAAAAAAACGATCCGCCCGTATACGGTCCCACCGTACCAAACAGAATAAACCCCAAGGTTACTGGCTCATTACTTTCATTGACAACATGTATGATACTGTTACAACATTCATAAGTCACAATTCCTAAGCAGCGATTGTTTATATTGCTCCCACAGTGCAGCCTCTATGCAGTTAATATTTGCCTGTAATTGTGGAATATTCCTTTTAATTGTGTAATAAAGCAGAACATCACTCTATTTACACTAAAGAATAATAAGATCCAGGAGGAATTACTATTGGCTAAGCGGTCTTCATTTCCGTAACTTTCCTTGTACATAACTGAGGGGTAGATTTGTTATAAGGCGATCAGGGGAATATGCAGAGGCAGAAGTCTGGGAGATAATGGAGTCATCTGCCGCCGGGCTCCTGCTCCCATGGGGGCACCTCTCCTCCCCCTGGAAGTTTAAATCAATTTTTTAAAAGCCAACAATATTGCTTCTGTGAGTTCTGAAATATATTTGTTATCTATCTATCTATCTATCTATCTATCTATCTATCTATCTATCTATCTATCTATCTATCTATCTATCTATATTTCTGATTAGAAATATATATTTTATATAAGGTTATATAGGGTTGTGTATGTGTATGTGTGTGTGTGTGTATGTGTGGGGGCACCAATATATATCTTGCCTCCGGGCAACTGGAGCGAACTTACGCCACTGGGAATATGCGCTATCCTCGTGCCTTATGGCAGGGGATAGCGCTTACCCTGATCTATGACACCCACTGAGCGGGTGTCTTACATGCGGCGGTGTGGGGCAGGAGTCATAGGGCAGCTCGATATTTCATATTACGCGCCTGCCTCCTACCCAATGTATGAACGTTCAGCATCGCTGACTGTTCCGCCGCCTGCAGCTATCGACTTCGACAGATGCAGGCGGCGATGCCCTATGCCCACAGCGCTGTCCCTGCTGCTGGCTCTGAGCTGCGCTGGTGATCTCGCAAGAGTAGCGAGATCCCACACATGCGCAGTCAGCCGGCCGGGGGGGGGGGGGGGGAGACGACGCATCAGTATTAACTGATGCGCTGTCTCCAGGAGGGGACATCGCCGGAGGGGGGAGATTGCGCTCCCCCGCTTCGGCTGGCAAGATGTTGATACATCTTGTCGGTGTCCCCTCCTGCTTCGCCTCGCTAATGAGGCGAAGCAGGAACTGTTATAGTGGCACACTTTTAGCGCCGCTATAATAAATCTACACCTCAATCTGAGTATATTAGTGGATGTAAGAAAGTTGTCAGTATGTCCCTGTGTAACTGTCTGTCATAGCTGTATATTGGGGTAATAGTTATTCATGAGTACATTTTTACTTGGATTCACAGGACTGGTCTATTTGGGTTTCTCCTGTCTTATTGCTGATTTTACAAGGTGAGTTATACCCCTTTTACACTACCTCAAAATCCCGGGTCAGAGGCGGTGTAAATGTGTTACGCTGTGTCTCTTTACGCGGGACTTCTACCCAGGTCCTGATCAGGGTAGAACATGGCTAGGACCTGGGTAGAGGGCGGTGTAAATGGGTCGGCCAGGTCAGATGACCCGGCTCCTATTTACATCAATGGGGGACGTCCAACCTGCGGACCACAGCGTCCGCACGTTGGATGGGGGGGCACACACAGCCTGCGCTGCTGTCTCTTATACTCTGCAGACAGCATTAGCGGCAGCGGAGGAGGTGAATGGATGCCATCCATGTGGCATCCATTCACCTCCCGGACGGCAGCTGGGGGTGCACGGGGGGCTGGGGGTAGCCCAGCAGCTTACCTTGGTGCTGGGTTGCCCCCAGCACGGCGATCAGTGTATCCGGCGGGGATCACCGTGGTCCCTGCACTTGGAAATGATATCATCTCCAAGTGCCGCCTCCGTCTACACTGCGGGTGGGCACAGCAGTGTAAATGGAGTAAATCCCGGATCCGACCTGGCTTGGATCCTTCGTCCAAATGTCGGGTCGGATCCGGGATTTTTGGTGTAAAAGGGGTATAAGTGATGGAGCGATTAGTATAACAATGTAACGCCTGTTTATGTCCTTGCCAGATATGAACTATACAAAAATAGATGCAATTCAGGCGCAACCAATCAATGGAGGTGGTCAAATGGAGCACATACACTGTATCAGATAGAGTCTTGGTCTTTATTTTCATACCACGTAATCAGCACATTAGTACTGATTGTACCCTGGCAGCATACAGGTCACAGCATAGTACAAAACACTGCAGGAAGCTCCAGTGGTCCCTACCATAGCCCACACCCTGGGCTATCCCTTGGGCAGCTAATTCACCATCAGAAGCATTTACTCCCTGACCTGGAAACACTTATATCAGGAGATCACAGGTGCTGCTGATTACACACCTGACTTCTGCTACTGCTCCAAAACCTGGTCTGGATCCTCCACATTACCCTAATGTGGAGAGATGCTGTCTATGACACTTGTGGGCTGGATACAATGGAGGACACATGCACTGTATGCTGGGAATAGGTCTCGGATCTAACCTAATCCCATATACTTCCTAAGGGAGGTGATGTTTTTTTTTTTTTTTCACCAGGACGGTTATTATACCCTCTTCATTGTGTCCTTTTACTATTATTTCTATATGGAACATGAGGTCTTTAAAATTTTTTACATATAATTATATAAAGGTAATCACCTAAAAACTGAGAACATATTTATCCAATAAGGAGAAAGAATACCCTACGCTACAGTTATATATATTTTCCATGGGAAGTTATCAACATAAAATTCCATTACATTGGTTTAACCTTAGAGGATAATATTAGTCCTCACCTCTATAATATAACATTTAATAGATCTATTTACCCCTGATGAAGTCTCTTGTAGAGACGAAACGTGATGTGTATGCTACGTCTGTGATTGCAAACAACTGTTAACTTTTAAAAAACACTCCAGCTACAAGGAACCGTGATATTATTATTGTATTTTTAAATAAATGTTTTTTATTCAAAATTGAATCTCATTTGTCTATGATTATGGAATGATTCCTTATTGATTAATTGGGCGCGAACAACACTATTGTATTAGTGTTTTATCTATCTATCGATCTATCTATCTATCTATCTATCTATCTATCTATCTATCTATCTATCTATCTATCATCACTCTGACCTATCTATCATCACTCTGACCTATCTATCTATCTATCTATCTATCTATCTATCTATCTATCTATCTATCTATCTATCTATCTATCTATCTAACTATCTATCTATTTATCTATCTTTACACACACAAACGCACTTATACATTCAATCTAATTAATAATAATAATAATAAAAATAATAATGCAAATTATTAATCCAGGTTACCCAAATATAGGTTACCCTCATCGCTTTTTGTATCAATATAAAGCTGGGATGTCTCAATAATATTAAATACAAACTTTTCCATCCCCTGAAGCAGGATGTGTCGTGATGTTTGCACGGGTGTTCCCAAAAAGGGCGGGAATAAGGGTTGATAGGGTGGTCTTGGATGGCGTGGCCTAGCAGCACAGCCCCCCCCCCCCCCATTTAAATCATTATGGGGGCATGCCCAGCGCTCCCTGAGCAGTTGTCCCCGGCTCCCCTCCCTGCACATATGCATGGCATCTTTTCAGTGATCACTAGCTCCCCAACTGCCCCCCCCCCCCCCCCCACACACACACACACACACACACATCTGCGGGACACTGTGACAGCGACCATTCGGCATTATAGTTGGGGGTATGTTTTGTTATAGTTATTAGCCCATCAAAATGACCTAACAATATAACAGTAATGTCAGCGCCAGCGGCTGTGCGCTCCTGAATTGTTCCATCTAGCGCCATCTAGTGGTCGGCTTTGGGCACAAAACTTGAAGAGGTGAGGAGCATCATTAGCCTTTTATTATTTAGGATGTAACGATGTCAGCAATGTGGCAGTACGTCCCGGAGGATTACTTCTATTTTGCTTTGTAGGAATATTATACATTTTTATTTTTTGATTTTAAAGTAATTAGTCTTTTAGATAAATATAACATAATGTGGTAATTCCCTCCCTCTATTCTGCAGGTTCTAACCATGCAGTCCAGCAAGGTGATGGTCATGGCTCTTGGTGAGTCTGCTACACAGGACCGGGGTGCCGACAGCAATGCTGGGCCCAGGTACTCAGAGGGGCGTGGCCAATTCTGGGAGGTGGTGCTATCTGCAGCAGTCAACTCCCCTCTCTCCCCGCACACAAATTCTGTCACTGACTACAATAGGGTAGGGCAGCTGGCCCGGGTATAGAATACCCCCTTGTGGTGCTATTGTCTATATGTGGGGAATCTGATCAGCAGCATCATGTACTATGTCATTATTGTCCAGCCAGTACCTATGAGCCTGTAGTGATCTGTCAGGCTGCCTCCTGTCTTACATGGCGCCCCCCTGCAAGACCTATAGATATCATTTAAAATGGCCATTTTCAGGCTGACAAAATGAGGTCACAAAAAGTAAGAAGGTTGCCAGGATCTTTGAGATGTTATCAGTGGCGGTTTTTACCTATGGGCTGCAGGGCTGCGCAACCCCCCCCCCCCCCCCCCGGGTAGAATCCACCACTGTGTGAAGACAGATGCAGTCTGTAAGACTTATCTGGCTTTGCTGTGACTGGCAGTGAGATCCTATTGGAAGTCGAACCTGTCAGTCACCAAGGGAATCTCATTGAGAGGTGTTCCCTCCCTCCGGGATGCCTCTCTATGTGCAATTGTGGGGAAGCCCCTAAAATATGGGTTCTGCGAATGTGCCGGACCTGGGCCACATACCATTCTATGGGTCTGCTCCCAAAGTAGCCCCATAGAGGCTGGCGTACCGTAGAGGCTACTGCGCATGTGACGGTGATCGGGTTTTGCCACAAGCAGGTGGCAGAGACGACTGGGGATCGGCAGTGGCCTCAGCAAAGTGGGGGGGGGGGGGACGGCATCGCGGCAGCCGATGTCCTCCGCCACTGGATGTTATGATAGACAGTGGCATCTTTTACTGCTCCAGTCATTTGGCATCTGATGTCCGCGGCCCATGGGTGGGACAGTGGTTCAGTATCCAAATAGCGGAATTGTCCCCCATGAAAAGTACGAAAGTATGCACTGTCTTCTTTACTTGTATTTTACCTTTCCTTTGCAGTGCTCAGCCTATTTATGGTATATTATGTTGACCTCTCAACCGGCGCCCCCATCGTACCCCTATGTGAGTGTACAGGTGAAACACTATATGATTAATATATTATGCACACCAGGACCTTAGAGGGGCAGAAGAAAGAGTGAGGGGAGTGGTAGAACAAAAGGAATGTCTGGGAATGATTGTGAAAAGGGCTAACATACCGGCAGTCAGGATGCTGGCAGTCAAAACACCAATGCCGGGAATCCTGACTCGTGGCAACAGATCTGCACCAGAATACTGACATCTCTGGTGAAGTCGATGCCGGAATAACAACTTCCGGCACCTTGATCTTACATATGCTGGGGAGGGTTAGGATTAGGCAGCGTGCGGTGGGAGTACAGGTTGGGAGTGGATAGGGTTTTTGCACTATGGGGTGAGTTAGTGTTAATGTGTGTGGGGTGGGTTAGGGTTAGGCTGCAGGAAGGGAGAGTAAGGGTTGGGGCAGGGAGAAAGTAAGAATACTTACCAGGCCGCTGTTGGCAACCCCTACACAGCGATACCGCTGTAGATGTTTTGGCCTCTGGTATCCCGTACGCCGGCCATCACATATCTTCACAATGTCATTTATTCTCTCATTACAGCATTTCTTATGTAATTATAGGAATTCTATGTGTTATGCGATTATATGTTACATGCATCATCTAATCTGTTTTTTGGTTGTCATTTTAAATTAAACAGATCCTTGCCCAGTACCCCCAGTACCCCCAAATCCGGGAACTTGCACCTGCCCTAATCCACAAGGGAATTGCGGTATTGTCTGCCCACTGCCGGAGCAGCCATGGATTGACCCCAGTCTAGATTCCTAGCTCCGCCTCCCAGGACCAACGGAAGAACCGGAGTATCTGTCGTGCCTTCTGTATGACTGCTGTTAAATCTAAATGAATAACATTAAATTACAACGACCTTAAACGTTCATTACTATGGTTTTATTTTTGCAGTACAGAGACTTTGGGGACCAACAGATGCAGAAGGCTTGGTTGGGTAGAGACAGGGCTGGTGTAAGGTTTCTTATCACCGGAGACAAATCTATTGTTACTAATTGTGCCATTTGTTACATAATATAATTATTTTATCGGTATGTAAGTAGCATCCCAGACTGACAGCTGCAGAACAGGATTAGTCAGTAGTTTACAGACAATGCAAATATTGAGAAAGGGAGAGGACAGGAGATGCAATCAGAGCCAGCAGGATCGTGGGCACGTGCCAGAGACTTAAGGTCCATACACATTGGGCGTTATTGCCCAGTGTGTATGGATAATGATGATGGGGAAAATCGCTGGGCTGAGAAACGCTCAGTGCAGAGCCGGCCTTAGGCATAGGCAAACTAGGCAATTGCCTAGGGCATTTGGAATACCTAGGGGCATCAGCAGATTCTGATGATTAAAATTATATGCAGCTTGCCTATATTCAGTGTGTGAGTGAGGCTGTGCATATGAAATAGTGCATTCGTGGAAATAACTGTAACATAGTGTGCAGGTACAGCCACAGTCGCACACAGAATATCATCATGCCACATATCATTTTAATCATAATATAATTTTAATCATCGGAAGCTCTTTGTGTGTCCTGGTCACATAACAATGCAAATAAGACGAATTTTCAGCGAAAAATGCACCCAACGTTAGCAGAACTGGCCAGGAGCTGCATGGCTTATTGAGTCAAGATGTATGAGGAAACATCTGTATCCAAGCAGAGGCAAAGGTCACAGTGTTAGTGGCTGTGCGAGTGCTGTCTGCGGGTGGGTTGGTTGTGCAATAGTAACACAAAGAAATCCAAAATTGGACCGTCACTAGCGCTGAATGCAATAACTAATCTCCCAGTGTGGATGACTCAGGAGATGAGTGTTGCAATCTGATCCTCACTCAATTGAAGAGTCTGACCGGTCTGACTGATCACCTCCCTGGACGTGTGCGGTAGACAGAAAACTTACTTTAGAGTTCTGTCCCGCGTTCACGTAGCTGGTACTTTGTCAGGGAAAGCAATCTTCAAATAAACATCTGTGTGTCAAAATTGAAACAAAACTTACTTTTAAGTTCGGTCTCGCGTGCATGTAACAGGTACTTGGATCAACCAGACAGTCACTCGGTAGTCACTCGATGGGGGGTAACAAACTTTTATTCCACACGATAAAAACACACAAGGATAGCGGGGCACAGGTGCACGTTCGGAAGCGCAGATAGTCCGGCGGGTTCGCGCTGCAGACGCAGCCGCTGTAGACGCTTCTGAACGGTCCTGGTTCCCTTCTGTAGAAACGCTGCTATATGGAGCAGGTAGGACGGCGTCAACGCGTTTCGGAACCTGAGTTCCTTTTTCAAGACAAGCCATCGATAGTTCTTAGATCCTTTTAACAGGTAGCCGCTGGATCACATGGTCACCAATTCTCCAATCGGAACCTGAATAGCCCGGCTTACATCATATACAATCAGTGCCACAACTTTCACTACTAATCGGCATGAAAAACGGCCTGAACACTGATAACAATAGTCCAGAGAATATATTATAGTGTATACAATATGATGTACAAAAATTAAAATGCATAAAATCCATAAAATGATGAATGGTTTAAAACCACTATAAAAGAACATATAAAATCCATATACAGTACTCCTAAACCCTTTCCACAATATAAAAAGCCGGGCATAGGGAGATAAGAGAGTAAAAAGAACAGGGATTAGTTAAGGTCAAATAAACCTAGATAGGACATAATGGTTATACGTAACAATAGCAGCAACGATTATTTTAAATAGCAGCAACAATAGTTTTAAAGTGCACAGTGATATTATAAGAACCATTTATACTCGAAATCTGAGTTTAAGCCTCTGGGTGCCAATGTTTTTAATTCGAAGATGGTTCTCATTTCGAGTCTGGCGAGGTCACTCTCTGCGTTGCGGGTTCTCCAGTTTTTGTTACATAATTTAATGCCGCAGAATGACTTCAAATATTTGATGTTACATGCATAGGCGAATCTAGAATTATGGTAATGGGTGGTCCCAGATCTAGACACAACAGCAGGGGGACCTTTGCGCGGCGCAGCCGCGCGCCAAAAAGGGGGCGTGGCCTCATGGGAAGGAGGCGTGGCATCACAAAAAGGGGTGTGGTATTACACTTTAGACCATACACAGTAATGCCCATTACACATTTTAGCAAACTCCGTAATACCCATTACACATAAAGCCACACGCCGTAATGCCAATTACACATAGGGCCACACACCATAATGCCCATTACACATTGTGCCACATATCATGATGCCCATTACATGCTATATAACAAACCATGATGCCCATTACATATTTGCCACATAAGTGCTGCTTACCTACGTGCTCATTGCTAGGGGGTTCTTGCTTGATGGCACCATATTACACATGATGCCGCACACCATAGTACCCATTACACATGATGCCGCACACCATAGTACCCATTACACATGATGCCGCACACCATAGTACCCATTACACATGATGCCGCACACCATAGTACCCAGTACACATGATGCCGTGCACCATAGTACCCATTGCACATGATGCTGCACACATAATGTCCCTTACACATGATGCTGCACACATAATGCCGCTTACACATGATGCTGCACACCGTAATGCCCCTTTGAAATAATACCCCTTTCACAACAGAAAATGCAGGGATTTACCCGGGAATATGGTCCCAGGATCATGCAGGGACATTCCCAGGCTGACCCTTTATACACCAGCCTAGTCCCTGCATTTTCTGGGGTGAGGGGGAGAGACAACCACTCTCCCTACCCTCTTTAACAAACCAGCTATATCTTTGGAACCAACTGACCCATTTACATGAGACCAATATCATATTGAAGAACTTTTGAGTTGGCTTCGAATGATTTTGGTCCCGTGAAACTGGGCTGTTTGGTTCCAGAGAAATCTGCCCTCAAAGAACATAAACAGTCATGAAATTACATTTAAGAAAAAAAAAAAAAAAAAAAAAAACGGTTTAACCTCAATATCCCTGGAACCAATTACCCATATAGATCCAGCCTGGTATCAGATTGAAAGATTGAAGGCCCAGCGATTTGGGTTCGACTGAGATCGACCTTGAGCTTCAGTGATGCCGAAAGGGGAACTGGCAGCCGTTGAACTGGGTGGGGGTCCCATGTTATCCTATAGGGAAAACGTTCCAGCTTTGCCTGGCTGTATCTCTGGTTCCCAGAGGGCTAGAGACACAGGGCTGGGCTCGTTGGAAAGCCCCATCCCTCAGCTACAAAATAGGCTAATGGGTGGTCCTGTGCACCCCCGGACCACCCCCTAGATTCGCCTATGGTTACATGTGTGCTTCTCTTTAAAATGCATGGATAGGCTATGCAGCTCGTAACCCTTTTTTATGTTACGGCTGTGCTCGGCAAGCCTCTCCTTTAGCATCCGGCCAGTGCGACCTACATATTGGCAGCCGCATTGGCACTCTAACAGAGTGTGCAATAGTGTTCGGCATATGTGTAAGGGGCATTATGTGTGTCATGTATAAATGCATTAATAATGTGTGACATATGTGTAACAGGCATTATGTGTGTCATATGTATAAGTGCATTAATAATGTGCGACATATGTGAAACAGGCATTATGTGTGTCATGTGTATAAGGGCATTAATAATATGCAACATATGTGTAATGGGCATTATGTGTGTCATGTGTATAAGGGCATTAATAATGTGCAACATATGTGTAAGGGGCATTGTGTGTCATTATGTGTATGAAGGGCATTAATAAAGGTTGGCATAATGTGTAAGGGGCATTATGGTTATAAGGACATTAATAATGTGTGTCATGTGTAAGGGGCATTACTGTGTGGTATTATCAGGGTTGCCGAGAGAAAGGGGTAGGGGCTACAAATTACCCAGGCCAAAGTCTGATGGAAGGGCCCAGTGGGGGCCCCGGGCCCCCTCCCCTTAAGTGACAGCAGCAGCTGCAGCTCTTCTCCTCTGCCCAGCACACACTGCTTTGTGCTGGGTTGCAGTGTGGCCATGGAGGTGCTTAAAATACAATATTTTCTCAGGATTTTTTTCTAAGGGTATAATGTGAATAATGTGAGGAGTAATGCATATAAGGTAAAGTGGTACTACTGTGTGATGTAACGTGAATAAGGGACACCATCGCATGATATAATGTGAATAAAGTTGCACTACTGTGTGGCATAATTTGAATTGGGGGTACTATTGGGTGGCCATGCCCCTTCCCAGCAAGAACACACCCCTGTTTGGGCTGCGCACCGAATATTGCGGGTAGGGGCATCAAAATGATGACTGCTATGATGAGGGTTGATGGTGCTGGGAAAGGGGAGCAGGGTCAGAGGCGGAACTAGTGGCGGTGCTAGGGGGCACCAGCCAAAATCTTGCCTAGGGCGTCATTTAGGCTAGGGCCGGCTCTGGCTCAGTGCATAATATACTGTACACTGAGCATTTTCTTTACTTGTTTTAGTCATTTTTCCTGGGGTGGACGACTTTTCATAGCAGGATGCTATTACAGCCACTCTGTCGCTCATCTGCTGGTAATACCAGAAGATGAACAGCTGGGACAGTGATAATGTTGGAGCGCGCATCACCGCTCATCACCAGGCTGTACACACTGGGCGACTTTCGAGAAGAAAGCAGCACAAACGAGCAAACTGCGCTGCTTTGAGATCAGTGTTGCCCGGTGTGTACGGGCCGTTACTTCTGCAACAACCTGAATAACAATTTAACCAGGATATAAATACTAGCAGCACATCCAAGGGTGGCCCATCAATACACATGAATGGGGATGTCGTGTTAAGTCCAGCTTGGTGAGCAGGGGCTGGCTGGTAGCTTTTAGCCCGGGGGGGCAAGTCCAGAGCACTGGCCCATAAGTAACAGCGCATCATTAAAAATGGAGGTTTTTAGTTAAAATTATAACGACATCACAGGCTTCTCCCCCTGTATAAAAAAACAGGACACCACAGGCTGCTCCCCCTGTATAATATAATAAAAGTAATGCCATGACACTTTAATTATTATACAGGGGGAGCAGCCTGTGGTGTCATGGCATTATTATTATTATACAGGGGGAGCAGCCTGTGGTGTCATGGCATTATGCCATGACACCACAGGTTGCTCCCCCTGTATAATAATAATGCCATGACACCGCAGGCTGCTCCCCCTGTATAATATAAAAGTAATGCCATGACACCACAGGCGACTCCCCCTGTATAATATAATAATAGTAATGCTATGACACAAATGATTATACAGGGGGAGCAGCTTGTAGTGTCATGGCATTATTATTATTATTATTATTATTATTATTATTATTATTATTATTATACAGGGGCACACCTCAGGAAACATCAGAAATATGTATTTTTTATGTGTGAGTTTGATTCTCACTTACTCTATTTTTCTCCCTCCTGCTGCAGCTCCCAGATTTTCTATATGTCTTGCTGTGGCCACAGGTCAGTCCCTCGACTCTCCAGCCTGCTTCCTTCCTTCCTTAATTTCTCTGCAGATGCATGGGTGGGAGGCGTCATCGTCATGACGTCCACCCCCAGCGTCTGCCACTGCCGGGTGATCAGAGGGAACAGCATACTTGCCTACTTTTGAAAAGCAGTTTGAGGGAGATTTTAGAAGCTAGCAAAATGCACCAAGCGCAGCGTCACGCACCATTGAAGGGGCGTGTCATGGTTCAACCAAAGGGCCTGTCTAGTGATACCTATGGGCGTATCATTTCCACCCAGGAAACACAGCACCCACCCTCTCAATCCCGCCCCTACCCCACCCATGCACTACAGCCTCTCCCCCAGCCACTTCAACACCAGACCCCCTTCCTCACAAACAGTACCCCCGCATCCGCTCCTCAAACCCCAGCACCAGCGCACAACATACACACACACACAGTAATACCACTTTCACATCGCCGACACGTTTTAAAAACCGGTATTTTAAAACGGTAATTGAAACGGGTCAGAGCCTTAACATTGCCGCAGATTACCGTTTTAAATACCGGTTAAGTCTCATTCAACATAGCAGTGAAACCGGTTCATCACGAACACGTTTCAAGCCAGAGTGTCAACATTGCCTGTCATTTTGCTCTGTAGCTTGTGTTGTTTGCCTGAAATACCGTTTCAGACACATTGTACACATTCACATTGCACAAAAAACGGCAAGGAACCGTGTAGGACTCTGCTTTTTACACGGTTCGAAATGCCAGTTAACTTTAAACGGTAAATCGGCTCTGGTGCATTCACAGTGCAGGCTTAAACGTTTTAAAAAGGGAAAAAAACGGCAATTTACCGTTTTAAAAGTGCGATGTGAAAGGGGTATAATAGACCGCAGGAGCAGCTCGCAAATAACAAAGGATGCCATGAGGGAACGTTAACTCTCTGAAATACTTCTTTTTTTTGTGTGTACCAGATAGATAGATAGATAGATAGATAGATAGATAGATAGATAGATAGATAGATAGATAGATAGATAGATAGATAGATAGATAGATAGATAGATAGATAGATAGATAGATAGATAGATGTCAACAGAACACCGGACCGTGGGAAGAATGCTGCTGGGCACCCGGAGAAGCGCTGAAGACGTCTGTGGTGAGTATGATTTCTCTCCACAGCCTCCCCTCTGGATTCTACTGGACAAGGGGACCGAAGCTTCGTGTCAACATAGGTGAGTATGGATGAATGGGCTTGGTGTATATTAAACTTGTACTGTCAGTGTGTTTGTGTACTTTTTTAACTATTTGTAGTACTGTGGGACTACTAGTCCCAGCGGGCCCTTTATTGCCCCACATGCTGGGACTTGTGGTTCTCCAAGTCCCTGCATGTGGTGCAGGCTTGCTGGGACTCATAGTTCCACAGCAATACACAATAGGATTTTCTCTATTTTTTTACACAATTAATCAGCTCGATGCCCACAGCCCAGGGGCATCGAGGACAGCCCTGGGCTTCAGCATGGGCTGGTAAGTTCTGGAGGGGGGGGACCCCTTCTTTGGGGGGGTCCCCACTCCCCCAGGACCCCTGCCCATGCTGACCGGTCAGAGGGCTGAATGCTTTGGCCGGGGGGACTTGTATAAAAAGTCTCCCCCCGGCTGTGGCATTACCCTGCTGGCTGGTTGGGCCCGGTGCTGGTTCTTGAAATACGGGGGACCCCTAGTCATTTTGTCCCCCGTATTTTGGGAACCAGGACCGGCCCTTGAGCCTGGTGCTGGTTTTATAAAATGCACGGAACCCCAACTTGTTTGTTCCTGTGATTTTATGAAACCAGGACCGGCTCTTTCAGCCCGGGGCTGGTTATGCTCTGGAGGGGGGACCCCACGCCGTTTTTTTTTTATTTTATTTTTTTACCCAAAATCGCATATATGAAAATGCGCACATTTTCATGACTGAAAATCGCCCGAAATCGCGGCAAATCGCATTTTTTGCCGCTAATTCGCATCTCATTACATATGCGAATTCGCGGCAAAAAACGCGATTTTTAAAGGTGCGATTTCTGGCGAGTTTGGAACTCGTCCAAAAATCGCAACCTATTACATTTCGCCCGCGATGTGCTAAAGCAGCGTAGTTTTGAACTAAATGCGATGCGATCTAGTTCAAAAAGTACATGCAGCACATACTTTTTGTGCTTTGCGATGTGGGGGAGGGCCATTGCCTTGGGCACCTTATGCAAAAATGAAAGTGCCAAAATTCCCATCCTGGTAACCCAGACTGAGCTAAAATTCACGTCATGCCACCTGGACTGAGCCAAAAATTCACGTCATGCCACCTGGACTGAGCCAAAAATTCACGTCATGCCACCTGGACTGAGCCAAAATTCACGTCATGCCACCCTGACAGCCAAAATTCACATCATGCTACCCTGACTGGGCCAAAATTCATGTTATGCCACATGGATTGAGAAAAATATTCACGTTTTGCCAAACAGATTGAACCAAACTTTACATATATTTCAGGGACATAGGAGCAGGGACCACAGGGAGGCATAGACCAGGGCAGGGGGGATGCAGGGACTGGGGGGACACACACGCAGGGACCAGGGAGGATGCAGGGACCGGGAGGGTTCATGGGCCGGAGGGACAAAGGAACGGGGGCCAGGGGGACGCAGGGACAGGGACCGGGGAGCGCAGGGCCCGGGGAGGACGCAGGCACCGGGGGGGCATGCAGGGATAGGGATCAGGGGTTCACAGGGACTGGAGCAAGGAGGACGCAGGACCCAGGGAGGAAACAGGGGCCATGGGATGGCAGGGACAGAGACCTACCAGTGGTCCAGCAGTGAGGATGAGAGCCGGGTGAACCCTTCTTGCATGCCCAGCACAGGGGCCAGGTGCAAACGGAGATCCAGTGGCAGCAGTAACATGAGCCGGGTGCTCTCCATGTCTGCCCCCAAGGAGGGAGGGGCTCCAGCGGCGGCAGTAGTATTGTGAGCTGGGCACTTTCCATGTGTGCGCAGCCGCAGTAGTACTGTGAGCCGGTGTGCAGGAGGACTTCAGCGGCACCCCAGAGCAGCATTAAGCAGGATGGCCACTCTCCCTGCTTGCTGCGTTGCCTCTGCACAATATTTGGTACTCGCTTAGTTTCACAGCGGCCGATATATCGGATGCGATATCGGCCGATCCAATGCGATTTTTTACCTGTCCATAACCCCACTATCCACTACACATGGAGTACATTTTATATAGTGCGGCGAGCGCAGTATCCGCTACGCTCGCCACGCTTCAGGCTTGGTGGATCGCTGCGCTCGCCACACTATATAAAGTCAACTCCATGAGTAGTGGATAGTGGAGTTATGATCAGATATAAAAATCGGATCGGCCGATATCGCATCCGATATATCGGCCACCGTGAAACTAAACAAGTACCCAATATTTTATTGAAAAATTCCTAAATAAATATATAGATAGCTAACTTCCTAAGTTCCCCTTGTAGGCAGACTTAGGAATACTTTTTTTTATCCTTAACAGGATCAGTATGCAGGCAGACAGATAGTGAAAAAGGTACTTATGTAATATCTGGGCTCCCGTTTTTCTTATGAGACCGCGTGCGCTCGCCACGCTTCGGGCACGGTGGCTCGCTGCGCTCGCCACACTATATAACATCAACTCCATGCGTAGTTGGATAGTAGGGGTATGAAAAAATGGGGTGCATTTAACATGGGAGCCCAGATAATACATAAGTACTGTAAAATATTATGCAAGCCACATGTTCAGGTGTCAGTGATAGGGTGACAGTCGGGGCTCGGGGGTGATGGGAGAGAGGAATTCAAGAAAGCAGCACAGGCATAGTGGGTGGGGGAGAGGTGTTGGTTACACTTACAGTCACTGCCGCACTCCTCCTCCTGCTGCCTGGCTCTCCTGGTCCCGTTGACTGACACTGCTGCTGCTGCTCGGCTCCCTCTCTGCTGCCCCTCTCTTCCTTCAACTCTGGGGCCGGACACTCCCACTGCCCGGCTCTCCTGGTCCAGGTCTGCTCACTGACACTGCCGCTGCGCACTTCTCCCTTGCTGCGGCTGCCTCTTCAACTCTGGGGAACAGGCGGCCAGCCCGGGCCCTCCTCCACGTAGCTGTGGAAGCCGGCGGCTATGTTCCTGTAGCTGCAGCCCGCAGACATGTTTAAAAGACTACAGGAACATGGCCGCCAGCAATGTAAGCATAGGTATGGCGGCCGCGGCCAGCTGCAGTCCAGCCAGAGCGGCCTGGGGGTCACATGGCACTCTGCCCCCCGGCCCAGCCCGCCCCTGACCACACCAGTCCGATAACAGCTCCTACCCTATTTGAACGGGAATGTATCGTGAACCCAATGGGCAGGGGGATGATCTCCCGAATATACTCTATCCTGATAGAAGCTACAGCTCCCAAGCAGACCCGCCACGAGCTGGAGTGGGAAAGGGATCTTGGTCCCCCCCCCCAGACGATATGTGCTGGGGCGAGGTGAGAGAGGGAATTGCCAAAAGCTCAATTTCCACACGCATAAAAGAAACCTCCTACAAACTATATTATAGGTGGTATTATACCCCTGATAGGTTGTCCAAAATCTTTCCCTCTGCTACTCCGGTCTGTTGGCGGGGCTGCGGGAGAAGAGGAACTCTCTACCATATCTGGTGGACTTGCCCCATCATAGCCACCTTTTGGTCCCAGGTTCTAGACCTGCTGAGATCTCTTTCTGGCATTGCAATTACCCTGGACCCGTGGTCCTTTTTACTAGCCCGCCCCTTTCTGAACCTAGACCCTCACTTGAACAAACTGTTCTCCCATGTGCTAGCCGCTGCAAAATCACATGTTGCCAAAAACTGGAAATCACCCTCTCCCCCTACCTTACAGGCACTAAATAACTATATTGGTTATATAGCAAACATGGAGAAGATCAGCTATTACCTCCACGACTGCCCCCATAAATTTGCTCTAATCTGGAATCCCTGGTTACTAGCAAACCACCCTACCTCTAACCGTGTCTATCAGGCCACATGAGAGCTGTCGATAACCCTTTGGCGTCCTGCCCTCGGATCCTCCTCCTGCCTCTATGTCCCTGTTGATATGGCTATTATAACGTATACATGTCTTCTCATTGGAACTCCCCAGTCCTATTTGTATTTTGATATTCATCACTGCTCTCGTGCTTTCTGGCACCTACGAAATTCATCATAACAACTATTGTATTAAAACGTTTGTATGTTTGTATTAAAACGTTTGAGCTATCTGTGTATAGCGATCACTGTCCTTACATGTAAAATGTTCACTTAGCTCTACTTGTTTAAATAAAGAGTTTAAAAAAAAAAAAAACCTAGTGATATATGCACCAGAAGGGAACCAGACCATACAATACCAAATCTATGTGAAAACATAAACACTGTTGCAATTTCTGATCTCACTCATAAGTAAAAGAGAGATTAATGTAGATTTAATACCAAAAAGGCTGGAACTAATCACAAGCTCCTAGTGGAACTATAACCAGTCCTCTAGGAATCCCCCCCCCATACACATCATAACATAAGACAAGCTCTGAATAAAATAAAATAAAAACTTATATACACTATCTTTATATCTCAACCTTTTTTCCTTTTTGAAGCACGATGTATGTTGTATGTGATTTTAACCTCTCATTTCACCGTTACGCTTTCTCTCAATCGCCTTACAAAATAAAGACACATAAAAGGGAAATTTTTTAAGAAAGTTTATTAAAAGTTAAATATTAAACAACCTTTTTACGCCTGTATGTCTCCTTTACAGTCATTTCTCTCTTATCTCCTCCCCTTTTTTTTTCGTGTAAAATTATGAATGGCTGTTCTGGATCGCACCCACGCAAATTCAACTATATAATATAGAATCCCTTTATTCGTCTCACAATGAAGAAATTTCAGTGTTACAGCAAGGTTCAAGTACAGATAAGATTAGTAGCATAATAATAAGAACACACATAATAAGATAAGATCCAAACAATATACCGGTAACTCAAGAATCTAGGAACATGCAGGTCTTCTTCAGACCATGACAGTTGTACATTCTAATTGCAGCCGGAAGGAACGATCTGCGATACTATATTGCGGATACTTAGCCTGGAATTAAGAGGCGTAAATGTGGTAATGTGCAGACCCCCCTCCATCTCCCCTTTCCCCCTTCTCCTCACAGTCATTTATAATAAAGATGTGTTCAATAGCTGGCGTTATTACAGGTAGGTGATTAGTAGCTGGCGTTAATACAGGTATCTGCAGGTGAGAACACAATGTTCTCTATGAGCTGGGATTGTGTATATGGACTACAGTAGAACCTCTATGGTATTAATGGAGCAACATTTCATAACAGGGAAGTTATTAGTAATCTGGACTTAATATAATTACTCTGCTATAAACCAAATAACTTTAGTTAAAGGTTTATGTATGGAAACCACTTATTGGGGGTAGATTGCCCGGGGTGCAGGAAGGGGGATGAAGTGGAGCCGAATTATCTTCCTTGGCCGGGGGTGATAAAACACCTAGTTTCAGCCCTGTTTTTGCTCTATATAAACTGCATTTTGTTGGATCACTTACTATTCCTCTCAGCAGCTGATAAGGTAATGCACTGCACTTTGCTGTATATTATATAGGTAAAGGTCTAATGTGACGGGAAACTAATATAAACGTAGAAACATTTAATACATGTAAGCCATAAGGCGTCTGTGCAGAGAAATCCTTTATTCCCTGGTAACATTTCCTTTTATTTGCTATTACTTATTATTGCTGCAATGTGGGGTTTCTTGATTGTAACTATCTATTTGCAAAGATATTTATTTTCTTGTAACTCAGCACAGTATACATGATTAATTGACTGCCTATGCAATAATTTCCAAATGCAATTTGACCTTGTGTTCATTCTTCCCTAAGCATTTACTGTAAGTATGTTTTTCGGTGTATTTTATGTCATTTTATTGTGAAAACTGGACTGTCTACAACTTGCAGGCACGACCTATGTTTATTGGATGTTCTGTTTGCTATGCTATTATAGCGTAAACCATGGGTCCTCAAACTGCGGCCCTCCAGATGTTGTGAAACTACAAATCCCAGCATGCCTTGCCACAGTTTTGCTATAAGGGAGTGTTAAAACTATGGCAAGGCATGCTGGGATTTGTAGTTTCACAACATCTGGAGGGCCACAGTTTGAGGACCCATGGCGTAAACCAAATCAGTATGGGCACCAGATACTCTAATTAAACAAATATGTTTAAGACAGCTCACAGCAGCTGCAACAAGCTATGGATCAGTGCACACCAGCACAGATAATATAGCACACACATATTCTGCAGCGCTGTACAGAGCATAGTTGAACATTCACATCAGTCCCTGGTTGCCCTAGTGGAGTTTACAATCTATATTCCCTACCACATGTACACACACACGCAAACATTCAAGGGTTAATTTGTTAGGAGCCAATTAATCTAGCAGTATATTTTTGTATTGTGGGAGGAAACCGGAGTGTCCGGAGGAAACCCACGCAAGTACGGGCAGAATATACAAACTCCGCACAGTTAGGTCCATGGTGGGAATTGAACCCATAACTTCAGCGCTGTGAGGCAGTAAAGCTAACCATTACACCATCCGTACTGCCCCATAAAGAGATTTTCTATAGATTACAGAGGTATCCTGGCCTTAATCTTTGTAACATTATTGGAATTACAGTGTGTAATAATGTAATATACCACTCAGGTAAGTAGGATTCTATTAACATATGACTGTCAGCTCTAGGGTTTTTTGTGTTCCCGGCTGTGACCATGGTGGACCAGTGGAGGGCGCTGTGTAGCAGAATGCTGGGGGTTTAATATATGACATGCACAAGGGGACGAGAGCACAACGTACCAGAGTGTTGGCGGAGACCAGGAACAGGGGCAAGGAGTCTAACCTGCCAGCTGCGTCTGACAGGCAGGTCACGGCCCCCTGCCCTGGTCCTCTGGACGCAGGCTGGGACTAGGATAAGGAACCCTGGAATGGCCTTGAGAGACAAGGGTAAGGGATGAGCAGTCTGGGAACTGCAGGACTGACGACTTGGGATGTCCACGGAGATGTTGACGTACTGTTTACTCAGGTGTATTGGCTGGATAGGAAAAAGGTGTAATAGTCTCTATGGAGCACAATAACTGTGAGTCAACCCAAGTGTTGACGGGGACTGTCGACAGGATCAGGACAAGATGTTGATTGTCACTGATAGTGGTAACTGACTTAGGAGCCAGCAAGGTGCTCAGCGAGACACCTGATACTCGACTGCAGGGATGGTATCGCAGGGCTCTTCTGGAGATGGTATGAACCAGGTAAGTATAGCAGCTTGGAAAAACGCTGGAAGCAAGGACACAGGGGAGCCTGGAATCCTGGAGTTTTGGAAACTTTCACTGTACGCAGGAGAACTCTGGAGCAGGTAAAGCAATTGTACAAGACAACGAGGTAATGCTCAGGCCTGAGCTATATCCCCCTTGCCTGTCTGTGATTGGCTGCCGGGCGTGCCACCAATCAATGCTGGGGAAAGGACAGGCACACCTTGATTACTGCACAGGTATGTGGTTCAGGGGTCAGGCTGATGGTAAGCGAGATTGGTCAAACTGGTCAGGTGAGCAGAAGTGTCATGGCGGCGCCCATGCCGCCCGGAGCCGGCATGTCAGCGTGTCGGCGACAAGGCACAACACCAGCAACCCGCGGGCATGCAATGGACATCACGGCAAGCAGCAGCGCCAGCCAAAGACCTCAACTGCAGTGCGGACCACCGGGAAGGTAAAGACTGTGGTCTTAAACGGGATGCTTACTGGGGTTTGTGACAATGACCTTGTTTTGCTTAAGTCCTCAGTATTTTTTTTTTCAGTCTTAGGGGTAAGTATCAGGTATTGTTGGAGATTTGCTTACTGTATCATATTTATCGCAATAATAAGAAATTACAATATACAAGTTATCTAGTGTACAATGCTGGAGAATCACAATCCAGCGCATTGATGATTTTATTACACCGGAACTAATTCATCTTCACTTCTATGTTCTCTAACAGTCGGTATAACCTAGCCATAGGTGTGCGCACATTGAGTGTTAGGCAGGGCTATTTTTGTGCAGGCTCCAGCAGGAACTGAGGCCCTTATTCTAGTTCACTCTTTCAGACAAAATATTTCTTAGATGGACAAAACCATGTGCACTGCAGGTGAGGCAGGTGTTACTTGTGCAGAGATAATTAGATTTGGGTGGGGTTTTACACCTGCCTCACCTGCAGTGCACATGGTTTTGTCCATCTAAGAAATATTTTGTCAGAAAGAGTGAACTAGAATAAGGGCCTCAGTTCCTGCTGGAGCCTGCACAATAATAGCACTGGTGCACAGACACCCCGAAATGCTGTGCCCACCCTTATGAACAACTCCCTGCCGCTAGCAATACCAGCAATACCTTTTACCAAAGTCTTTTGCTTTTTAGACCTGTATTCCATTAAAATTAGTGCCCATCAATCAATTGTGTGTTTTGCATTGTTAATTGTAATAGACCGTTGTCATATAACTACATACCTTCATAATCCATTTTTTTTTTTTTTTTACTTTATATGCATGTACTGTTATACAGAGTAATAAGAATATTAAAACTGAAATAGGCTGGAGATTATGTTCTGGCTGAGAGACATTTTATATTTTAGCAAGTACCAATAGATGATGGTAATCATGCATGAAGGGTGGTGTTAGACACACCCAATGGGCAATGCTAGACATGCCCAATAGGTGGTGCTAGACACACAGAAGTGTTTTTTACCAAGATACTTGGTTAACTAGGCGCTGATGAGAGGTGCTCTTCCTATATTAAATGTAGCTGCTGCCTGAAGGTAATTATAGTAATCACTAAAGGGGGTTACAACAAACAAAATACAATTTGTATAGGCTGCGCTATTTAAAGGAACACATAGGGATTGTACTATTTGTGCATTTATTCAAATAATAGTTAAAAAAGCATATATTAAGAACATATAATAAAACATATATAATATAAAACAATTGGTATACCCTCTAATGGTCACTGAAGATATTGTGCACTTTTCCTTATTGGGAAAATATGAAAATGGCAGTTCATGCAATTGAATGATGGCAATTCATGCAATCGTACCCACGTGACGCGTGGGTACGGGGCGGGCATCTGACATCGCCGGATGTCAGCTGCCTGCCCCCATACATGATTTCACACGGACAAGTGTCCGTGTGGTCTTGTGTGGCGGGACCTGGTGGAGCGTGCGGCCCTGCATTCGATGTTCGGCGACCATCGAATGCAGGGGCAGCTCCCAAGACGGAGGAGGCGTATCCCCGTCCAATTTCATGCGGATCGCCACATATCCGCGTAGGGACGGCAGGTGGCGATCCGTATGAAAGGCGGGGATTCGCCTGCACGGTTGCGGCCGCATATTCTGATCGGGCCGCACCGATCAGAATAAGGGCCCATGTGCACAGATGTTACTTGTGCAGAGAGAAATAGATTTGGGTGGGGTTTTACTTCAAAGTGACATCTATATTGCAGTGTAAAAATAAAGCAGTCAGTATTCACCCTGCACAGAAACAAAATAACTCACCCAAATCTAATTCTCTCTGCACATGTTAAATCAGCCCCCCTGCAGTGCACATGGTTTTGTCCATCTAAGAAGGATTTTGTCAGAGAGAGTAAACTAGAATAACCCCCAATGTAACGCCTGTCTCTGACCTTGCCAGATATGAACTATACAAAAATAGATGCAATTCAGGCACAAACAATTCAATGGAGGTGGTCAAATGGAGCACATACACTGTATCAGATAGAATCGGTCTTTATTTTTATACCACTTAATCAGCACTATAGTACTGATTGCACCCTGGCAGCATACAGGTCAAAGCATAGTACAAAACACTGCAGGAAGCTCCAGTGGTCCCTACCATAGCCTACACCCTGGGCTATCCCTTGGGCAGCTAATCCACCATGGAAACACTTATATCAGGAGATCACAGGTGCTGCTGATTACACACCTTCCTTCTGCTTCTGCTCCAAAACCTGGTCTAGATCATCCACATTACCTTAATGTGGAGAGATGCTGTCTATGACACTTTTGGGCTGGATACACTGGAGGACACATGCACTGTATGCTGGGAATAGGTCTCGGATCTAACCTAATCCCATATACTTCCTAAGGGAGGTGATTTTTTTTTTTTCACCAGGACGGTTATTATACCCTCTTCATTGTGTCCTTTTACTATTATTTCTATATGGAACATGAGGTCTTTAAAAAATTCTCCATATAATTATATGAAGGTAATCACCTAAAAACTGAGAACATATTTATCCAATAAGGAGGAAGAATACTCTACACTACAGTTATATATATTTTCCATGGGAAGTTATCAACATAAAATTCCATTACATTGGTTTAAACTTTGAGGATAATATTAATCTGCACCTCTATAATATAACATTTAAAAGATCTATTTACCCCTGATGAAGTCTCTTGTAGAGATGAAACATGATATGTATCTCATTTGTCTGAGTATGGAATGATCTATCTATCTATCTATCTATCTATCTATCTATCTATCTATCTATCTATCTATCTATCTATCTATCTATCTATCTTTCTAGCTATCTATCTTTACACACACACACAAACGCACTTATACATTCAATCGTATTATTAATAATAATAATAATAATAATAATAATAACAATAATAATAATAATAATAATAATAATAATAATAATAATAATAATAATAATAATAAAAGCAAATTATTAATCCAGGTTACCCAAATATAGGTTACCCTCACCCCTTATTGTATCAATATAAAGCTGGGATGCCACAATAATATTAAATACAAACTTTTCCATCCCCTGAAGCAGGACGTGCCTCAATGTTTGCACGGGTGTTCCTAAAAAAGGGCAGGAATAAGGGTTGAGGGGGCGGTCTTGGATGGCGTGGCCTAGCAGCACAGCCCCCCCCCCCCCATTTCCATCATTATGGGGGCATGCCCAGCGCTCCCTGAGCAGTTGTCCCCGGCTCCCCTCCCTGCACATATGCATGGCATCTTTTCAGTGATCACTAGTTCCCCAACTGCCCCCCCCCCCCCCCCATATCTGCGGGACACTGTGACAGTGACCAATTTGCATTATAGTTGGGGGTATGTTTTGTTATAGTTATTAGCCCATCAAAATGACCTAACAATATAACAATAATGTCAGCGCCAGCGGCTGTGCGCTCCTGAATTGTTCCATCTAGCGCCATCTAGTGGTCGGCTGTGGGCACAAAACTTGAAGAGGTGAGGAGCATCATTAGACTTTTATTATTTAGGATGTAACAATGTCAGCAATGCGGCAGTACGTCCCGGAGGAGTACTTCTATTTTGCTTTGTAGTAATGTTATACATTTTTTTTTAATCTGGTTTTAAAGTAATTGTTTTTTTGATAAATATAACATAATGTGGTAATTCCCTCCCTGTATTCTGCAGGTTCTAATCTGTTGCAGCCATGCAGTCCAGCAAGGTGATGGTCGTGACTCTTGGTGAGTCTGCTACACAGGACCGGGGCGCCGACAGCAATGCTGGGCCCAGGTACTCAGAGGGGCGTGGCCAATGCTGGGAGGTGTGGCTATCTGCAGCAGTCACCTCCCCTCTCTCCCCGCACACAAATTCTGTCACTGACTACAATAGGGTAGGGCAGCTGGCCCGGGTAAAGAGTACCCGCTCCACCCCCTTGCGGTGCCATTGTCTATATGAGTGGAATCTGATCAGCAGCAGCATGTACTATGTCAGGCTGTCACCTGTCATACATGGCGCCCCCCTGCAAGACCAATAGATATAATTTAAAATGGCCATTCTCAGGCTGACAAAATGAGGTCACAAAAAGGTAGAAGGTTGCCAGGATATTTGAGATGTTATCAGTGGCGGTTTATGACTGGCAGTGACTTCCTATTGGAAGTCAAACCTGCCAGTCACCAAGGCAATCTCATTGGGAGGTGTTCCCTCCCCCAAGGATGCCTCTCTATGTGCGACTGTGGGGAAGCCTATGTGCATGCGCCAGACCTGGGCCATCTACCATTCTACGGGTCTGCTCCCGAAAAGGCTACTGCGCATGCGCCAGTCCTGCAAAGGTGATCGGGATTTGGAACGAGCAGGTGGCGGAGGTGATTGCGGGGACTGGCAATGGTGACAGTTAAGGGAGGGGGAATGCTCCGACGCATCCAGGGCTGCCCTAGCAAGCCCATCCGCCCGGCCATCCTGTACACAGTAGCCAATAGCCGGCTCTGTATACAGTCAATTAAATCAGTGGGGGGATTTGTTGTCTCTGTCATGGCCGGATCTGTGCTGCGGCTGACTCACCTCCGGAGCACAGCCAGTGGGCAGCTGCAGGCAGCAGCATATCAGTGCGTCGTGCAGGTGCCTGCACCCAAACAGACCCTGCTGAGGTTTGCTCCCCCAAGCGGCAGCCTTACAATAGTTACACCACTGCTCCTCTGCCACTGGAAGTTATGATAGACAGTGGCATCTTTTACTGTTCCAGTCATTTGGCATCTGATCTCCACGGCCCATGGGTGGGACAACGGTACAGTATCCAAATAGCGGAACTGTCCCCCTTGAAAATTGGAAGTATGCCATTCAGCTTTATTGACCCTTTAAAACTGTAAACTGCAGCTGTCAGCACCAAGAATATTCAACGTCTTCTTTACTTGTATTTTACCTTTCCTTTGCAGTGCTCAGCCTATTTATGGTATATTATGTTGACCTCTCAACCAGCGCCCCCATCGTACCCATATGTGAGTGTACAGGTGAAACACTATATGATTAATATATTACGCACACCAGGCCCTTAGAGGGGCAGATGAAAGAGTGAGGGGAGTGGTAGAACAAAAGGAATGTCTGGGAATGATTGTGAAAACGGCTAACATACCGGCTGTCAGGATGCTGGCAGTCAAAACACCAATGCAGGGAATCCAGACTCGTGGCAACAGATCTGCACCGGACTACTGACATCTCTGGTGAAGTTGATGCCGGAATAACAACTTCCGGCACCTTGATCTTACATATGCTGGGGAGGGTTAGGTTAGGCAGCGTGCGGTGGGGGGAGGGGTGCAGTAGTGTTGGGGGGTGGATAGGGTTTTTGCACTATGGGGTGAGCTAGTGTTAACGTGTGTGGGTTGGGTTAGGCTGCATGAAATGAGGGTAAGGGTTGCGGCAGGGAGAAAGTAAGAATACTTACCAGGCCGCTGTTGGCAAGCCCTACACAGCGATACCGCTGTAGTTGTTTTGGCCACGGTATCCCGTACGCCGGCCATCATATATCTTCACACCGTCATTTATTCTCTCATTACAGCATTTCTTATTTAATTATAGGAATTCTATGTGTTATGCTATTATATGTGACATGCATCATCTAATCTGTTTTTTGGTTGTCATTTTAAATTATACAGATCCTTGCCCAGTACTCCCAGTACCCCCATTTCCGATATCCTGCAATAACTGCATCCCTACTAAAAATACTGTTTGCCCTTTGGACTGCGTAGAGCAGGCGCAGGCACGGTCTGCCCCCAATCCATAGAACAGGAGATGTCTAGCTCCGCCTCCCAGGACCAACGGAAGAACCGGAGTATCTGTCGTGCCTTCTGTATGACTGTTGTTAAATCTAAATGAATAACATTAAATTACAACGACCTTAAACGTTCATTACTATGGTTTTATTTTTGCAGTACAGAGACTTTGGGGACCAACAGATGCGGGAGGCTTGGTTGTGTAGAGACAGGGCTAGTGTGAGGTTTCTGATCACCGGAGACAAATCTATTGTTACTAATTGTGCCATTTGTTACCTAATAGAATGATATCATCTGTATGTAAAAAGGATCTCAGACTGACAGCTGCAGAACAGGATTAGTCAGTAGTTTACAGACAATGCAAATATTGAGAAAGGGAGAGGACAGGAGATGCAATCAGAGCCAGCAGGAATGTGGGCACGTGCCAGTAGGGTGACATACTCATCCCTTTAATTCGGGACACATATTAATTACACAGGTTCTGTGGCTGGCTTTCACCTGGGTTTAAACTGCCACACCTCAAGACTCCATTTCACCTGGTTTTAAACTGCCACAGAACCTGTGTAATTAATATGTGTCCTGAATTAAAGGGATGAGTTGGTAACCCTACGTGCCAGAGACTTAAGGTCCATACACATTGGGCGTTATTGCCCAGTGTGTATGGATAATGATGATGGGGGAAATCGCTGGGCTGAGAAACGCTCAGTGCATATACACTGAGCGTTTTCTTCACTTTTTTTAGCCATTTTTCCTGGGGTGGACGACTTTCCATAGCAGGATGCTATAGACAGCTGTTCGCTCAGTCACTCATCTGCTGGTAATACCAGCAGATGAGCAGCTGGGACAGTGATCATTTAGGAGTGCGCATCACTGCTCATCGCTAGCCTGTACACACTGGGCGACTTTAGAAAGCAGCTCAAACCAGTCAACTGAGCTGCTTTGAGCTCAGTGTTGCGCAGTGTGTACGCGCCGTTACTTCTGCAACAACCTGAATAACAATTTTACCAGCATATGAATACTAGCAGCACATCCAAGGGTGGTCCATCAATACACATGAATGGGGACGTGAGGGTCCAGCTTGGTGAGACACCTAGATTCAATGATTGTTCCCACAGGAAAAAAAAAAAAAAACATTGATTCATTGCCCCCTTATTATTACCATTTATCTATATAGCGCACACATATTCCGCAGCGCTTTACAGAGAATATTTGAACACTCACGTCAGTCCCTGCCCCAGTGGAGCTTACAATCTATATTCTCTACCACATGTACACGCACACACAGACATTCTAGGGTTCATTTTGTTGGAATCCAATTAACCTACCAGAATATTTTTTGATTGTGGGAGGAAACCGGAGTACCCGGAGAAAACCCACGCAAACACAGGGAAAATATAAAAACTCTGCACAGTTATGGCCATGGTGGGAATGGAACCCATGTCCTCAGTGCTGTGAGGCAGTAACGCTAACCATTACACCATCCGTACTGCCCCGTATATATAACACATGGTGGGGATAGAACCCATGACCTCAGCGCTGTGAGGCAGTAATGCTAACCATTACACTATCCGTGCCCCCGTATATATAACACATGGTGGGGATAGAACCCATGACCTGAGTGCTGTGAGGCAGTAATGCTAACCATTACACCGTCCGTACTGCCCCGTATATATAACACATGGTGAGGATAGATCCCATGACCTCAGTGCTGTGAGGCAGTAATGCTAACCATTACACCATCCGTACTGCCCTGTATATATAACACATGGTGGGTATAGAACCCATGACCTCAGTGCTGTGAGGCAGTAATGTAACCATTACACCGTCCGTACTGCCCCGTATATATAACACATGGTGGGGATAGAACCCATGACTTCAGCACTGTGAGGCAGTAATGTAACCATTACACCATCCGTACTGCCCCGTATATATAACACATGGTGGGGATAGAACCCATGACCTCAGCGATGTGAGGCAGTAATGCTAACCATTACACCATCTGTACTGCCCCGTATATATAACACATGGTGGGGATAGAACCCATGACCCCAGTGCTGTGAGGCAGTAATGCTATAACCATTACACCGTCCGTACTGCCCGTATATATAACACATGGTGGGAATAGAACCCATGACAATGCTTCTTTATTGAAGATTGCAACCTTTTGTACAAAAATATATACCATTTCATATACAATATAAAATATAGTTTCACATAAATTTACAAACATCAATTTGATCCATATCCCCATACCTTCCCACCATCCCCCCACCCCTTTTTTTTTTTTTTTTTTCCCACCTTCACCTCCACCACCTAACAATCTTATACTAAATAAACTTTCCTATTCTGTACTTTCTCCTGATCCTGAGCTCCACCATTTCTCCTTTTCCAAAACATCCACCCTGACTCATACCCTCTCATACTCATACATACCCCATACATCTCTCCTTCCACTCCACTTTTAAACTTACCATCATTTTTACCTTATCCTCCCATCCTTCCATCTTCATTCATTCTCACTACATTCATTCCTATCATACCTCCCCTCCACCTTCACCACTATACCCATCACCTTTAATACAGAACACATTCATTACCCTTACCCACAAGACGCCTTTCATCTCTTCATTTACTCCCCCCAACCATTTTCTCCACCTACATTTATTTTTTAAGTGAAGGATCTGGTACTAGCAAAACATGTATGTAAAACATTCTTTTATTTCATATTCCATATTCCCCCTATTTTGTGTGAAAATAAAAAGAACAGAGTCCCAGTATGTTCCAGGTTCTACTATTTGCCACCTACTAAGGAGGTTTCAACCGGCCCCACAAGCGAGACCAGCTGATGGCATCCAGCTTCTCCTTTTCCATTTCCATCATTACCTTCACCTCATGTAGAATAAGACCCACCACCGTCCTAACAGGGAGGATCTTTTGTCTCAATATAACATGACACCGTGCATTCCACGTGTGATACCTGACTGCTAAACTAATCATATAAATTGTGCATAAATCAAAATTCCCATAACCTTTGAATGCCCCATAGACCCACTCCGGGTAACTTAGCCCCGAAAGACAAGGGATCCCTAGAGCAACTGAGACATCTTGATAAATTTTTACATTGAAGGGACATTTAAGAAAGAAATGGTCCATTGTCTCCTCCTCCCCAGGACATTCCTCACGTGGACAATCACGGGTATTGGCACCTCTAAACTTAATATTCCCTTTAACGTAAAGTCTCCCTTGGAAAGAAAGCCAGGCAATGTCTCTAAACTTCAGTGGGATCCTCTGCTCATTAAGCAGTTTCAACCCAGCTGAACATACATCCCCTGGGCAATCTTTCAAAGCCAGTGGAGCATAAAAGTAGGTCTGCAAGATCCTCTTCCCCATCTCCTTTCTCGAGAGATCTCTCACATCACCCACCTTCAAACTCCACTTGGTAATCATCTTTATGGATTGAATCACGTAAATCGGAAGGTAACCTCGCCTGGTCCAAGGTCTTCCCATCCGACCACCATCTATCCATGTTCTAGAATAAGGAGACATCCATTCCATGAAACCATGTACCCATCGAGGGGGGTTGTCTAAAAATAGACCTCCCACATTCAATTTCAAAAAAGTTGTTACAAAAAGGACTACAGGATTGACCATTTCCTGGCCCCCTTCTGCCCTCGATCTGTACGTGATTCCTCTCTTGACTATGTTCATCTTGTTTCCCCAGAACATCTGAAAAAACACGGAACATAATCTAGACCACAAAGACTGAGGCAAAAAACAGACATAGCTGATGTAAAGGAACATTGGTATCAAATAAGTTTTGCAAATGTCAACCCTTTCTCTCAGGGAGAACTTGCACCCTTTCCAGAAATTGACCTTCTTGGTGACATCATCTAGCTTTCTTCCCCAATTTAGCAAGGAATAATCTCCGTGATCAAATTGGAAGCCTAATATTATGATACTATCTTTAGGCCTGGGGAGGGTCTCCGGGAGAGAAAATTCTTTCCCTCCCTCCCCCATCCAGAAAACTTCACACTTGTCCTGATTTATCTTCGAACCAGACGCCTCAGAAAAATCAGTCACTAGTTGGTTGATGTCACTTGCCTCCTCCTCCGCTGACAAGACCACCGTAACATCATCTGCATAGGCTACCACCTTTAGAGTACACTCCGGTGACAGCTGCACCCCTTCCAACCTGCTGCTCTCAATCCTCCTCACGAAAGGATCAATTGCAAACACGTATAAAAGAGGGCTCAGGGGGCAACCCTGACGCACACCCGAGCTTACCCCAAATTTGGGCCCTACCCAACCATTCACAAGCGGGAAGCTCTCGGCCTCTTTATAAAGAACCTTTAACCAATTGACCATTTTTGACGGAAAGCCATACCTTTCAAGTAATTTCCAAAGATACTCATGATTGACACGGTCAAAAGCTTTAGATTGATCCAAGGCCAGCAGGAATTTTCCTTCCCCCCCAGCCCTGCACCGCTCCACGGCTTCCCGGACACCAAGGACCGCACTAAAAGTGCTACGCCCCTTCACTGTACAGTGCTGGGAGGGGGAGAGAAGCCTCTCAGAAAACTCCATTATTCTGTTAAAGAAAACTTTTGCCAAAATCTTCCTGTCCGTATTAAGAAGAGCGATGGGGCGCCAATTCTCAATACGGGCTGGGTCTTTTCCTTTGGACAATAAGATTAGAGCCGACCGTCTCATGGAAGGAGGCAGATTTCCTTCCTCCAAACTTGCATTGAACACATCCGTGAGACGGGGAGCTAATACATCAGAGAATTCCTTATAGAACTCCGATGTTAGACCATCCGGTCCAGGTGACTTTTTTGATGTCAAACCATCAATTGCTTCCCTAACTTCCTCTACTCCAATCTTATTGTCCAAACACTCAAGAGAGCCATCTGGCTCCATCAGACCTGGTGTCTCCCTCAGAAAAGAAAAGTCTCCATCCTCTCTCTGATAGGTGCTTGCTCAGACAAGAGATCAGAATAATAGGCTCTAATGACTTCCAGGATGCCTTCCCTCCTCTCCTGAAGCACACCCCTTCCATCATATAGGCCACTGACTTCTCTTGCCTCGACGGCTTTTCTACAATTCTGGTAGGGATCCGGTGAGTGGTATGTACCATAATCCCTCTCCAGAATCAAAGATGCCAATCGGTTATACTGAAATTCCTTCATCTGAGCCTTCACCTGGGAGATTTCCCCACCATCTCCACCCTCAGAGATCAAGAAATCCAATTTCCTTTTAAGAACATAGTAGGCACTCTTTTTTTTCAATCCTCTGTTTTTAATTAGTCTTTTGAAAAAACCTTGGACCTTCTTTTTCATTTCCTCCCACCACTCTGATTTACTCCATCCTGCCTCCAACAGTGATTCATGATCCTCAAAGAGACCTCTGAGAGACTGCTTCACACTCTCTTCCTTTAGGAGCTCTGAGTTCAGCCTCGACAGACCCCTCCCTTTCTGGATGGATTGTGAAGCATTCAATGAAAAACTAAGAAAGCAGTGATCTGAAAATTCTACTGGCTCCACCTTGGAAGGCAGGGTTTTCGAATTTGTTTTGACAAAAAATCTATCTATTCTACTTTTATTCTGACCGCTATAAAAAGTGTACCCAGTGAGGTCCGGAGTATGCCTAATATGGACATCCACCAGACCAGCCTCTCTAACTAAATAATTTGCATCATAGCCCAAGGTCCTACTGCTTCTGGTACCTCCTCTGTCTTTGGTTCTTACAACAGTGTTATAATCACCACCAAAAACGACCTGTTGGGCTGTGAATAAGAATGGTTTTATCACCTCAAAAAGACATTTCCTATCCCAGGCTTTTTGGGGACCATAGATATTGATCAGCCTCAGGTCATGTCCTCTAAAGGTGACATCCAAAACCATACATCTTCCTACTTCAATTTCGTAACGCATTTTAAAATGTTTCTTATAAAATATATATAAACTTCAGTCTGGATAGGCTAGTAGTTACGGTACTTATGTAGTATCTGGGCTGCCGATTTTTTGATTGTATGCCTTAAGTTAAGGCATACAATCAGATGCGATGCGATGCGATATCGCATCGCATCGCATCGCATCCGATATCGGATGCGATGACCCGATTTTTCCATAGGAATCAATGTTAAAATGATTCCTATGGAAAAATGGGTCCTTTTCATACCCCTACTATCCAAGTGGGCATGGAGTTGGATATAAACCTGCCCGAAGCCCGAAGCGTGGCGAGCGAAGCGAGCCCCGCGAGGGGACGGTATTCGGCCCCTCGCAGGGCTCGCTTCGCTCGCCACGCTTCGGGCTCGGTGGCTCGCTACGCTCGCCACAGGTTTATATCCAACTCCATGCCCACTTGGATAGTAGGGGTATGAAAAGGACCCATTTTTCCCATTGAATTCCATGTTAAAATGGACTCAGTCCATTTTAACATTGATTCCTATGGAAAAATCGGGTCATCGCATCGCATCGCATCGCATCGAATCGCATGGTCGCATGCGATGCGATGCGATCTCCCGATCCGACCCGATTTAGAAATCGGCAGCCCAGATACTACATAAGTACCGTAGTTACTTATCAAATACCGTTGCTCTCAGGGAAGTATATGGAAATCGCGTACAGTACTAAACTTAACAGAGTTAATAAATTTATCTTTGGTACTTGGACCACTCTGCCTATACAAATGCTTCTAGCTTTATATGATTATAATGTACACAATATCTTTTATATAGCTATAGTCATCAGTCAGACATATGTCGACAGGAAGGTGTCGATACCTATTTGTGTTGTTTGTATGGAATTTTTTTAAATTAATTGTTTTTTCTGTTGTTTGTTACTTTTTTGTCACTACTGATATACTGTGCAATATTTAATGTACTCATCCACTGTTCAGTGTTATTTAAATAACTTATGTCACTATAAATACTACCTCACATGTTTTTACCACATATTTTTAAGTAGGTTGTCAACAGGTTGTGTTGATTGCTTGCAGCTTTTGACACCCTGCAGCCAACATACTTCATTTGCATGATTGATTGATTGCATACACTTGTCAACGGACAGGAAGGATTGGCTATTGGTTGTTCTAGAAATGTATATCACTCTGTTTGTATCACTATGTGTTTATCCCTGACGACGGGCAGTCGACCCAAAACATGTTGGAATAAAGCACCTTTCGTTTCACCACTTTCAGCAAAGTCTCCAGAGTGACACTTATTTTTGCAAACTATATATATATATATATATATATATATATATATATATATATATATATACTGCTAAAATGTACAAGTTATAATTTACTGGACACACTGTGTAAAAAGTTAGATGAATTATGAGTAACATTACTGGCTAAATCTCGCATTTATTGGTTTCTGCTCGCTGAAGAGAAACACCAATTGATACAATTGATTAATAAATTGGCCATTAAAGCAAATGTATCCCTGTAAATAAAGTTTTCCAAAGAACACAGATATCCGTCTTGAAAAAGTTCCCACCTGACCAAGGGGACGAAACGCGTTGATGTCACAGTACACCTGATTTGGTGATCCACGTAAGCAGACCTTCAGCTTGCTTCACAGGAGAAGTGCAGCCCACTCCAAGCTGCCGGCATTTCAGCCGCTCCACACCAATCAGAACTTACTGCAGCACAGATCCATTTGCCGGCTCACCACCTGACTTCGCATTCCATCTCCAGCTGAAGTGCAGCTTTCCCCCCTGCTGCCGGCCATCAGCTGTTCCCACCAGCCGCTCTCCATGCTACATCAAAGGAGCCGGGCTCCTACATCAAACGGAGCATTCAATCTAACATCTCAATCACTCCTGCACCGCCGTGGCCAGAACGAAGCAAGTGTAACCTAAAAGGGTGAGCATACAATTTATATCTGTGACTGCATATCAATATTTGCAAATTGATACCATCGGTCATATTCTATACAACAACATCAGATTATATATGACCCGGATATCTTTCTCCACCTTTTATTACAAATTGATACCTTTGCAATTGACTGTATCACCATATTGAAACAAGCTACATTGTTGAAAGTCTGCTACTAACGGCCCAAAATTATTTGTACATATTTACCGGGATCCCAATCACGAGATAATTTTAGTATTGTCTTTTTATATTCTTGTTTTTATTTCTATATTTAGGCATTACATGTATGTATATGTATTGCTAATTTTCTATTTTTTCATATAAAATGTATTATTATAAACAGTGTGTCCAGCATTTATTTTTTTTCAGCCAATCAGTGTGTTTCAATCATTTCTCTAAACCAGCAGCGCAATCCACCTCAATCACCCCCCCCCCCCAAGATCCGTACAAAGCTTGTATGTGCAAAATTAAAAGAAAGAGTTAAAAACGTAATCAAAAAATGACATTGGGTCACCCCTCTCAAGCATAACTAGCCCTGTGCTCTATGAGCCGGTGCTGGCTCTAAAAACACATAGGGGAAATATTACATAGGATCACCCGTATTTTCTGAGCTGAATTAGTCTGTAGGCCGGTGCCAGGTTTTATGGCACCCTAGGCATAACTTCTGCATCCTCCACGGATGTCCCACAGCTGCCTGCCGTCCCTGGCAAGAGGGAACAAGCACACAGGCCGGGAATTTTAAGGGCGCCCCACAGACCCCGCTGGCGGTGGCTCCTCCAAGCCACCGCGGGGTCTTCCTCAACATAGCTACGCCACTGTGGGATACGGTCATTTTGTCTACAGCATGTTGGTCGACAAGCATTAGGTTGACACCATTAGGTTGACATGGGGATAGGTCGACATGGTTCTAGGTCAACATGGTTTTAGGTCAACAGGTCATTAGGTCGACACAAGCATTAGGTCGACAGTTAAAAGGTCGACATGGGGTTTTTCATGGTTTTTTTGAGCCGACATGTGCCGACAGGCAGTATTTCATGCCCTACCATCCACTAGGACATGGCGGGAGAATAAAATAGTGTGCCAAGCGTGGTGAGACACCGTGCCCGCTGTGAGGGGATGCGGTGCACTTCAAACTGTGTCCTGTGTTGACCTAACACCACGTCGATCTTCTGAGGTGTCGACCTAAGCCCATGTTGACCTTCAGTAGTCGACACTAAGCATGTCAACCATAGGCGTCTTGACCTAACGACTTTATACCCTTGTAAATTAACATAGATAGTAGAAAGTTCAGATATGTGAAGCCCATTGTTGACAATGATATTAATGAGGCGTTGATGATTTATAGGGTAAACAACATAACAGGGTTGGATTGTCAGTGTGAGCAGGTGATAGCTGCGTTATTACAGGTAGGTGATTAGTAGCTGGCGTTATTACAGGTATCTGAAGGTGAGAACAGGATGAAACCTATGAGCTGGGATTGTGTATATGGACTACAGTAGAACCTCTATGATAGTAATGGGACAACATTTCATAACAGGGAAGTAATTAGTAATAAGGATGGCCGTACTTAATAAACTTTATATAATTAATGACTCTGCTCTAAACCAATTAACTTTTGTTAAAGGTTTATTTACGGAAACCACTCATTGGGGTAGATTGCCCGGGGTGCAGGTTGTTATACCCATATGGCATACGTGCATGAAGGGGGAGGGGGGTGAAGTGGATCCAAATTATTTTCCATGATCGGGGTAATAAAATCTCTAGTTTCAGCCCTGTCTTTGCTCTATATAAACAGCATTTTCTCAGATCACTTACTATTCCCCGGAGCAGCTGATAAGGTAATGTGCTGCACTTTGCTGTATATTATATAGGTAAAGGTCTAATTTGACTGGAAACTAATATACATTTAGAAATTTTTAATACAAGTCATAAGGCGTCTGTGCAGAGAAATCTTCTTTATTGCTATTACTTATTATTGTTGGGTTTCTTGTTTGTAATTATCTAGTCGCTATGATATTTATATTCTTCTAGCTCAGCACAATATACAAGATTAATTGGATGCCTATGCAATCATTTCCAAATGCAATTTGACCTTGTGTTCATTCATCCTTAATCATATACTGTAGGTATGTTTTTGGTGTATTACATTTTAATGTGAAAACTGGACTGTCTGCAACTTGCTACCTATGTTTATTGGATGTGCTGGTTTCTATGCTATTATAGCATTGAAACCAAATCAGTATGGACACCAGCTTCTCTAATTAAACAAATGTGTTTAAGACAGCTCACAGCAGCTGCAACAAGCTATGGATCAGTGCACACCAGCACAGATAAGAAAGACCCTGTATGATCATTGTTCTGCTGTCTCTCTCCTGTCACGGTTCACACACGGGACCGTTCATCAGATTAATATATAAATCACAGTGATTACAGGACCCAGAGATATTGTTTATATATTTAATGTGCAAACAGCAGAGGCTGAGCACAGCTCCCCATTAGCCACAGATGTCACCCATATATGCTAATCGGTAATTGATGTTATATAAATCTGTTTTCTTTAACTCTACATGTTGCATTAGGAACTATTAAGTATCATAATTTCATTATTGAAGAGAATCACAATCACTCACAATCACCCTAATTAAACCATTCACCCTACAGGAGGATGTGTGTAGACAGATAAGACATGCCTCAGTCAAATGTTACGGCATCCTACCCATCCTAATTCTGCAAAGCCTTCCGTATGGTCTTTATACCCACCCAGCCTCTAGTTATATAGAGATGTTGTATAGTTTACAGAGGTATCCTGTCCTTAATCATTGTAACATTATTGGAATTACAGTGTATAATAATGTAATACAGGTTGAGTATCCTAAATATCCAAATATAATATCCAAAAACCGAAAATTCCAAAACCCGTGGTTTTTCAGAATATTTAGTTTAGTCCCCCCCCCCCTTTTTTTTCATACTTATCACGTCCCTACGAAGAGGATCCTGAAAGCCAATATGGACGCCTGGGGACACTGTGGATGCCGAGGCACCATCGGGGCACCACCAGCGGACCAGGTAAGTATGTTAAAAAAATATATCCCAAAAACCAGGAAAATCTGTTATCTGTTAAAAAACAGCTCACCCCGCACTGACTGCGGGGTGAGGCACTGCACTATAGGTGCTCTAAGCCCATTGGCTGTATGCGTCTCCATGGAGATGCTTTCAGCCAATCAGGGGTGAGCTGCTACAGGGGAGAGATGGAGACAATGCTGGAGCCTGGACTTATAGGTGTAAAATTAGTGTGTGTATAATAAAGATTTACTGTTCTCTACTACAAGTCCAAGGGGGCCCATTAATGCCCCGCATGCTTGGCCTTGTGCGCGTGGAGGCCTGCTGGAACTTGTAGTTCACCTGTAAAAAGACATGTTTTTTTTTACACTTTTACGCAAATCAGCCTGGCGTCCACAGCCCACAGATGCCAGGGGACAGCCGCAGGCTTCAGCCCTGAATGGGAGAAGCCTTTATTGGGGTGTCCCCACTCCCCCAGGTACCCCCTCCTCGGCTGACCTGCCACAGTGAGCATGATACGGCTGGGGACCTTACAGTATGTAAAAAGTGTCCCGCAGCTGCGGCATGACACTGTGAGCTGCTTGAGCCCGGTGCTGGTTCCAAAATACGGGGGACCACCATTTTTTGTTGGTCCCTAGTATTTTTGGAACCAGGTCCGGCTCAATGAGCCTGGTGCTGGTTATGCTCAGGAATTTTGGGTACTTATGTATTATCTGGGCTCCCATGTTAAATGCACCCCATTTTTTCATACCCCTACTATCCAACTACGCATGGAGTTGATTTTATATAGTGTGGCGAGCGCAGCGAGCCACCGTGCCCGAAGCGTGGTGAGCGCAGCGAGCCCCGCGAGGGGACTCGGTCTCATAAGAAAAACGGGAGCCCAGATATTACATAAGTACCGAATTTTGCACAGACCTCAATGATCTGTGCAGGGTTCTATCAAATTCACCTGTCAGAACCTGCTCTATTTGTTTGGCGATTTTTAGTAACGATTACCAAAAATTGCATCCATTAAATTTGCGAGTTGTATACTTTATATTGGGAAAACATCTGGATGCAAATTGAAGTGTGACTAAAAATTGCCTGGTCAGAAAGTGCGAATTTGCAGCAAAAAGTAAGATTTTTTTCTGCACAATTTGCATCCTATAAAATGTGCGAAAAAGTGAGAAAACGGCATTTCAACAATATGGTGGAGGCTTTAAACAATTAGGAATAATTTGGGATATACATATACCACACATCACACACACAGGTACACATTGTACACATACACACCTCACACACACAGTACAACACATATGCACACACTGCAAACCACATACGCACGCACAGCACATATACACACGTAGCGCACTTCACACGCTTACACATTGGACATATACACACAACACACACACACATATAACACACCGGATGAAATTTAATATGTTGAGAGATTTAGAAATGCTGCTTTCAGACCTCAAAACTGGCTTTGACCAGGTATTTAAAAACGTTTTTTAAAAACGGGTCTGCCAGCTAAACCCCCTTTTACACCGCATGTATATTTTAATTTTAAAGTAATTAACATAGTGTGGTAATTCCCTCCCTCTATTCTGCAGGTTCCTAATCTGTTGCAGCCATGCAGTCCAGCAGGGTGATTGTCATGACTCTTGGTGAGTCTGCTAAAAAGACAAGGGTCTTTGACTCACGGTCAAAGTCCCAAGTGTTTCAGGGGCACTGTACCACCTGAGAGGAGTTTTTGGGCCACCCAAATCCAACATCCTAATCAGCTCACAGACACCTCCAGCGACATCACATTTGGAGACCGTAGGAATAGTGAGGACCTGTGAACATTTCCCCATTCTCCCTATACATGGACATCGAGCCATCGTCCAGATCCTTGGTAATGTGCACTGACCCCATGCTCACCCATTGAGCCTTTGCTATACCATTTTATTCCAGGAGTGAGCAATCCAATCAGCTTTTTATTATATTGATGTATTATTGTATTAATTGTGTTTCTTTTTTACATAAATATTATTACATTTAATTGACTGTGTGTCATTCATTGTAGGAGAGAGGCGCTGTTCTCCAATATATTCTTTTTTCTTGCTATCTCTTTCTTAGGGCCTGACTGACCCTAAACAGAACAGCGGCCTCCATTGGGGGATCAGCTCATATATCTTGACCACTAGTAGAATAAGACCTTTTATTTTCATTGCTAAGGGGAGTTTGCTCATTGCTAAGGGGAGTAACATGAATGTTGCTAGGGGGAGTTACATGCTCATTGCTAGGGGTAGTTACATGCTAATTGCAGGGGGGCATTACATGCTTGTTGCCAGGGAACATATAGCTCCATATGTTTTTTGCAAGAGGGGAGTTGTATGCTTGTTGTCAGGGGGAGGGGTTGCATGATCATTGCCAAGGGGACTTGCATGCTTGTTACCAAGGGGATCTACATGCTTGTTGCCCAGGAAGTTCCTGCACGCCCCGATCCTCTCCTCCAGTGCATCCACCAGCGGCCTCTCCAACCCACAGCGGACCACATGTACATTCTGTCGGTGGCAGCCCCTCTAATATTGGCCACCATCTTGGAAGAGACAGACAATAGAGGTCCGTCCAGACCTCTAGTGCCTGTCTCCTCCAAGGTGGCTGCCATTTTGGAGGGGCCGCCACCAACAGAATGTGTGTGCGGCCCACTGTGGTTTGGAGGCCGCTGAAGCAAGCTGGGCAGCGCAACAGCGGGAGGCTTCTCTGTCTTTTACAGTCACCTGGATTTCGAGAGAATCCCAGAATCTGGGTGACTGGAACAGCCTCCTGGAGGGTTGTCACCAAATCCGGGACAATCCCTAAGAGTGGACCCCTTCAAAACCTGTGGATATCATTAAAAATTACCTTTTTATAGGGGTTTTGATACCCCTAGTTGCTAGGCCTTTTCAGATATTATCATAAACAGTGGCATCTTTTACCGTTCCAGTCATGTGATCTCTGCGGCCCGTGGGTGGGACATCGGGACAGTATCCAAATAGCATAACTGTCCCCCTGGAATTGGAAATCTGCAATTTAGCTTTATTGACCCTTTAAACCTGTAAACTACAGCTGTCAGTGCCAAGAATATTCAACGTCTTCTTTACTTGTATTTTATATAGAAAAGAGGCAGAGTTGTCACGGTAGTGGTGCACCACAGAGAAAAATTATACGCTTAAAACTTAATAACTTTTATTAGTTATGCTGGATAAAAAAAGGGCTGCGAAAATATGACAATACTACATATAACATAGAACAAGGACAATTGAAAAAAATGTGCAATTTAAAACTAGGGCTCATGCGGCGTCCCTTAGCACACTTATTCCCTTTAATTACAATTTTATTAGGTTCTGTTTACTCAGATGTCGTCTTTTCCTGCGTGTCGGCTATATTGCCTGAACTACGCCTAGGGGACAAATCTGTTCACAGTATAATAACCAGTATTTCCCTGTCTGTTCACAATATTATATCAAGAGTTCACAACTGTGGTAATATTGTGTCAGTAAATTCTCGATTGGCACTACCTTGTTAAGTGAAAGGTAACAATGCACCCAATGCCGTGGCTAAAGGGTGTACACACTAGTTTATGGTGATCTTGGTCACTGTGTAGCGTATAGGTCACTTTTTAGTGAGCCTCCACAGTCATACAAGATTTGTATGTAAATTGCCGGCAGATATCGCCTGGTGTGTACTCTCAATCCTGGTACCGCAAATGTAATAGGCTATGTAGCACTGCTGATACCCTTACATAATTACTGTTATACCGCGGTATATGGCATCGGGTAATACCCTCTTAGTGCTCATAAGCTGGTTATGTGGATATAGATAGGGTAATATAGGCACGTATCCGGCGAGTAAGCTGGGCTATGTATAACCCACTCCACCAGCACGGATTGGCCAATGAGAGGCGGCGTCACCAGGAGGCAAGGTAAGTATAGCGATATGCCGGAGAACACAATATAAATCACAGTTTTAAGCTAAACATTAGAGTCCTGAAAAGGACTAGAAATGCAGTCAGACAGGGATAGGGAGAGCTAAGTGAGCGACCGCACGGCTATGGCTATTCAACGTCTTCTTTACTTGTATTTTACCTTCCTTTGCAGTGCTCAGCCTATTTATGGTATATTATGTTGACCTCTCAACCAGCGCCGCCATACTGCAAGGTGAGTGTACAGATAAAACACTATGGACGGGATGTACTAAGCAGAAAATGCAAATAGAATTATATACTCTTAGAGCTGGCAGTCCTGCTATATATTCATATATCTAATCCATCAAACAGGTCTCTGCTGCTACCAATGACGAATCTAGAAATATGGTAATGGATGGTCCCAGATTTAACTACCCCGGTAGCAAGGACCATTGCACGGCAAAAAGGGAGCATGGCTTAGCAGGGATGATGCTCCTGCAAGCCACTCCTCCATTTATGATGCATGTCCACCGCTGTGGGGGCCCAGAGCTCCACCTCCCACCCATGCCTATGCAGAAGCACCCCCTTCCACCCATGTTCCTTTGCTGCAGCACTCCATTCCACCCCCTGTACCTCTGCTGTAGCACTCTTTCCTCACCCCAGCCCCTGTATCCCTGCTGCAGCACTCCATCCCACCCCCTGTACCTCTGCTGCAGCACTCCATCCCACCCCCTGTACCTCTGCTGCAGCACTCCATCCCACTCCCTGTACCTCTGCTGCAGCACTCCATCCCACTCCCTGTACCTCTGCTGTAGCACTCCCCAAGCCATCCCCCGGTGCCGCTGGTGTGTCCCTTATTCCTACATCAGCGGACAGCTCCTTCGTCTGCACTCTGCTATTCAGTGTATAATTGATGTCACACCCACTGGAGAAAAAACGCTTGTGCTGGCTGGGGTGATCCCCTCTCCCCTTACCTTTAGGCACTGTTTTCTCTGCTTTCAATGTTGCTTCCTACCTCACCTCACAGCCCGTTATCTCCTCACCTTGGTCCTTGCAACTCGCCAGCCGCACCACCGGCATCCCCTCCCCGTGCAAGTTGTGGGTGGGTGACATTGAAGGTGGAGATGCCAGTGCTGCGAGGTGCAGAGGGGGTGGCCACTTGCAAGGACTGAGGTGAAGGGGGAGAAGAGATGTATACTGTGAGGTTCAGGGGGGGGGGGGGGGGGGGCTGCATTGAAAGCAGCAATACCAATGCTGAGAGCATAGGCGTGTGCGCAGCCCATTTTACTAGGTGGTGCATCATTGGAGTGGAGTGTCTATCACCGCCTACTGGGCACCAATGCAAACTAATTAGGTGGTGACTTATTTATGTATGTGGACTAGAAACAGGGACAGTGTGTGTCGATTCGAGCGGGATATATTTAAACCGTAATGCCCATTAGACATTAGGCCAAACTATGTAATGCCCATTACACATTAGGCCACACTCTTTAATCCCCATTACACATTAGGCCACACTCTGTAATCCCCATTACACATTAGGCCACACTCCGTAATGTCCATTAGACATAATGACACACATCATAATGCCCATCACAAGGTATACCACACCGCAATTATCATTACACATTATGCCACACACTGCCCATTACAAGTTATACCACACACTGTAATGCCCATCACACATTATAGGCCATACCATAATGCCTGTTACATATTATGCCACTTAAGTGCTGCTTACCTACATGCTTGTTGCCAGTGTTTCTTGATCAAGTCCAGGGGATACATGCTTCTTGCCAGGGGTTTCATACTAGTTGCCAATGAGGATTAAATGTCTTTGCCAAGTGGGGAATACATGCTAGCTACCAGAGGGGATGTTACATGCTCATTGCCAGGGGGGCGTTACATGCTTGTTCCTAAGGGGACCTACATTTGCGTTACTCAGGGGCGTAACTAGAAGTTTGTGGGGCCCATGGCTACATTTTTGAAAAGGCACCCCTTCTATATAGAAGGGAATTACAGGGTGGGGCGGGTAAAAGGTGAAAGTACTGGGGTAGTTTCATAAACACATGCAGAAATAGGGGATGAACCAATGTGTTATACAAAGGATGGGGGTAGAGGGTGCCACAGACAATGGAGTAGAGGTACACCCTGGGAATTAGGGGGGTAGAGGGGCGAGGATGGGGTTATGGTGTCTCTCTCACACACACACACACACATATAGAGTAGGTTGTATTTGGGTACAAGGTGTCATGCAAATAGGGGTAAGAGGGGATCAGACACCAGGGAAATTGGGGTAGATGGGGTCACAGGCACAGAGCATGGGGTAGTGGGGGACAAGGTGTCACACCACACTTGCCTACCTGAGCCTCTCCATGAGGGAGAAAATGCTCTGTTCCTGGTCTTCCCTGGTAATGTATGATTGCCAGCACCTGTGGGGAGCTGGGTAAAGGTATTTCAGCACAGGTGATGGCAATCATACATTACCAGGGAAGTCCAGGAAAGATCATTTTCTCCCTGAAGGAGAGGGTCAGGTAGGCAAGTATATGTCACACACAGGTAAAGGGGATACGGGGGTCAAACAACAGGGATGAGAGAGGGTAGAGGGGGTCACACACACAGGGATAGCAGTGTATAGAAGGTCACACATACAAAAGAAGGAGGTCATACACAACTGTGAGGTTAGCTCTTACCTCCCAACATGACCCTCTCCAGCAGGGACACAAGGCTCTGTTCCTCCTAATGTATGATTGCCATCACCAGCGTTGAAGCATATTTATTATCAATTAACCTGTTCAACACAGGTGATGGTAATCATACATTAAGAGGAAAATACAGGAGCAGAGCAATGTGTCCCTCCTGGAGAGGGTCATGTTGGGAGCTATGGGAGCTGCAGGGTGTCAGGGAGACCCGAGGATCCAGGGACAGGGGAGGCCTGTGGCAGGAGAAAGGGGGCAGGATGTGCAGCTTCCCCCATGGCATGGCTGCTGTGCAAAGAGACCGTCACAGGCAGGGCTTAAAGTGGTCCTGGAGAGGTGGTGGAACTCCACCCCCCCCCCCCCCTCCCCCGATTTCTAGTCAAAATAAGGTAGAGACAGAATGAGACAGAAAAGCTTGCAATATTCAGCCAACATCGCTGGTCGCTGATGAAAACAGTACACCGAGCAATATATTTCCTGACAGATATTAAGCCAATTGCTCAGCGACCATATTGCACCATGTGTACACACCTTGAGATTCGCCTATGGCTGCTACGTAGATTCAATTATTTCTAATTGAGTAGTATCAACTTCAAAGGAAAAGGAAAACAGCGCAGAGTCGTGAATGATGGACACGGTTTTAATATTTACAATAACAATAGTGGTAATAATTGTAACCAATAAAGGGTAAATTATAATAAAATATCAATGTCAGAGACAAATGTGCAAAAGATATATATAAAATACATATTAACAGTACAAATTTGTTCTCAAAATGGACAAAACCATGCGCACTGCAGGTGGGGCAGATGTAACATGTGCAGAGAGCGTTAAATTTGGGTGGGGTGTGTTGAAACTGAAATCTCGCGGGGCTTGCTGCGGTCACCATGATTCGGGCTCAGTGGCTCGCTGTGCTCACCACACTTTATGAGCACAGCGGGGTATGAAAAGGTCGGGAAGACGCGTAATCGCCTCCCTTCACGGGGCTCGCCGCACTCGCCACGCTTCGGGATGGCGTGGATAGTGGAAGCGTGCAAAATAGCCCACGATAAAACTGCATGGGTGCTTTTAAAATTAAGTATCATCACATGGGTGCTTATACAATGATCGCATTGCATTGCACCGCAAAATTGCATGCGATGCGATGCAAATTCCTACGGTGCCATATGTATATAAATTGGGCACGGTGCTATTACACAAGTACCGATTACTATACCACGCACACTCCTGAGGAAACCAGGAAGAGAAAAAGGGTTAACATACCGGCAGTCAAAATGCCAATGCCGGGAATCCAGACTCGTGGCAACAGATCTGCACCGGAATACCGACATCGCTGTAGAAGAGTGGGGTGTAGGAAGATTAGGGTTAAACACAAAAGAGGAGGAATAGGGTTAGTCTGTGAGGGGAGGGCTAGGCTGCAGGAAGGAAGGATGCATGCGAGACCCCTGTCGGTAATCTCTACATCGTGATGCCGTGGTGGTGTTTTGGTTGCCCGTACGCCGGTCATCATCTCCTTCCCACTGTCATTTATTCTCTCATTTATTATTTATTTATAGGAGTTATATGTGTTATGCTTTTATATGTTACATGCAAAATCTAATTTTCTTTTTTGGTTATCGTTTTAAATGATACAGGATTTTGCCCGGAACCCCCATGTCAGCGTTCCTGCAATAACTGCACCCCTAGTGCAGGTAGGGCTTGCCCTCTGTTCTGCGTAGAGCAGGCTCAGGCAGGGTCTGCTCCCAATCCATAGCACATGAGAAGCCTAGCTCCGCCTCCCAGGACAAACGGGAGAACCGGAGTATCTGCCATACTTTCTGTTATGTCTGTTATTAAATCTAAATGAATAAAATGAAATTACAACGACCTTAAAGCCATATTGCTGTGGTTTTATTTTTGCATTACGATGACTTTGGGGGGCCAACAGATACGGAAGGCTTGGATGGGTAGATGATGGGTAATGATAGATCAGGTCCTGAGTAGACCCATAGCTCAATAAGACTTGACAATAGGACTGGACTTGTAGATTAGCATTTGCTGTGCTCAGTTGGGGGTAAATTTACTAAGATGGGAGATCTATTGAAGATGGGATGGTGGACATGATACATCATATGCATAAGGTCCACATACAATGTATCCAATGCGGTCATGCTGTCCGGGAGCTGCCCGGTGAGTTGGCGGGGTATTGCATGTGATACCTTGCGATGGTGGGTGGGGCATTTAAACTATCAGGGTATACAACTGTTAAGGTTCTGGGGCGTCCTGCCTCCCCTAACTCTGTTGCCTCTAACCAGCAGTTGATGGACGCGTGCGGTGCTAGGCTTCACCTATAATAGCCGCGTCCGAGAGAGCCAGTTATTCCGGCTCTAACCCCGATGCCACCAGGTCTTACGTGTGACAACGCGTCTGTCAAGGCTAGCGGAGAGCAAGGGGAACCTCTAACTAATGAACTCGTCAAGCCAGGAGCCCCAAATCCTTCTGCAGGAAAGCGGTTCCACAAGGATGGACCAAACACAATAATGAGTAATCCTATCAGTGGCAACAATGCTCTTAGGTGGTATAAACAATCAACTTATCTGAAATGTAGCGAGTAGGGATGCCACGGACAGGTAAAGGAGAACCAGGGATCAAGGCAGGACAACTGAGGCGAACCCACTGGACAGGAAGCGAGCTGACAGGCAGGAATCTCCTCAGGAACCGGGAACGCTCTGCACAGGTTGTGAGAACTATAACCGGCGTCGGCCATAGTCCAGGAAGGGTTTAAATACCCCAGGCAGCCAATGCCTAGTCCCGCAGCCTAATGATGGCTGAGGGCAGCTGAGCGCTAACCCCTTCCTCCCCGCGGCCGCCTGGCATCCCCTGTCGCCTAGGCAACCGGGGAGGAAGTGGGAGTGATCCGGGTCTCCTATTACTGCCCGCCGGCGTCCTCACGCAGCGGCGTCCTGGTTGCCTAGCAACCGCTGAGACGCACTGCTGAGGAATCGCCGGGCGGAGGTGGAAGGAGCGCGTGCTGCTCCTAACACTGTCCCCCTGTAACGGCGCTATGACGCGGCGGCGTCCCGGCTGCTTAGCAACGGCCGGGACGCGCCGCTGGGAGACCGCTTCGCGGCTCCTAACAGTATCCCCCCCTTGAGGAGGGGTCACCGAACCCTTGGCCCCTGGTTTCCCGGGGAATTGTTTGAAGAATAAAGCCTTTAACTTGGGAGCATGCAAAAACCTTTCCAGGACCCAAGATCTTTCCTCTACCCCGTAGTTTTTCCAGTGTACCAGGAATTTGAGGTGCCCCCGAACCCTCTTGGAATCTAAAATTTTCTCAATCACAAATTCCTTGCGGCCGTGCACAAGAACGGGCCTGGGTTTGTGGGCCTGAGAGGTCCTGCCCCGGGTGGAAGGGAACACAGGTTTAAGGAGAGAGCAATGAAACACATTGTTAATCCTTAAGGACTTGGGTAATAACAACTTGAAAGCCACAGGGTTGACTTTTTCTTTTATTAAAAAGGGTCCAATAAATTTCGGACCTAACTTAGGTGTGGCCTGATGAAGCTTAATGTTACGAGTGGATAACCACACCCTTTGCCCCACCCTGAAGAAACACGGCCTCCTATGTATGTTTACAGAACGCTTAGCGCCAAGGGCTGCCTGTTCAAGGGCTACATGAATTTTTTTCCAGGACTTCCTAAAGTGAATTACCAAGGACGAAGGGGAAGTGTCCTGAGACTGAACATCAAAGGCATTGGATTTGGGATGCATGCCGGTAACACAGTAGAAAGGGGATTTTCTAGAGGCCGTGTGGCATGAATTATTATAAGAAAATTCTGCCACCGGGAGTAATTCAGCCCAATTACTTTGACATTTGGAAACGAAGCACCTTAAATATTGTTCCAGGCTCTGATTGGTTCTTTCGGTCTGACCGTTGGACTGAGGGTGGTACCCAGAAGAGAGGCTAACATGAATGTCAAGACTTTTGCAAAAAGATCTCCAGAACCTAGCCACAAACTGAGACCCCCTATCAGAGACAATATCAACAGGTAGCCCGTGTAACCTAAACACATGTTGAATAAAGAGATGCGCCAGTTCCTGAGCGCTGGGAATTTTCCGTAAAGAAACAAAGTGCGCCATCTTGCTGAAACGGTCCACGGTCACCCAGATAGTGTTGTACATCCCGGATTGAGGCAACTCCACAATAAAATTCATAGAAATGTGAGACCATGGTTTGTGAGGGATGGGCAAAGGATGGAGTTGACCAATGGGTGATCCTCTGGAGGCTTTGTTTCTGGCACAGACCTCACAAGACATGACAAACTGACGAGTGTCAGGACGAATGGTGGGCCACCAAACAGCTCGGGACAAAGACTCAAGAGTTTTTTTAACTCCAGGATGACCAGAAATTTTGGAGGCGTGGAAGTCTTTGAGAACCAACAAACGGAGTACCTTGGGAACAAAAAGACGTCCTTCTGGGGTATTTTTAGGAGCTTGCGCCTGGCCTGCCAAAACCTGTGAAGCCAAGTCTTGTGTTAACCCTGCAATGATAATGGAAGCTGGCACAATAGGAACCTCGGATGATCTTGACTCCTGAAGCGGCTGAAAACTACGTGACAAGGCATCTGCCTTGACGTTCTTCGGACCCGGTCTGAATGTTATAATGAAGTTAAATCTGGTAAAGAACAAGGCCCATCTGGCCTGCCGGGGATTCAGCCGCTTGGTCGACTCAATATATGCCAAATTTTTATGGTCGGTAATCACCGTCACCACGTGCATGGCTCCTTCCAGCCAGTGACGCCATTCCTGGAGAGCCCATTTAATGGCCAGGAGTTCCCGGTTACCTACGTCGTAATTCCGCTCCGCGGAAGAAAATTTCCGGGAAAGATATGCACATGGATGGATCTTATTCTCAGAGGGGTCCCGTTGCGACAATACGGCACCCGCCCCAATCTCTGATGCGTCCACTTCCACCAGAAAAGGCTCCCTAGGATCCGGGTGTCTGAGGATGGGTGCTGAACAAAAGGCCTCTTTGAGCTTCTCAAAGGCCATCAAGGCTTGTCTGGGCCAATCCTGGGGATCAGCTCCTTTCTTGGTCAATTCCACGATGGGGGCCACGATATCAGAAAAGGAGCGAATGAACCGACGATAATAATTAGCAAAGCCCAAGAATCTCTGGATGGCCTTAAGACTGGTGGGGCGAGTCCATGAGAGAACGGCCTGAACTTTGCTCGGGTCCATGGAGAACCCCTTGGGAGAGATGATATATCCAAGAAACGCAATCCGATCCACCTCGAACTCGCATTTCTCCAGTTTGGCATACAGATTATTTTCCCGGAGTTTCTGAAGAACCAACTTGACATGGTTGCGATGTTCTGAAAGGCTCCCGGAATAAATGAGAATATCATCCAGGTATACGACAGTGAAAACCCCAAGATATTCCCGAAGCACCTCATTGATGAGATCCTGGAAAACTGCGGGGGCATTTGAGAGCCCAAACGGCATTACGAGGTACTCATAGTGGCCAGTATGAGTATTGAAAGCAGTTTTCCACTCGTCCCCTTCTCTAATTCTGATGAGGTTGTATGCTCCCCTCAAATCAATCTTCGAGAAAATAACGGCCTCCCGGACCTGATCGAATAAAACTGAGATCAACGGCAAGGGGTAGGAGTTTTTGACCGTGATCTTGTTCAAGGCCCGATAGTCGATACAAGGCCTCAGGGACCCGTCTTTCTTTTCTACAAAAAAAAACCCAGCCCCGACTGGAGACTTAGATGGACGAATAAATCCCTTAACGAGATTTTCTTGAATATATGAGTCCATGGCTTGGGTTTCTGGGATGGAGAGAGCATACAAACGCCCTTTGGGTAGTGAAGCCCCAGGGATCAAATCAATAGCACAATCGAACGACCGATGTGGTGGTAACACATCTGCCTCTTTTTTAGAGAAAACATCGGCAAACTCTAAATATTGGGGTGGTAATGAAGGTAACAACGGTTGAGTAATACGCACTGGAAGAGAGAGACACTCCTGACGACACCTGCGACCCCATTGCAGAATCTCCCCTGTCTCCCAATTAATGTTAGGGTTATGTATCCTCATCCAGGGTAACCCCAAAACTAAAGGTGCCATGGGACACTGGAAGAGGAAAAAAGAAATTTCCTCCGAATGGAGAGATCCTACAACCATCTTAAGAAGAGAGGTACGATGAGAGATGTAGCCATTAGTCAAAGGGTATCCATCCAAGCCACACACAGAAACGGGAGAGTCTAGAGGCAAGGATGGAATACCCAGTGAGGTGGCTAAACTGACATCACAAAAATTACCTGCCGCGCCACTATCTAAAAAGGCGGTAACCTCTGTGGTACCTCCTGCGAAGGTAATCTTGGTAGCGACTAATACCGAATTTAAAGGGGAAAACCCTGCTAAACCTAAATGACGTTCCCCATCCTCACTTAGGCTTTGTCTTTTACCGACTTCTGAGGACACTCGTTTGCCCGATGACCTGGACCCCCACAGTAGAGGCACAAGCCCCTGCTTCTGCGACGATTTTTTTCGGAAGCAGAGAGCCGCGTGGCTCCCAACTGCATGGGTTCCTCATCGGAGTCGAGCACCTCCTCCGTGGGCTTGGGAGACCACCCTCCGGAGACCCTTTCCCTCTGTCGCTCACGAAGCCGTCGGTCTATTCTAATCGTGAGCTTCATTAAATCATCCAGAGATGCAGGCACAGGGTATTGTACTAAACAATCTTTAACACGTTCTGACAACCCAACTCTAAACTGACTACGGAGAGCGGGGTCATTCCACCCAGAATCAACTGCCCACCTTCTAAATTCTGTGCAGTATGTCTCTGCGGGGCCCCTACCCATTCTCAGAGAACGCAGGTTCGCTTCTGCTGAGGCAACACGGTCGGGGTCATCGTAGAGAAGGCCCATAGCCGTAAAGAAATTATTCACGGAGGTGAGGGCTTCTGCACCTGCAGGAAGCCCGAAGGCCCATGTCTGGGGATCTCCCTGAAGGAGGGAAACAATTATGCCTACCCTCTGTACCTCCGATCTAGAGGAAAGGGGGCGCAACTTAAAGTACAGTTTACATGCCTCCTGAAAATTAAAGAACTGGGATCGATCCCCTGAAAAACGATCCGGGAGGTTAACCTTGGGCTCAATAGGACGGGCGGTGGAAAGGGATTGAGCTACTCTCTCGTCCTGAGTGTTAACCCGGAGAGTAAGATCTTGAAGTCTCTGGGTTAAATTATGTACCTGACCGGCCAAGACTTGGGCTGTGGACTGCGGCGAGGTTTCCATCTATACCAATGATACTGTTGGCCGGTTATAATGTTAAGGTTCTGGGGCGTCCTGCCTCCCCTAACTCCGTTGCCTCTAACCAGCAGTTGACGGACGCGTGCGGTGCTAGGCTTCACCTATAATAGCCGCGTCCGAGAGAGCCAGTTATTCCGGCTCTAACCCCGATGCCACCAGGTCTTACGTGTGACAACGCGTCTGTCAAGGCTAGCGGAGAGCAAGGGGAACCTCTAACTAATGAACTCGTCAAGCCAGGAGCCCCAAATCCTTCTGCAGGAAAGCGGTTCCACAAGGATGGACCAAACACAATAATGAGTAATCCTATCAGTGGCAACAATGCTCTTAGGTGGTATAAACAATCAACTTATCTGAAATGTAGCGAGTAGGGATGCCACGGACAGGTAAAGGAGAACCAGGGATCAAGGCAGGACAACTGAGGCGAACCCACTGGACAGGAAGCGAGCTGACAGGCAGGAATCTCCTCAGGAACCGGGAACGCTCTGCACAGGTTGTGAGAACTATAACCGGCGTCGGCCATAGTCCAGGAAGGGTTTAAATACCCCAGGCAGCCAATGCCTAGTCCCGCAGCCTAATGATGGCTGAGGGCAGCTGAGCGCTAACCCCTTCCTCCCCGCGGCCGCCTGGCATCCCCTGTCGCCTAGGCAACCGGGGAGGAAGTGGGAGTGATCCGGGTCTCCTATTACTGCCCGCCGGCGTCCTCACGCAGCGGCGTCCTGGTTGCCTAGCAACCGCTGAGATGCACTGCTGAGGAATCGCCGGGCGGAGGTGGAAGGAGCGCGTGCTGCTCCTAACACTGTCCCCCTGTAACGGCGTTATGACGCGGCGGCGTCCCGGCTGCTTAGCAACGGCCGGGACGCGCCGCTGGGAGACCGCTTCGCGGCTCCTAACAACAACACACACCTACACACAATTTAAAATGTCTAATCCAGGGGTGGCCAAACCGGTCCATGTTTTCCAGATCACCTAGCTGGTGCACAGCTGTAGTCAATACTAACGGTCACATTTTCAAATTCATTCCTTCTATAGATCCACAGGTTGCCTGGAAAGCAGGCACCATTGGTGTTAGGCGCCGTCCCAGGTACCGCCGCCGTCCTAATCCATCAGCAGCATCTGCGCTGCTAGGACGGCGGCCATCTTCCTGGGATGCGTCACTGGAAGGCTTCGGGGACGTTGCTAGGCAACGCCCCGAACTTCCGCCGCGGCCGTCTCTGCAGGGGGAAGACTTTGCAGGACGGACCGGATGTGACGTCACGCAGGGGGCGGCAAATTCAAAATATAAGCCGGCGTCTCTCTCAAACAGACGCCGGTTATAGGGTTCAGTCAGTCTATGCCTGAGTGTGTTCCTGGTCCTGGTGCCTATCGGAAGCCTCCTGTTGTTCCACGCTGTCACAACATTCAGTTATTGTCTGTTTCTTACCTGGTTTGTGGCTTCTCCTGTCTGTTCAGCCTGCTCCATGCTGCAAGGAAAGTCTGTGTGGCCTGAGCTTTGCTAATTACAGCACCTGGAGGAGTCCTTGCTGCTGACAGCTCTGTATAGTTGAACTGTGTTGAGATCTGAGCTCAGCTAATTAGTAACACCTGGTAACTCTCTCCTGCAGGAGAGTTCAGTGTAAACTGAGCATGCTCAGCCCACTGATTAGTTCACCTGTGGGTTCCCTGTGCTTCCTATAAAGGGCAGCCTCTGGGAGACAGAAGCTGCCAGAGTATAGGTTCACACCAGCTCCAGCGTCCTTGTGCTTAGTATATTTCCAGTTTCCTGATTACCATATTTGACCCGGCTTGTTCCTGACTATTCTCCTGCCTGATCCTTTGGTACCGTATCCAGTGACTCTGTGTATGACCCAGCTTGCCGTTTGACTATTCTTCAGCCTTATCCCAGTGTACCGCGAACTGTGCTTCCAGTGTATGACCCGGCCTGTCCTTGGATACTCCTTTGCCTTTCCCTTGTGTTCCTACTTGCCCGCACTGATACCAACTCGGCTAGACGACCACGATTCCATATTTCACAAGCTACCGCCACTCATATGGGGAACCTGACCAGGGGGCCGCGACCGACGTGTCGGGTGCCGCAGAAGCCCATATCCCGCTTGGAGGGGTCACTGGCAGAAAACCCCCGGCACGGTTAGACTCCGCGCCCCTGTGTCAGGTCTAGCCAATCCCCGAGTGGTAGTGCACCCCAAGTTTGTGACAGAATACTCTGGCCCAACTGGAATATGGAGTCCGCTAGTGGTTTGTCTCATAAAGAACTCCTGGAACTCCTGCTGGCCAGGGTTAACAAGCAAGAACAGGACCAAGCCCTGATTATGCAAAGCTTGCAGACTCTGCAGCAGCAAATGGACTTCGCTCCACTCTCTCCAACACCTGCTATATCAGATCCAGGCACTATTGGAGTGCTTCGCCGGCTAATACAGCAGTTACAGGGGCTGCTGGCCAACATCCTCACTCTTGTCATTAAATTGCTTGGCGATTCCGCTATGGGTTTGGTACCTGCTAGACCCTTAGATTCCAGCCCAGGAACCCCATCGGCAGATGCATCTGTGTCTTGTAAGGACAGGTTCCGGAGTCAGCCTCGTCCTCAGCTGACAGATGAGGAACGCCAGCGGCGCAGGTCCTTGAACTTGTGCTTCTATTGTGGAGCCCAGAACCATTTTATCCAGGATTGTTCCCTCCGTGAGGCCAGGATTAAGAGTACTGCTTCTACGCTCACTCCGGAAAAGTTCCGTGGTTATCACTGGGGTCCCAGAACTAAGATCGTTTTACATAAAGACAGTAAAAGTTTGGGCAAGCCACAAGAGGAGATCCTGTCGGTCCCAGCCCCAAGTGGGGGTCTGCACACATCCAGATGCCCAAAGTCTCCAACCCCAACGGGGGTATTCCCAAGCATTTTGCCCCAAGAAGGGTTTCCAAGTGTTGTGTTCCAGAAGGGGCATCAAAGTACTACACCCCAAGTGGATCCTCACAGCGTCGAGTTCCTAGAGGGATCTCAGAATAGTGAGCCTCAAGAAGGGATACAGAGTACTTCACCTCAGAAGAGGTCTCGGAGGGTAATTTCCCAGGAGGGTTCTCAAAGCTTCAAGCCACAGAAAGGGGTTCAGAGTGTCGTGCACCAGGAGGGGTCTCAGACTGTCAGGCTCCAAGCAGGGTCTCAGAGTACCACACCCCAAACAGGGTCTCTGAGCATTGCGCCCCAGGTGGGTTTCCTGAGCACTGCACCCCAAGAGGTGTCTCTGAAGGTGGTACCCCGAAAAGGGCTTCTGAATTCATTACCCAAAGAGGAATCTCCGAGTGTTGCACCCCAAAAGGACCCTCTGGACGTCACACCCAAAGAGGAGTCTCTGAGTGTGGCTTCCCAAGTAGGGCCACCGAGCACTTTGCCTCAAGAAGGGGCTCTGTATATCACCCCAAGTGGGGGTTCCGAGTCTATCACCCCAAGTGGGGGTTCCGAGTCTATCACCCCAAGTGGGGGTTCCGAGTCTATCACCCCAAGTGGGGGTTCCGAGTCTATCACCCCAAGTGGGGGTTCCGAGTCTATCACCCCAAGTGGGGGTTCCGAGTCTATCACCCCAAGTGGGGGTTCCGAGTCTATCACCCCAAGTGGGGGTTCCGAGTCTATCACCCCAAGTGGGGGTTCCGAGTCTATCACCCCAAGTGGGGGTTCCGAGTCTATCACCCCAGGTGGGGGTTCCGAGTCCGTTACCCCAGGTGGGGGTTCCGAGTCCGTCACCCCAGGAGGGGGTTCCGAGTTAAGCACCCAAGAAGGGTGTCCCCAGTTGATCACCTCAGAAGGGGATTCCGAGCCAATCACCCCAGATGGGGGTTCCGAGTCCTTCACTCCAGACGGGAGTTCCGAGTGTGTCACTCCCAGTAGAGATCCATCTGCCCTTGCCTTCGGGCATGAGGACCCATCTGCCCTTGCCTCCGGGCATGAGGACCTATGTGCCACGGCCTCCGGGCCTGTCTCCGTGGCCTCCGGGCCTGTCTCCGCGGCCTCCGGGCCAGTCTCCGCGGCCTCCGGGCCAGTCTCCGCGGCCTCCGGGCCAATCTCCGCGGCCTCCGGGCCAGTCTCCGCTGCCTCCGGGCCAGTCTCCACAGCCTCCGGGCCAGTCTCCACAGCCTCCGGGCCAGTCTCCACAGCCTCCGGGCCAGTCTCCACAGCCTCCGGGCCAGTCTCCATGGCCTACGGGCCTGCCTCCAAGGTCTCCGGGTCTTCCTCCGGACCTGTCTCCAGTACCATCAGGGTCTCTAAGGTTCCAATGTCTGCCATTCAGGAAGATTTACCTGCCGTGCTGGAAGTCCCTACCCTACCCGAACTGTCCTCCCAGTCCATTCTTCAGGGGAATCCAGTTCAATTAGATCCATCTAAAGAGCCTCGGTTCGTCCAATTTGATGGAAATCTCACCCATTTCCAAGCCCTAGCAGACTATTATTTAGATGCTATGAACTCTGATCCATCCTCTGGGGTTAATTTGGCAAACATTGTCAAGTACTTAGTGGTGTCATTCAAGGGAGAAGCTATGGAGTGGGTTAGTCCACTCATTGAGACTCATGATCCCAGGCTAAAAGACCTAATTTCTTTTTCCAGGGCTGTGGTTGAAAGATTTGGACCCAAGACTCCTGGTGAGAGGTCTATCCTTGCCGCACCTGAGGTCAGTCAGAGTGGTGAGTCAGCTAGACTACATTCTAAAATTCCCAGAGCATCTCCAAAAAATTTTTTGAGACCCGATTCCTTGAATTTAAGAGGTGGAGTTATATGTGTAGGTTCTTCCAAGTTGGTGGTGGATCCTCATGAACTCCCTACACTGATCATGGACAAGGATTCAAGTTCAGAGTGTGGCTCAGATCATGATGTCACTGCTTTGTTGGGACGTCCAATATTCTCTACTGCCCGTTTTGTAGAGCCAAAGGCCACATCTCAATCAACCAAATCCAAACAATCTTCCAAAAAGACGAAGCACCGCAGACGACCTTGAAAGTATCCATGTGGGGTGTTCGGAGCCCACCCCTAGAGGGGAGGGTAATGTCACAACATTCAGTTATTGTCTGTTTCTTACCTGGTTTGTGGCTTCTCCTGTCTGTTCAGCCTGCTCCATTGCTGCTGACAGCTCTGTATAGTTGAACTGTGTTGAGATCTGAGCTCAGCTAATTAGTAACACCTGGTAACTCTCTCCTGCAGGAGAGTTCAGTGTAAACTGAGCATGCTCAGCCCACTGATTAGTTCACCTGTGGTTCCCTGTGCTTCCTATAAAGGGCAGCCTCTGGGAGACAGAAGCTGCCAGAGTATAGGTTCACACCAGCTCCAGCGTCCTTGTGCTTAGTATATTTCCAGTTTCCTGATTACCATATTTGACCCGGCTTGTTCCTGACTATTCTCCTGCCTGATCCTTTGGTACCGTATCCAGTGACTCTGTGTATGACCCAGCTTGCCGTTTGACTATTCTTCAGCCTTATCCCAGTGTACCGCGAACTGTGCTTCCAGTGTATGACCCGGCCTGTCCTTGGATACTCCTTTGCCTTTCCCTTGTGTTCCTACTTGCCCGCACTGATACCAACTCGGCTAGACGACCACGATTCCATATTTCACAAGCTACCGCCACTCATACGGGGAACCTGACCAGGGGGCCGCGACCGACGTGTCGGGTGCCGCAGAAGCCCATATCCCGCTTGGAGGGGTCACTGGCAGAAAACCCCCGGCACGGTTAGACTCCGCGCCCCTGTGTCAGGTCTAGCCAATCCCCGAGTGGTAGTGCACCCCAAGTTTGTGACACACGCCTGTCCTGCCTTGCCTGGTTTGGTCCCGCTGTGCCTGGGATTCAGCTTCTGCCTCGCTGTACACTCATCAGCCCAAGAGATCTGCAACTGCCTCTGGGACTCCGTCATCTTCTCAGATAAGTCAGGGGTTACCCTGTCTTTCTCCTTACGCAGTTTTGACACATGGTGTCACTGGGCATTATTGTAATTTCTTTATATACAGTAACATCTCATTAGCATTGTTGCCATTCTCTTTATATAACATCTCTTTCGCATTGTTGCCATCTTCTTTATTTAACATCTCCTTAGCATTGTTGCCATTTTATTATATAACATCTCATTAGCATTGTTGCCATTTCATTATATTATATCTCAGATACACTGCTGCCAGTCAGGGTCACCTGCTCAGCCTTATTACTTATTTGGGCTTCTGGGAGTTCCCCGGTATAGGGATTTAGCTAGCTTTTCCCCTTGTTCTCTCCTGGCCTCGGCGGACGTGTTGTCATTTCCTAAGACCTGCCTGTAGTGGAGTGGGGCGGACCTAATTCGCCCTTCAGCCGAGACGGGCCCAGGTGAAGCCTAGCACCGCACACGTCCGTCGATTCCAGTCAGAGGCAACGGAGTTAGGGTACCGGGGATGCTCCCAGAATTCTTACAATTGGTAGATCTTGAGGACAGGATTGGCCACCCCTGGTCTAAGCCAACAGGGCTAATTAAGGGCATGAATAGTTACTAAAGTGCTCAAATCGTGGTGCCCCGCATCCATCAGCGTCCACTAATTCACAATCACACTTGCAAACCTCTTTCAGCTGTGCGCGTTCCGCTGCTGTCCGATTCCGGCTGCTGGACACTGTGGGGTAATTTTAGTAAGATGAGTGGTCTATTAAAGATGGGATGTTGATCACAGCAACCAATCAGTGGCCAGCAATAGTGAACAGGTAGGACACATAAACAGTGCACGCTAGCTGGGGTGTGAGAGGTGGGCCTGGGACACCGGATTAATGGTTCCGGTCTTATGTCCTCTTCCTCCCCTGATTTTGCTTAAGACTTTAGTGAGTCTTGTGACTGTTCTAATTACTTAATCGGATGGGCACATGTGATAGTAACCAAGGCCTGCCACAATGGAGGATATCCACATGGCTCATAGATAGGGGGAAATTTACCAATATGAAAAACCTAGTTTTTCGTATTGGTATTTCCCCTACGGCTGCTTACGACTGTTTAAGTCGTATGCAAAGTCGTGTTCCGGAGGGGAAATTACAAAGCAGTCAGATACGACTGCTTTGTAACCCTCCGATGGTGTAACAATTCGTATTAGCTGGCCATATATACGGCCGCTAATACGAATGTTTCTGGCAGTCTGCACGGATCGGTCAGATCCGTGCAGGCTGCAAGGTGTAAAAAAAAATAGAAAAATAAATAAAAAAAAAAAAACGGCGTGGGGTCCCCCCCACAGCTGTAACCAGCACCAGGCTGACAGAGCCTGGAGCCGGTAATTAAAAATCAGGAAACCCGACAAATAGGGGTTCCCCGATTTTTAACAACCAGCCCCAGGCTCCAGGTCCGGGGCTGGTTCCCAAAATACGGGGGACAATATGACTAGGGGTCCCCCGTATTTCAAGAACCAGTCCCAGGCACAACCAGCCAGCAGGGTAATGTCACAGCCGGGGGGCACTTATGATATAAGGTCCCGCGGCCAAAACATTAACCCTACCGACCAGTCAGCCTGGCCAGGGGCCCTGGGGGAGTGGGGACCCCCCCAATGAAGGGGTCCCCCCCCTCCAGGACTTACCTGACCAGGCTGAAGCCTGGTACTGTCCCCGATGCCCCTGGGCGGTGGGCATCGGGCTGATTATGGTGTAAAAAATAGATTAAACTATTGTTTTTTACTGTGGCACTACAAGTGCCAGCAAGCCTCCCCAGCAAGCTGGGACTTAGAGAACCACAAGTCCCAGCCTTCTGGGCATTAAAGGGCCCGCTGGCACTTGTAGTTCCACAGTTAAAAAAATAGTACACAAAACACACTGACACACTTTTAAAATAAAACTTTAATACATACAAAGCCCACACATACTAATACTTACCTATCTTCTTCCCGTAGGTAGTCCTGGTCCTGTGTCGTCATCTTCTGGTCCTGTGTCGTCTTCTGCCTCCATGTCGACCGTCGCCGTCGCCGTCCGGATCCGACGAAATCCATTTGGGAAGCTGTGGAAGGAAACCATACTCACCTGTCCCAGCGCGACGTAGTCCAGGTAAGCGTCTTGGCAAAAAAACAAACCGACACCCCGAAACCAGCCGGACAGAGAGCCGCACGGTACTCTGTGTACATCGTGCGGCTCCGCCTTCCGAATGCCGCTATTGGCCGCCTTGCGGCCTAGCGGCCAATCAGGAGCCGCTAGGCCGCAAGGCGGCCAATAGCGGCATTCGGGGGCAGAGCCACATGATGTAAACAAACACCGTGCGACTCTCTGTCTGGCTGGTTTCGGGGTGTCGGTTTGTTTTTTTGCCAAGACACTTACCTGGACTACGTCGCGCTGGGACAGGTGAGTATGGTTTCCTTCCACAGCTTCCCAAATGGATTTCGTCGGATCCGGACGGCGACGGTCGACATGGAGGCAGAAGACGACACAGGACCAGAAGACGACGACACAGGACCAGGGATACCTACGGGAAGAAGATAGGTAAGTATTAGTATGTGTGGGCTTTGTATGTATTAAAGTTTTATTTTAAAAGTGTGTCAGTGTGTTTTGTGTACTATTTTTTTAACTGTGGAACTACAAGTGCCAGCGGGCCCTTTAATGCCCAGCAGGCTGGGACTTGTGGTTCTCCAAGTCCCAGCTTGCTGGGGAGGCTTGCTGGCACTTGTAGTGCCACAGTAAAAAACAATAGTTTAATCTATTTTTTACACCATAATCAGCCCGATGCCCACCGCCCAGGGGCATCGGGGACAGTACCAGGCTTCAGGCTGGTCAGGTAAGTCCTGGAGGGGGGGGACCCCTTCATTGGGGGGGTCCCCACTCCCCCAGGGCCCCTGGCCAGGCTGACTGGTCGGTAGGGTTAATGTTTTGGCCGCGGGACCTTATATAATAAGTGTCCCCCGGCTGTGACATTACCCTGCTGGCTGGTTGTGCCTGGGACTGGTTCTTGAAATACGGGGGACCCCTAGTCATTTTGTCCCCCGTATTTTGGGAACCAGCCCCGGACCTGGAGCCTGGGGCTGGTTGTTAAAAATCGGGGAACCTCTATTTGTCGGGTTCCCTGATTTTTAATTACCGGCCCCGGCTCCTTTAGCCTGGTGCTGGTTACAGCTGTGGGGGGGACCCCACGCCGTTTTTTTTTTAAATATTTATTTATTTTTCTATTTTTTTACACTGCAGCCTGCACGGATCTGACTGATCCGTGCAGGCTTAAAGCAAATAGAACAGGAAAATGGTGTTCTATTTTCCTGTCGTATTTGCGTGGGTGTTTCACACCACTTAGCAGCCGTATTATCAGTACGGCTGCTTAGTACATCAGGAACCACCATTCTTTTGAATGGTGAATTCTGTCGTATCCTATCGATGGTGTAGACATTCGTATTTGTAAATACAAATACGAATGTCCCATCTTTAGGACTACGAATTGTTGTATTTTTGGGATTGTAAATCCCGAAAATACAAATTCGTAAAAAAAAGGTGTATTTCTCCCTACGAATACACCTTTTTTCTACGAATCCATTTTGGTAAATGTCCCCCATAATGTCTAGATTAATGGTTGACACAAGCAAAACGGAAACATTGCTATGAGCGACATATAAAAAGGTTGCTATGAGTTTTGTGGGATTTTTTTCATTTTTTTAACTTTACCATTGCGAATGGCGAAGTGTGCCAAGTGCAGCGGTATTGGAGCAAGGTATCTGGCCATCTGGGGGTGTACTGGTGTACTCTGCGCTGACGACAGGAAGGACAGACTGACACAGGGACCTCTGGGAGATGTAGTCCTAAGTGTGCACACAGCCAGTGGCCTCCCAGGCAATGAAATTCCATAGCCGCACTACGGACAGAGGACATTATTCTGGTTGACACGCAGCTCTGCGAAGTTCACAGTGCTACGTGTCATTTGTGTCCTGTGCGATGACACAGCGGGCGGCTGACATCCAGTGATGTCAACTGCTCGACCCCGGCACCCGCGTCACTGGGGCATTACCATGGGAACGCTCATGAAACACTGGGCGTTCCCATGGCTCATCCTCCGGCCCACCGCCCCACGCCCGCCACCAGCAATGTTGTTTGCGAGCGTCCGGTGAACACTCCGTTCTCCGTGGCCGCTCATACACAGCACATGCACATGCGCAGAAATGTGCATGCGTAGATGATAAACATTGTGCTCCTGTGCGAATTCGCATAGGAGCGTGCCAACCAGAATAAGTCACCTTCTGTCCATCTTCTGCTAGCTCTCCCTGTCACCCACTGCCTCTCTCTGTCACCCGCTGTCCATCTCCTGCTAGCTCTCCCTGTCACCCACTGCATCTCTATGTCACCCTCTGTCCATCTCCTGCTAGCTCTCCCTGTCACCCACTGCATCTCTATGTCACCCTTCTCTGTCCATCTCCTGCTAGCTCTCCCTGTCACCCACTGCATCTCTATGTCACCCTCTGTCCATCTCCTGCTAGCTCTCCCTGTCACCCACTGCATCTCTATGTCACCCTTCTCTGTCCATCTCCTGCTAGCTGTCCCTCTCACCCACTGCATATCTGTCAATCTCCTGCTAGCTCTCCCTGTCACCCACTGCATCTCTATGTCACCCTCTGTCCATCTCCTGCTAGCTCTCCCTGTCACCCACTGCCTCTCTATGACACCCTCTGTCCATCTCCTGCTAGCTCTCCCTGTCACCCACTGCCTCTGTATCTCACCCTCTGTCCATCTCCTGCTAGCTCTCCCTGTCACCCACTGCCTCTCTATGACACCCTCTGTCCATCTCCTGCTAGCTCTCCCTGTCACCCACTGCCTCTCTGTCACCCTCTGTCCATCACCTGCTAGCTCTCCCTGTCACCCACTGCATCTCTATCTCACCCTCTGTCCATCACCTGCTAGCTCTCCCTGTCACCCACTGCATCTCTATGTCACCCTTCTCTGTCCATCTCCTGCTAGCTCTCCCTCTCACCCACTGCATCTCTATGTCACCCTCTGTCCATCTCCTGCTAGCTCTCCCTGTCACCCACTGCATCTCTATGTCACCCTTCTCTGTCCATCTCCTGCTAGCTGTCCCTCTCACCCACTGCATATCTGTCAATCTCCTGCTAGCTCTCCCTGTCACCCACTGCATCTCTATGTCACCCTCTGTCCATCTCCTGCTAGCTCTCCCTGTCACCCACTGCCTCTCTATGACACCCTCTGTCCATCTCCTGCTAGCTCTCCCTGTCACCCACTGCCTCTGTATCTCACCCTCTGTCCATCTCCTGCTAGCTCTCCCTGTCACCCACTGCCTCTCTATGACACCCTCTGTCCATCTCCTGCTAGCTCTCCCTGTCACCCACTGCCTCTCTGTCACCCTCTGTCCATCACCTGCTAGCTCTCCCTGTCACCCACTGCATCTCTATTTCACCCTCTGTCCATCACCTGCTAGCTCTCCCTGTCACCCACTGCATCTCTAGGTCACCCTCTGTCCATCTCCTGTTAGCTCTCTCTGTCACCCACTGCCTCTCTATGTCACCCTCTGTCGATCTCCTGCTAGCTCTCCCTGTCACCCACTGCATCTCTGTTACCTTCTGTCTATCACCTGGTATCTCTCCCTATCACCCACTGCATCTCTGTTACCTTCTGTCTATAACCTGGTATCTCTCCCTGTCACACACTTCATCTCTATGTCATCATCTGTCTATCACCTGGTACCTCTCCCTGTCACACACTGCCTCTCTATGTCACCCTCTGTCCATTTCCTGCTAGCTCTACCTGTCACCCACAGCCTTTCTTTGTCATCTACTGTCCATCACCTGCTAGCTCTCTGTCACCCCTGTCTATCTCTATCACCCTCTGCCCTTCTCTCCCTCACCTTCTGCCCTTCATCCTCTGCCTCCCCTTCACATTCTCCCTCTCACTCTCTCCCTGTCACCTTTTGCCTCTCCCTGACACCCTCTGCTTCTTCCCATCACCATGTACTTCTGTATCAAACACTGCCATGTGTATGAGCATGGGACGGGGTAGAGGAAGGGGCCAATAGCATATTTTTGAACCTTGGCACACCACTCACAAGTTCCACCACTGCAACCATGCCCAGTTTTTTTCTGAAATCCCTCCCACTTCTCTGTAAGACATATTTTTCCCTAAATGTAACTTTTATTCGAGGTGTACTTTAAAAACAATGTTGGGATACAAGAACGTTTGGAACCTCTGCGCTGGACTATTAGCTTCCTGCTGGGTATATTATGGAGGACATGTATTCATCATTGTGCCATTTGTTACATAATATAATTATTTTATCGGTATGTAAGAAGCATCTCAGACTGACAGTTGCAGAACAGGATTAGTCAGTAGTTTATAGACAATGCAAATATTGAGAAAGGGAGAGGACAGGAGATGCAATCAGAGCCAGCAGGAATGTGGGCACGTGCCAGGGACTCTGCAACAATCTGAAGAATAAGTTACCCAGGATATGAATGCTTGCAGCACATCCAAGGGTAGACCATCAATACATATGAACGGGGATGTGGGGGTAAGTCCAGCTTGGTGAGCCACATAGGGTGACATTTAATGAGATGCGATTTTTAGGCACTTTCCGAAATTGCACCATATCGCACTTTTTAAATGTGCATTATTTGTCTGCATTCGTATATTTAGTGAGATGCGAATTTGTGGCAAAAAAGTGCGATATGGTGCAATTTTTAGTCATGAAAATGTGCGAATTTGAGGACATGTGTGATTTTGTGTTAAACAAAGGTTTGGGTTCCCCCCTCCTGAGCATAACCCGCCCTGGGCTCAAAGAGCCGGTCATGGTTTCATAAAATCAGGGGCCAAAACAAATAGGGTTCCCCTTGATTTTACAAAACCAGCATCAGGCTCAAAGGCCTGTCTTGGTTCCCAAAATATGGGGGACAAAATAAGTAGGGGTCCCCCATATTTCAAGAACCAGCACTGGGCCCAACCAGCCAGCAGGTTAATGCCACATCCAGGGGGAGACTTTTTATACAAGTCCCCCCGGCCAAAGCATTCACCCCCTGACTGGTCAGTATGGGCAGGGGTCCTGGGGAAGTGGGGACCCCCCCTCCAGAATTTACCTGCCCATGCTGAAGCCCGGAGCTGCCCCGATGCCCCTGGGCGGTGGGCATTGGGCTGATAAATGTGTAAAATAAGATGAAACTATTGTGTATTGTTGTGGAACTACAAGTCCCAGCAAGCCTGCACCACATGCAGGGACTTGGAGAACCACAAGTCTGGGGGCACTAAAGGGCCCACTGGGATTTGTAGTTCCACAGCAGTATAACTAATGATAAACACACACACACACACCAGAAAATAAAACTTTATTACATAAGAGTCCATTCATACAGATACTTACCTATGTTGCTATTAGTTCGGTCCCCTTGTCCAGAAAAATCTATTTGGGGTACCTGTTGAAAGAAAACATACTTACCAGCTGCCTTCGGGACTTCTCTGGGACCCCTGCAATGCTGTAGCCACAAGCCGGTCTTCTGTTTTCATCTGGGGCTCCGCCCACCGACAGGGAGTTAGGCCCGCCCACCAGCCATTTCCCCGATCATGATTGGTTGGTGGGCGGGCCTAACTCCTGATCTGTGGGCCATTTTTTTTATTTTATCTAAAACACAATTTTTAACACAGAACCAACCACAAATCTCAAAGATCTGTGTATGGTTTTGTCAAATTCGCCTGTCAGAACCTGGTCTATTTGTTTGGCGATTTTTAGTAATGTTTACCAAAAATCGCATCCCATTAAATGTGCGAATTGTATACTTTATAATGGGAAAACATGTGGATGCGAATTAAAGTGTTACTAAATTTGCCAGGTCAGAATGTGCACAAAAGTGTGATTTTTTTTCCCGCAAACCGCATCCTATAAAATGTGCAATTTTCGTAAAAAATCGCAAAAAAACATTGATTCCTATTAAATGTCACCCCTAGATTCAATGATTGCTCCCACAGGAAGAAAAAAAAAATTAATTGCCCCTCTTCACAGTGGCGCTTGGAGCCCGTTTTCCACAAGAACCACCATTGCTGCACCCCTGGGTCTAGCGGCCATACGCAGCTTAATGTCTCTGAGCGTGATAAACACAATAACATATTGACCTACAGTATTGGCCGGTATTGGTGGTAGCCACATCTATACAGAAGAAGACCGCTGGCCAGTGGTGTAACTACCATGGATGCAGCTGCTATGGGGCCTGAGATGCTTGGAAGGCCTGCTGCTCCCCCTTCTCCCACTCACTGGCTGCCTCCAAGGTCTGTACCACACCTTCACCGATGTACTTCCGGGATTTGTGTTCCAGAGGCTGTAATCTCCCAGGAGCCACTCTGGGCAGACTCAGAGGATGAACTCCCACTGGTGCAGCAGGTGCATTGCAGTAAGGGCCCCTGAATACTAATGGTTTCACTGCTGCCCCATCACCCCTCACCCTCACCCCATTTTGAATGGCTCAGTGCAGAAAACAGGATGGCCTGTCTGTGCCTCCATATAGTTCTAAGTCTGCCCATCTGTCTGGCCATGCCCCTATCCATTATACTCATATCTGTCCTTCTATGCCCCCCCCCCCCCCCTCCTGTGCAGTGCAGTAATCAGGCAGTGTGTCTCCTGTGTGCTCCTTATCTCTCTCTCCCTCCTCTTTATCCCTAACACTCTCTCTGGTTTCTCTCTTTATTTATTTCCCTGACACACACTCTCTCTCTCTCTCTCCCTTACTATCTACCTGACAGTCTCTCTCCCTTACTAAGGGCGAGATGTACTAAAGGGAAAATGAGGTAAAACCCCAGTTTTACAGCATTTTCCTATGTACTATTACCCGACCGCCACGTCACCGCAGTGTAGGGTATCGCCACCTTTGGGTGGCAATACCCTATAGGAGCCTATTGGCTTCTTTTCGCCGCCCGACGCCTCCGCTGAAAAACCCGCCGACCTCCCTCTCTTACCTGGTCCAGGTCCTCCTGGACCCGGAAGGTAACACCTTCCTCCCCCTAGTGACGCAGCCGGACGTCCTTCCGGCTGCAGGGGGGCTTGCTTAGCTGTCCCCGGTGTGAGAGATGCAGGAGGGGGCAGAGAGGTGACGGAGACCCCCCGCACACCACATTCCAGGTATCGCAGGGGGCCTCCGTCACCGCATCGCGATGCCAGCCGCATATGTTATTACATATGCAGAGGCATCGCGGCGGAGGGGGGGGGGCGAAGGGCGACAATGTATTTTAATACATCCCGCCCTAACACTGGGTGGGATGTTGTAACATCTGCAGCCCATTATCGCCGGCCACCGCATTATTAATAACCACATATGCTGTAACATATGCGGTTATTAACGCAAGGGACAGCTCTTGCGATAAGAGCTGTCCCTTGCGATGCGGCGCCGGTGCTGGACCTCCGGGTCTGTGACCCAGGAGTCCATCTGCGCATGTGCAGAGCACGGCGCCGGCCGCAGGGCATGCTGGGAGGGATCCGTGATGGATCTCTCAAACAGCACTGCGGTAAGAAGCCCATAGGCTTTTGCTGGCGATTGCCTCCGCAGCGGTGACCCTGCGGAGGGGGGACAGAACATACAGAAATGCGGTAAAAACCCAGATAACGGGGTTTTACCTCATTTCTGTGTCGGAGAATCGCCCCCACTGTCTCTCTCTCGCCTACTCTCTCTGAATCTGACTCTGCCTCTCTCCCCTTGACACTGTTTCTCTCTACATGACAGTCTAACTCTCTCTCTCTCTGGGGGGATGCTCTAACATCCGTGCCCCCTTACTGCCGCACATCGCCCCCCATCGCCTAAATAATTATCGCATATGCTCTAACATATGCGATAATTTTGGCAAAGGACAGGTCTTGCGTTAAGAGCTGTCCTTTGCGATGAGAGTCAGAGGGTTCCATTGGGACCCGGCGGCTTCCACCCTCCCTCCCTTACCCGGTGCTGCTGCTGCTGCACTGGGCTCTTCTCCTCCCTGCACCTGGAAGAGGATCATAGTGCAGGGAGGAGGAGGTCACAGGTACGGGCAGCACTGCTCTGTGCTGCCCGGACACAGGGGAGGGGGAAGTCGTTGCGGGGTGGGGGTGGGTCGGTGCTCCATAGGCTTCTATGGGGCATCGCCAGATTTTTCTGGCGATGCCCTCGTCACGATAACCTGGCGTGGAATGCTTAGAGCATCGCAAAATGCTGTAAAAACCCCGATAACAGGGTTTTTACCGCATTTTTAGTTTAGAGAATCTCCCTCTCTCTCTCATGGACACTCTCTGACTGACACTGTCTCTCTCCCTGACACTATTCCTCTCTGTCTCATTCACTCTCTCTCACCTTTCTCTCCCTGAAATTCTCTCTTGCTCACCTCTTTCTATCTCCATCCGTTCCTGATAGTTTCTCTCTCTCACTCCCTTATGCACCCTTCCCTCTCTCTCTTCTCCCTACCGCCTCTGAAACCGTCCCTCTGCCCCCATGATAACCTCCCCTGCTCTCATCCCTTCTTATCCATTTTGCTTTCTTTCTATTATTCCCTCTTTTCTCTATGACCCCCTTCCTCTATTGCACTCACTTCCCTCTCTCTCCTGCCCTCCTAAGGGTCACTGTTGTGAGAGAGACTGGTTGGGGGGGGGGGGGGGCTTTCGGGAATTTGCTATGTGGCCCACAAAGTTCTACAACTGGCCACCCACCTCCCAGACCATCTCTGCCAGCCCGCTCTGGAAGCTGAATCACTGCTCAGGGCACATTCCCCCTTAGCTATAGCACTGGCACCTGGAGAAGGTTATGCCACTTTGGAGGTGGAGGGTTAATGCAAAGGCATTACTCTGGGCAGCAATGGAGTCATCTGCCGCCGGGCTCCTGCTCCCAAGGGGGCATCTCTTCTCCTCTACAAGTTTGAATCAGTTAATTGAGAGCCATCATCTGTGGTTGACTCCCTCTAGGAGGACCCTAGCAGCACCCCCTAGCAGCACCATAGACGTCACACTAGATTTTAAACATACAGTACATACATACATGTGTGCGTGTGTGTGTGTGTGTGTGGGGGGGGGGGGGGCGACGGGGGATGGGACACCACTGTTTATCTTGCAACTGTTTATCTTTATATATATATATATATATATATATATATATATATATATATTATTATATATATAATATGGACTTTTTTTTTCCACCAAAATATTTAAATATATTGTTATACAATATGTTTTTTACTTTAATACAATTTATAGACAATTTTTCATAGAAGTTGTTGACACTACAGGCAATTGTATACTATTCTTAAAGTTTTTTATTATTATTACTGTATCCATCTCAGTTAATTATTATTACAGTCTGCTTGTCTTTTAATAAATACAAAACTATTGTATTTTTAAAATTGAGTATCTTATGCATGTATTACGCCGTGGGGTGCAGAGTGGGCCCCTAAGGGTCTCATGGGGTTTTGTGGACGGCCTGTTCTACATCTGTATAAGTAGTCACCAAAGTATCTGCATAAATCGACATTACAGCACACAGTAGGTGCAATGCACTGTATCTGTGTCTTCCTGGATAATTCCCAGGGCCTGCTACCAACCAATAAGGTTAATGCACTGGACTCGCCCATAACCGGGGCACACCCACACCCCAAAGTCCTATATAAATCTGTACCAGGATCAAATGGGCATTCTAGCTGCACTACCCAGGTATGTACCACATGCAGCGCTTCTCTGACCTCTATATGGCTTTTCCGCAAATACTATTATTCTGAACAATTTTTCTGATATTATGTTTTTATGATTTCTTGTTATTGTAACAGATTAATTTCTATATCTATACAGTGTGTATTATTTCAGATAAATATTTGTTACACATTTTCATTTTCACCCCAGTTCTATATCTGTGTGTGTGTGTAGTGTAGTGTGGTGGCGGCACTCGCATCCATAAGTTCAGTCAGAGTCGGCATTAATAATCAACATTTTAAAGCTTTTAATAATAATAACTTTTGTCCTGATGAAGAAGCATTATTATTAAAAGCTTTGAAATGTCGACTATGAATGCCGACTCTGACTGAACTTATTGATGTGAGTGAGGTAACAACTATCCCCAGCACTGCAGCTACCTACATACAGTATACCGCTGCCCAAACGCTACGGGTGTGGTATAGGGTTCCGACAGTCGGGATCCCAACAGACATTAGCCTGACTCAGACAGCATGGCAAGCGCAACGCTCGCCACCTATTCTCTTCTCCCTCTATGGGGGTCGTGGACCCCTACGAGGTAGAATAGCCCGTGGCCGTCAGGAACCCGGCTGTCAGTGTTTTAAATGTCGGGTAAATGACTGTCAGGAACCCGTCCGGCACCCAAGGCTACACATGGGGGAAATAAAATCAGATGCACCTATCTACACAACAAGAGAACCCTGCACATTGAATTTCAGGATATATTAAACATATAATAAAAAAATAAATAAAAAAATAAGAGTTATTTTGTTTCTGTGCAGGGAGAACACTGGCAGCTTTAATTTTTACACTGCACTTTAGATTTCAGTTTGCACACCTCCCCACCCAAATATAATTATCTCACGGGTTACATCTGCCCCACCTGCAGTGCAGCATGGTTTTGCCCATTAAAATAGAAGTTTGCTTTTTCAAACCAAACTGAATCGACCCAATGTGCATTTTGAGGCTAGCACTTGACTCTATTTGGGCATATAGCCCGTGATGACATCTGGTAGGTACATACCTACGGTACATGACACACTATCATCGCTGCCTAATTCCTTTCACAACAGTTCTCGACGTTGAACCCCCCAAAATTGAAAGACCATGTCTACATTTTGTCCCTTTTGACCTTTTTAACCTATTACAACTTTTGGGGTCGACCTATTGACTGTGTGCAATCACTCACTACTCACCCCCGTGTCCGCCGCCGGCTGTGCATGTGTCCGGCGGGTCCCAGGTGGCAGGCCGGTAGCAGCAAGGGGGAAACAGAGAGGTGGCACTGGGAGGCCGGTGCTGCCATCTTGGATGAGGGCAAAAACGTCTATTGGGCCAGCCAGTGTAGTTCCTGTCCCACTGAGCTGACTGGCCAATGACAGCCATCCTCCAGGTACTTAGGGGAGCTGCCTAGGCTAACCAGCGTCAGTGCAAAAAGTGTTCCTTCCTGTTCACTTCAGGAGACTCCTGGCTCATTCCGTCTCTTTGTTGTACCAGTCCAGTTCGATAGCTACCCCGGTTCCAGGATCACCATTTTATCCTTCTCTACCCCTCTCAGTCCGTGCATCCGGTCCTGCTGGCTCAAAGTCCACTGCATTCTACTCCGGTACCTTCCAGCTGCTCCCCACACCTCACGTCTTGCTCTGTCCTTCCTATGTGCTAATCATATCCATACTTAAAAACAGTGACAATGGGGGAGATTCTCTGCAGTAAAAACCTCCTCCCTGCACTGTGATCCTTTTCCGGGTGCAGGGAGGAGGAGAGCCCAGTGCAGCAGCTGCAGCGCCGGGTAAGGGAGGGAGGGGGGTGCAGCCGAGACCTGCCGGGACCCGCTGACTCTCACCGCAAAGGACAGCTCTAAATGCAAGAGCTGTCCTTTGCCATAATTATCGCATATGTTATAGCATATACGATAATTATGTATGTGATGGGCGGCGAAGGGGGGCGGAGCTGGGCTGCAGATGTTAGAACAACATCCCGCCCAATATCTTCTCCAGTACCTCAAGCAAGAAGATTCTTCCCATTTTACTTTAAAAGACTTCCCTTAAAGACTATATTTGAGATTATTCCATTTAGTTAATACGCCCTTCTTGAAAGTCATTATTTGAGATTATCCTTTAAATTTACAAGCTCCTCCCCCAGAGACGTTATCTTATTTGTTTATCATTTATGAAACCCTCTATCATTAAACAAGCACATTTGAACCCTGCAACCTCTGGTACAAGAGTGATTCCTGAGCACCCCACGAACCATACCAGCCCTCTGTCTGTGACATTTGCATTGCAAGGTAAAACCTCTGTATAGAAATGTTGGTACTTATGTAATATCTGGGCTCCCGCTTTTCTTATGAGACCGCATCCCCTTGCGGGGCTCGCTGCGCTCGCCACGCTTCGGGCACGGTGGCTCGCTGCGCTCGCCACACTATATAAAATCAACTCCATGCGTAATTGGATAGTAGGGGTATGAAAAAATGGGGTGCATTTAACATGGGAGCCCAGATAATACATAAGTACCGAAATGTTTTATGTCTCCCTCTACTGGCCACATTAGTTAGTGCACGCTCAGTAGTGTCCAATTGCTGCCATACTAAATACAATTGTCAGTTCCTCAGGCACAGTTTCCCAGTCTCTGACGTCATCTGTGGAATCGGTTCAGGCAGATCTATGAGCCATGGTGCCGGTACTTATACTCCTGCTGGTGACTTTCTGTGAGTACATATGGGGATTTCAATTGGATGGGGATCTGCAGCATACTTGCCTACTTTTGGAAACTAGTTGCAGGGAGATTATAGTTGGTAATATAATTTTGGACAGTATCCCATTGAGGGGGAATGTCATGCTCCACCCAAAGAGTGTGTCTAGTTCCATATATGGAGAGATTGTGTAAAGACATTGTGAATGTGGCACCTAGAAGCTTGGGTGTGTACTGCTACATCTAAAAGGAATCTTTTAAAATGACATGTCCAAATGTAGATGAGCCCCAGAGCGGTTAGTAAGAGCTAATATACTTGCTAAAATGCTGGGAAATGGTGCTGATGATTCAATGTAAATGTATATATCGCTCATTCCATTTTTCCCCAAAAATGTAAAAGTGTAATGTGGGCTAGGTGACATGAGGGAGATTGCTAGGCTAATGAGGGAGAGAGGGAGATTGCTGCTATGTCAGGGAGTCTCCTGCAGAATGCAGGAGGGGAGGTAACTATGATGCAACAGTGTAATGTGGGCTAGGTGACATGAGGGAGATTGCTAGACTAATGAGGGAGAGAGGGAGATTGCTGCTATTTCAGGGAGTCTCCTGCAGAATGCAGGAGGGGAGGTAACTATGATGTAACTGTGTAAAGTGGGCTAGGTGACATGAGGGAGATTGCTAGACTAATGAGGGAGAGAGGGAGATTGCTGCTATGTCAGGGAGTCTCCTGCAGAATGCAGGAGGGGAGGTAACTATGATGTAACAGTGTAATGTGGGCTAGGTGACATGAGGGAGATTGCTAGACTAATGAGGGAGAGAGGTAGATTGCTGCTATTTCAGGGAGTCTCCTGCAGAATGCAGGAGGGGAGGTAACTATGATGTAACTGTGTAAAGTGGGCTAGTTGACATGAGGGAGATTGCTAGACTAATGAGGGAGAGAGGGCGATTGCTGCTTTGTCAGGGATTCTCCTGCAGAATGCAGGAGGGAAGGTATCTATGATGTAACAGTGTAATGTGGACTAGGTGACATGAGGGAGATTGCAAGACTAATGAGGGAGAGAGGGAGATTGCTGCTATGTCAGGGAGTCTCCTGCAGAATGCAGGAGGGGAGGTAACTATGATGTATCAGTGTAATGTGGGCTAGGTGACATGAGGGAGATTGCTAGACTAATGAGGGAGAGAGGGAGATTGCTGTTATGTCAGGGAATCTCCTGCAGATTGCAGGAGGGGAGGTAACTATGGTGTAACAGTGTAATGTGGGCTAGGTGACATGAGGGAGATTGCTAGACTAATGAGGGAGAGAGGGAGATTACTGCTATGTCAGGGAGTCTCCTGCAGAATGCAGGAGGGGAGATAACTATGATGTAACAGTGTAATGTGGGCTCGGTGACATGAGGGAGATTGCTAGACTAATGAGGGAGAGAGGGAGATTGCTGCTATGTCAGAGAGTCTCCTGCAGAATGCAGGATGGGAGGTAACTATGATGTAACAGTGTAATGTGGGCTAGGTGACATGAGGGAGATTGCTAGACTAATGAGGGAGAGAGGGAGATTGCTGCTATGTCAGGGAGTCTCCTGCAGAATGCAGGATGGGAGGTAACTATGATGTAACAGTGTAATGTGGGCTAGGTGACATGAGGGAGATTGCTAGACTAATGAGGGAGAGAGGGAGATTGCTGCTATGTCAGGGAGTCTCCTGCAGAATGCAGGATGGGAGGTAACTATGATCTGCAGGTTGTTCCCTATTCTCACTATAAGACCACGTCTATATGAACTACGTAGTGTAAGAGTGGAAGCCGGAGGTATCGGGTGGGTTGCTCAGGATATATTTATGCTACATCACAGGCTCACCACTATTGTTATTAAGAAGATTAACCCCTTGGGTGGTATGCCCGGAAATTTTCCAGGCTCAGCTGCGCTGCCGCAGCAGGCTGTCCAGGAAAATTTCCGGGCATACCACTAACATAGAATAGGTGCATGCCAGTGGTGTTCAGGTGTGCACCACTGGCGCACCACCTCTACAGCTCCACCCCCCAGTCACCGCCCCATCACCTTTGCTCCGGCAATCATACGACGGAGTTCCTCTGACCCAGCCTCCAGCAGTCACTCAGCCGTCACAGCAGTGACATCGGCGGCAGGTTCGGGCATGTTCAGCGCGGCTCGGGGGGACTCGGGTGCGCTTAGGCGCCTGAGTCCTCCCGAAGCGCCGCGAACATCTCCGAGCCTGCCGCCAACGTCACTGCTAACTGTGACAGGTGGCTGGGACAGCGGGGGGAGCGGCGGCAGGGAAGCTCCGTCAGAGCGGAGGGGAGGGGGGGGGGGGCTTCCAACATCCTGTGGTGGGTTTTGCTGGGGCATATCAAACCTGTCCTGGTAGGTTTGTCCTTCTCCAGCAAAACCCACCATTAAAGGAGTTAATGTTAACTTTAATGTGTATATAGCCACAATGGTCCATAGTCATGTACACAGCTGATAACACATGGTAGCATAAAACAATGAAAGAATGTTAGGCAGTAACAAAACAGTTTACACACACATAACCACAACTCCTGTCACACTGAATCAGATGTTTGATATCAGTGTGACCTGTGTATAGTAACATAGTAATTTAAGTTGAAAAAAAAAGACGTTAGTCCATCGAGTTCAACCTATCAAATTTTATATCAGACTAGCAAATAACTATGATATTCCCTTTGTGTCCATAAATGCATCAATTTTTTTTTAAACTCATTTACTGTTTTTGCTGTTACCATATTTCCTGGCAAAGTGTTCCAGAACTTAACTGCTCTCACGGCGAAGAATCCTCTTCTTAATTCCGTATGAAATTTTGTCTCTTTAATCCTTAGTGCATGCCCAAGCGTCATAAGTACAGTTCTGTTACTGAATAAGTCATCTCCAAGCTCCCTATGATTTCCCCTCCTGTACCTGAACATACTTATCATATCACCTCTCAGTTTACATTTTTCAAGTGAATACATATTCAGCCTGGATAGCCTATCTTTCTATTCTGTCGACTCTAGAACCTTATTAATTTAGTTGCCCTTCTCTGAACCAATTCAAGTTAGTTTATATTTTTTAAGGTGAGGTGCCCAGAACTGGACACAGTACTATAAATGAGGCCTTACTGTACCAACGATTTGTAATGTGGTACTAGCACACGGGCGTCTCTGGATTCCTCTCCCCTTTTATCACATGTCAAGGTCCTGTTTGCCTTCGTCGCCACACTTGAGCAGTGTGCACTATTACTCATTCTATCATTTACGAAAATTCCTAAATCTCTTTCCATTGCAGAGCTCCCAATACTGACCTCATTTAATTTGTAACTAGCGTGGGTGATTTTGCTCCCAAAATGAATTACTTTGCATTTATCTACATTAAATTGTATCTTCCACCTTGCTGCCCACATTGCAAGTTTAACCAAGTCATTTTGCAGTACTTCTATATCCCCTTCTGAGTTAATTACCTTGCTCAGTTTTGTATTATCTGCAAATATTGCAATATTACTTTGCAGGTCATCACCTATATCATTAATGAATATATTAAACAAGGTGGTGCCCAATACTGAACCCTGTGGGACACCACTTTCCACCTTTCTCCAGTTTGAAAATTTCCCATTAACCACTACTCGCTGTTCCCGATCATCTAACCCAGGGGTGTCAAACACAAGGCCCGCGGGCCAAATCCGGCCCGCCAGACCTCTTCATATGGCCAGCTCAGCCGCCGCCAGCCTTCACCTTTTATTCTCGATTTTTTTTTTTTAAACAAGAAAGCCACCTCTTCAGCGCATGCGCGGCAGCCTACAAGGCAGAGAACGTCTGCCCTCTAGTGCAGTGCCGCCGGTCGTCAACCCCTCCTCCGCTCCCACCTGCTGTATAGGAGCCAGAGAGAGGAAAGAGCAGGTCCGTCGTGGTGAATGGTGCTGCTGCTGTGCGCTCCAGGTCACTTACTGCTGAGTGTGCACTGCACAGTGACCAGGAGCACGCTGCCCCCCACTCCTGGATAGATATTGCGAGGAGCGCTACTCACAGGAGGGAGGGGGAAATGCGTCTGTGTGAGAGCGCAGCTGTGTCCTTGGAGGTGGAGCAGCTCAGACTGGAGTGGACGCATCAGAGCGGGTAAGTGTCAAACTCTCTGCCTATGTGTGTGTGTGTGCACTGGCACATTGCAGCCCATCATTAATTGCTGTGTCCCATGATAATAAGCAGGACATATGCCCTAAGACTGAGTATTGCCCCCCTGTGCAGGCAGCGTGTGCCCTAATGCACTGCAGTTCACAGCAATAGCAGGAGGGAAATGCTACTGCTGAGTATACAATAATTGAATGCAGTGACAATAATTTATGATAATAAAGAGTGGACACATAGTCCTACAGATACAACCGGCCCTTTGAGGGTGACCAAACTGCTGATGCGGCCCCCGATGAATTTGAGTTTGACACCCCTGATCTAACCCATTATTTATCCAAGTACAATTTGTTTCCCCATCCCTATTTTACCTACTTTCCATAACAGTCTCCTATGTGGCACCATTTCAAATGCCTTTGCAAAATCAAGAAGGATTACATCGACTGGTTTCCCTAAATCCACATTCCTACTGACCTCTTTGTAAAAACGAATTAAGTTTGTCTGGCAAGATCTATTTTTAACGAACCCATGCTGTGCTTTACCTATCACCTTGTTGTGTTCTAAGAAATCCTGAATGCCATCTCTGATTATTCTCTCCAGTATTTTCCCTACAATGGATGATAGGCTGACCGGTCTATAATTTTCAGGGTTTATTTTACTTCCTTTTTTCAGTATAGGTCCTACATTTGCTATACGCCAGTCTCTCGGTACCATTCCTGAATTAACCGATTGCTTGAAGATAAGGTATAATGGCAGTGCTAAGACAGAGCTTAGATCTTTTAGTACCCTTGGATGAATTGTATCTGGTCCAGGATATTTGTTTACATTTAGATCTAGCAATCAGTTTTTAACCATTTCCTCACTTAAACATAAACCTGGGTAGCTTTTTGGCGCTGTGCTACCCTCTTGGGGAAAAACATCAGTAGTAACCTACCTTGTAACTACCGATGCAAAAAATTCATTGAATATCTCTGCCTTTTCCTCATCTTCAATTATTGGGATACCACTCTTGTTTTTCAGTGGGACAATATTCTCTTTCCTCAGACGCTGTTCAGTGTGATCACACCTGATCAGTGTGTATCAGGTGTGTGATATCGGTGTGACCTGTGTATAGTGATCAGTGTGTATCAGGTGTGTGATGTCAGGGTGGCGCAGCCTCATTGTAATCAGTAATTGCTGCACTATTTCTATAAGTATCTCACATACGTTTCTTCTCCCCAGATGTGTCCTCCCCGGGTACGGATGCAGAGGATACAGATACTGCTCCCAGTAAGTAATACTCCCAATAATGATCCTTTACTGTCTTATTATATATATTACTGGCAGATGCTCAGTTAGTTTAGTGCCATTACTCAGGTGCTTGCAAGGGACGGGTAATTGTGAGGTAGAAAGATACACATTGGGGCTGATTCAGGATTGCTCATTGTGATACGAATTTGGCCCCAACCCCAGTGGTCGGGGTTTGTGCCTGCATTCAGGTATTACTGCACAAGTGCAGAACCCCTCAGCGAATGGCTTGGAGGAGTTACACACTGGCTGGGCCGTTCCCTGCATTGATGGACGTCCAGAGGGCATGCAGGGGGCCGTGGCAGTGGAACGGTCAGCATTTTATTGGTGTTGGGCGGGTGACATCACGTGATGTCAGCGGCCGCCCGGTCTTCGGCCAACAGCGACAGGAATAAAAGTCTGAATTTTATTAACGTAGGGGAGAGAAATCATTCCATGGTCGGCATACACATCCCCTCGCATGGTACCGAGGGAATTCGGCGGCGACCGCTGCTTAGCGAACCAACAGGAATTAGGCTCTTTGAATCCCCCAGCACGCTGAATGATGTTCAGAGTTCAGAGATCTTGGAGCCCCCAAGCCATCGTTAGGGCTTCTCTGTGTATTGGGGGTCCCTATTGCTATATCTAGGTGTGGGGTGCAGCACCCCAGGAAATCAGCATAAACCAGAAAGCCCAGAGCTGCGCACCAGTGACAAAACTAAAGAGTTTCTACTTACCGACTGAGACCAGATACTGCTGGCAGGAGGGGCGTGACTTGACTGATGTCAGCAAACCCCACCCCCATGCCACTGAAATGCTGCAATTTGCAGGTCCGTGGGTTGGAGGAGGGGATAAAATAATGCAAAATGGTGCAATTTGCGTCATTCTAGTCCCGCCCCTTTGCCGCAGACCCGCAATATCCCGGACAAGGTGCCGCGGGTAAGGGGGGTTACCGTTTGGGTGCTGTGGGGGAAAAGCGGGAGACTTGCCTACCTTCCCAGGGGGCTGGGAGGGGGACCAGATTTTCAGTTAGTTTAGTGACATCACTCAGGGGCTTGAAATTATTAATTTTCCTTTTTGTATTGCTCTAATGTAATTTCTAGGGATATTCTGTACATAAATATTCTTGTTCGATTACTTGCCCAGATTCCTGTTTGGTGCTGGTACAGTAGTCTTCATTCAGTATTTGTTTCCCTTGCTGTATGAGATAGAAAGTGAGAGATTTGGTGAGAAATCTCCAGTTTCTTTAAAGAGGCAATCATTTGCACTCCAAAATCAAACTGGTTTTGCAGTGTAAATGATTGCCGCTTTAAAAAAACTGGAGATTTCTCACCAAATCTCTCACTTTCTGAATCTCTCATCCTAAATCTCACCCGAAGTGTCTGGTCTATGAAACCTCTGAGCTATCGCTACCTTATATTTACAGCCACGTCTGTGAACTGCGGCGAGAACAAAGTATATAAACCAAAGGAAAGTCCCTGCCAACTGTCCTGTAGCAACTACAGAGATCCTGGTGCGTGGTCGGGGACGTGTCCTCCGGGCTGTTACTGCAAGGATGGGTTTTACCTGGATGCCAGAAATACCTGTGTGCCAAACGCGAAGTGTGATTGCTGCTGTGGTAACACAACATATGCAAGCTATGGAACCAACTGTGAGCGTAACTGCGGAAACTACAAATTAAAGAATTTAATAATTTGTCCAAATGATCACATAGAAGGCTGTGTCTGTAAGGACACCTATGTGCGACTTAACGGAGCCTGTGTCCACACCACGGATTGTCCTAAATGATCAATAAAGATAAATAAAAAACTCCAGTGTCTTCTTGGCCTCTGTGTTCTACTGATGCTTTTGCTTAAGCTTATATTGTGAAGTGGAGGGGCAGGCAGACAGGGGTAGTGAGGTGCCCTCAGTTAGAAGGGAATGTGCTGCTGTCAGTAAGGAGGGGATAATCCACCGTCAGTAAGGAGGAGATGAGCCACTGTCAGTAAGGAGGGGATGTGCGGCGGTCAGCAAGGAGGGGATGTGCCGCAGTCAGTAAGGAGGGGATGTGCCGCAGTCAGTGAGGTGGGCATGTGATGCTGTCAGTGAGGCTGGGATGTGCTGCTGTCAGTGAGGCAGGGATGTGCTGCTGTCAGTGAGGCGGGGATGTGCTACTGTCAGTGAGGTGGGCATGTGCTGCTGTCAGTGAGGCTGGGATGTGCCGCTGTCAGTGAGGCGGAGATGTGCTACTGTCAGTAAGGAGGGGATGTGCTGCTGTCAGTAAGGAGGGGATGTGCTACTGTCAGTAAGGAGAGGATGTGCTGCTTTCAGTGACTTGGGGATGTGCTGCTGTCAGTAAGGAGGGGATGTGCTGCTCTTAGATAGGCGAGGATGTGCTCCTGTGAGTGAGGTGGGGATGTGTTGCTGTCAGTAAGGCAATACTGTCAGTGAGGCAGGGATGTGCCGCTGTCAGTGAGGTCGGGATGTGCTACTGTCAGTGAGGCGGGGATGTGCTACTGTCAGTGAGGCGGGGATGTGCTTCTGTCAGTAAGGAGGGGATGTGCCGCTGTCAGTGAGGTGGGGATGTGCTACTGTCAGTGAGGCGGGGATGTGCTACTGTCAGTAAGGAGGTGATGTGCTGCTTTTCTGCCATCAGTAAGGTGGGGATGTGCTGCTGTCAGTAAGGAGGGGATGTGCCGCTGTCATTAAGGAGGGGATGTGCCACTGTCAGTAAGGAGGGGATGTGCCGCTGTCAGCGAGGAGCGGATGTGCCACTGTCAGTAAGGAGGGGATGTCCCGCTGTCAATAAGGAGGGGATGTGTTGCTGTCAGTGAGGTGGGGATGTGTCACTGTCAGTGAGGCGGGGATGTGCTGCTGTCATTAAGGAGGAGGTGTGCTGCTGTCAGTAAGGAAGGGATGTGCTGCTGTCAGTGAGGTAGGGATGTGCTGCTGTCAGTGAGGAGGGGATGTGCTGCTGTCAGTGAGACAGGGATGTGCCACTGTCAGTGAGGTGGGGATGTGCTGCTGTCAGTGAGGCGGGGATGTGCTGCTGTCAGTGAGGTAGGGATGTGCTGCTGTCAGTAAGGTCGGGGATGTGCTACTGTCAGTGAGGTGGGAATGTGCTGCTGTCAGTGAGGCGGTGATGTGCAGCTGTCAGTGAGGCGTGGATGTGCTGCTGTCAGTGAGGCAGGGATGTGCTGCTGTCAGTGAGGCAGGGATGTGCTGCTGTCAGTGAGGTGGGTGTGCTGCTGTCAGTGATGTAGGAATGTTTTGCTGTCAGTGAGGTGAGAATGTGCTGCTGTCAATGAGGCAGGATGTGCTGCTGTCAGCGAGGTGGGGCTGTGCTGCTTTCAGTGAGGAGGTGATGTGCTGCTGTCTGTGAGCTGGGGATGTGCTGCTGTCAGTGAGTTTGGGGATGTGCTGCTGTCAGTGAGGCGTGGATGTGCTGCTGTCAGAGAGGCGGGGATGTGCTGCAGTCAGTGAGGCAGGATGTGCTGCTGTCAGTGAGCTGGGGATGTGCTGCTCTCAGTGAGTTCGGGGATGTGCTGCTCTCAGTGAGTTTGGGGATGTGCTGCTGTCAGTGAGGCAGGGGTGTGCTGCTGTCTGTGAGCTGGGGATGTGCTGCTGTCAGTGAGGTCGGTGATGTGCAGCTGTCAGTGAGGCGTGGATGTTCTGTGTCAGTGAGGCAGGGATGTGCTGCTGTCAGTGAGGCAGGAATGTTTTGCTGTCAGTGAGGCGGTGATGTGCAGCTGTCCGTGAGGCGTGGATGTGCTGCTGTCAGTGAGGCAGGAATGTGCTGCTGTCAGTGAGGCAGGGATGTTCTGCTGTCAGTGAGGCAGGGATGTGCTGCTTTCAGTGAGGCGGGGATGTGCTGCTGTCAGTGAGCTGGGGATGTGCTGCTGTCAGTGAGGTGGGAATGTGCATCTGTCACTGAGTTGGGAATGTGCTGCAGCCAATGAGGCAGGTTGTGCTGCTGTCAGTGAGGTGGGGATGTGCTGCTGTCATTGAGGCGGTGATGTGCTGCTGTCAGTGAGGTTGGGATGTTCTGCTGTCAGTGAGATGGGAATGTGCTGATGTTAATGAGGCAGGATTTGCTGCTGTCAGTGAGGTGGGAATGTGCTGCTGTAATTAAGGAGGGGATTTGCCACTGTCAATAAGGAGGAGGTGTGCTGCTGTCAGTAAGGAGGGGATGTGCTGCGGTCAGTGAGGTGGGGATGTGCCGCTGTCAGTGAGGAGGGGATGTGCCGCTGTCAGTGAGGCAGGGATGTGCCACTGTCAGTGAGGTGGGGATGTGCTGCTGTCAGTGAGGCGGGGATGTGCCACTGTCAGTGAGGTGTGGATGTGCTGCTATCAGTGAGGCGGGGATGTGCTGCTGTCAGTGAGGTAGGGATGTGCTGCTGATCAGTGAGGCAGGATGTGCTGCTGTCAGTGAGGCAGGGATGTGCTACTGTCAGCGAGGTGGGGATGTGCTGCTGTCAGTGAGAAGGGTATGTGCTGCTGTCAGTGAGGCAGGATGTGCTGCTGTCAGTGAGGCAGGGATGTGCCGCTGTCAGTAAGTAGGGGATGTCCTACTGTCTGTGAGGCAGAGATGTGCTTCTGTCAGTGAGGCAGGGATGTGCAGCTATCAGTGAGGCGGTGATGTGCTGCTGTCAGTGAGGCCGGGATGTGCTGCTGTCAGTGAGGCGTGGATGTGCTGCTGTCAGTGAGGCAGGGATGTGCTGCTGTCAGTGAGGCAGGGATGTGCTGCTGTCAGTGAGGCAGGGATGTGCTGCTGTCAGTGAGGCTGGGATGTGCTGCTGTCAGTGAGGCGGGGATGTGCTGCTGTCAGTGAGGCGGGGATGTGCTGCTGTCAGTGAGGAGGTGATGTACTGCTGTTAGTGAGGCGGGGATGTGCTGCTGTCAGTGAGGAGGCGATGTGCTGTTGTCTGTGAGCTGGGGATGTGCTGCTGTCAGTGAGTTTGGGGATGTGCTGCTGTCAGTGAGGCAGGGCCGTGCTGCTGTCAGTGAGGCAGGGATGTGCTGCTTTCAGTGAGGTGGTGATGTGCAGCTGTCAGTGAGGCGTGGCTGTGCTGCTGTCAGTGAGGCAGGAATGTGCTGCAGTCAGTGAGGCAGGGATGTGCTGCTGTCAGTGAGGCAGGGATGTGCTGCTGTCAGTAAGGCAGGGATGTGCTGCTGTCAGTGAGGCAGGGATGTGCTGCTGTCAGTGAGGTAGGAATGTGTTGCTGTCAGTGAGGTGACAATGTGCTGCTGTCAATGAGGCGGGGATGTGCTGCTGTCAGTGAGGTGGGGATGTGCTACTGTCATTGAGGCACTGATGTGCTGCTGTGAGTGAGGTGGAGATGTGCTGCTGTCAGCGAGTTCAGGGATGTGCTGCTGTCAGTGAGGCAGGGCTGTGCTGCTGTCAGTGAGGTGGGGATGTGCAGCTGTCATTTAGGCGGTGATGTGCTGCTGTCAGTGAGGTGGGGATGTGCTGCTGTCAGTGAGGTGGGAATGTGCTGCTGTCAATGAGGCAGGATGTGCTGCTGTCAGTGAGGCGGGGATGTGCTGCTGTCATTAAGGAAGGGATTTGCCGCTGTCAATAAGGAGGGGATGTGCTGCTGTCAGTGAGGTGGGGATGTGCTGCTGTCAGTGAGGTGGGGATGTGCTACTGTCATTGAGGCGGTGATGTGCTGCTGTCAGTGAGGTGGAGATGTGCTGCTGTCAGCGAGTTCTGGGATGTGCTGCTGTCAGTGAGGCAGGGATGTGCTACTGTCAGTGAGGAGGTGATGTGCTGATGTCATTGAGTTCGGGGATGTGCTGCTTTCAGTGAGGCGGGGATGTGCTGCTGTCAGAGAGGTGGCGATGGGCTGCTGTCAATGAGGTGGGGATGTGCTGCTGTCAGTGAGGCGGGGATGTGCCACTGTCAGTAAGGTGGGGATGTGCTGCTGTCACGGAGGTAGGAATGTGTTGCTGTCAGTGAGGTGGGAATGTGCTGCTGTCAATAAGGCAGGATGTGCTGCTGTCAGTGAGGTGGGGATGTGCTGCTGTCAGTGAGAAGGTGGTGTGCTGCTGTCTGTGAGCTGGGGATGTGCTGCTGTCAGTGAGTTCGGGGATGTGCTGCTGTCAGTAAGGCGGGGGTGTGCTGCTGTCAGTGAGGCGGGGGTGTGCTGCAGTCATTGAGAAGGTGATGTGCTGCTGTCTTATAGCTGGGGATGTGCTGCTGTCAGTGAGTTCGGGGATGTCAATGGGGCAGGATGTGCTGCTGTCAGTGAGAAGGTGGTGTGCTGCTGTCTGTGAGATGGGGATGTGCTGCTGTCAGTGAGTTCGGGGATGTGCTGCTGTCAGTAAGGCGGGAAAGTGCTGCTTTCAGTGAGGTGGGGAAGTGCTGCTGTCAGTGAGGCGGGGATGTGCTGCTGTCAGTGAGGCGGTGATGTGCTGCTGTCAGTGAGGCATGGGTGTGCTGCTGTCAGTGAGGTGGGTGTGCTGCTGTCAGTGAGGTAGGAATGTGTTGCTGTCAGTGAGGTGGGAATGTGCTGCTGTCAATGAGGCGGGGATGTGCCGCTGTCAGTAAGGTGGGGATGTGCTGCTTTCACGGAGGTAGGAATGTGTTGCTGTAAGTGAGGTGGGAATGTGCTGCTGTCAATGAGGCAGGATGTGCTGCTGTCAGTGAGGCGGGGATGTGCTGCTGTCAGTGAGAAGGTGATGTGCTGCTATCTGTTAGCTGGGGATGTGCTGCTGTCAGTGAGTTCAGGATGTGCTGCTGTCAGTAAGGCAGGGATGTGCTGCTGTCAGTGAGGCGGGGATGTGCTGCTGTCAGTAAGGTGGGGATGTGCTGCTGTCAGTGAGGCAGGGATGTGCTTCTGTCAGTGAGGCAGGGATGTGCTGCTGTCTGTGAGCTGGGGATGTGCTGCTGTCAGTAAGGCGGTGATGTGCAGCTGTCAGTGAGGCATGGATGTGCTGCTGTCAGTGAAGCAGGGATGTGCTGTTGTCAGTGAGGTGGGTGTGCTGCTGTCAGTGAGGTAGGAATGTGTTGCTGTCAGTGAGGTGGGAATGTGCTGCTTTCAATGAGGCAGGATGTGCTGCTGTCAGCGAGGCGGGCATGTGCTGCTTTTAGTGAGGAGGTGATGTGCTGCTGTCTGTGAGCTGGGGATGTGCAGCTGTCAGTGAGTTCGGGGATGTGCTGCTGTCAGTGAGTTCGGGATGTGCTGCTGTCAGTGAGGCCGGGATGTGCTGCTGTCTGTGAGCTGGGGATGTGCTGCTGTCAGTGAGGCAGTGATGTGCAGCTGTCAGTGAGGCGTGGATGTGCTGCTGTCAGTGAGGCAGGGATGTGCTGCTGTCAGTGAGGTGGGAATGTGCTGCTGTCAGTGAGGCAGGATGTTCTGCTGTCAGTGAGGCGGTGATGTGCTGCTGTCAGTAAGGCAGGGATGTGCTGCTGTCAGTGAGGCAGCGATGTGCTGCTGTCAGTGAGGCAGGGATGTGCTGCTGTCAGTGAGGCAGGGATGTGCTGCTGTCAGTGAGGCGGTGATGTGCTGCTGTCTGTGAGCTGGGGATGTGCATCTGTCACTGAGTTGGGAATGTGCTGCTGTTAATGAGGCAGGATGTGCTGCTATCAGTGAGGTGGGGATGTGCTGCTGTCATTGAGGCGGTGATGTGCTGCTATCAGTGAGATGGGGATGTGCTGCTGTCTGTGAGGCAGGATGTGCTGCTATCAGTGAGCTGGGGATGTGCTGCTGTCAGCGAGGCGGTGATGTGCTGCTGTCAGTGAGGCGGTGATGTGCTGCTGTCTGTGAGGTGGGGATGTTCTGCTGTCAGTGAGCAGGAGATGTGCTGCGGTCAGTGAGGCAGGATGTGCTGCTGTCAGTGAGGCAGGATGTGCTGCTGTCAGTGAGGCAGGATGTGCTGCTGTCAGTGAGGTGGGAATCTGTTGCTGTCAGTGAGGCGGTGATGTGCTGCTGTCAGTGAGGCGGTGATGTGCTGCTGTCTGTGAGCTGAGCATGTGCTGCTGTCAGTGAGGTGGGTGTGCACTGTTGTCAGTGAGCTGGGGATGTGCTGCTGTCAACGAGGAGGTGATGTGCTGCTGTCTGTGAGCTGGGGATGTGCTGCTGTCAGCGAGGTGGGTGTGCACTGTTGTCAGTGAGCAAGTGGCGCTGACCGGTTCGCTCGTCTGCATGCAGGTCTGAATCAGGCCCTAAGTTTATGCTAACCTCTTTAATTATAATTAAAAGCACAATGGTTACTGCTTCTGACTGTAATTGTCCTATTCCAGTGCAAGAAACAAAGGGCCTGATTCAGCTAGGTTCGCTAAGCAGTGGTCTTCAATGTTTAGCGAGTGGGCTAACGTTGCCTGCCAGACGAATGAACGCAGGCCCCCCGCCACCCAGCAAATATACGCATCGATGTGCGAGTGGATGTTTACGTTTATAGTGCTATATAATTATCACTACCTGGAAGCAACATCTCAGACTGGCAAACACAAGACAGGAACATCCAGTAGTTTATTTGAACTTCATCAGACAATTAGACAATGTCAATATTGAGTAAGGGAGAGGACAGGAGACGGAATGTACTTCCCTCTAAAATCTATTCTCCAAATTTCAGTCCATAATGACAGGGGATCAGCCCAAAGTTACCAAGCTGCTGTGTTAGGGGAGTAATATTTCAGATACATATTTGGTAATGATAAGTGAGGATTATGGGTAAGGGTCTAAACCATTGCTCTCTAGAATAGTGGGCTCAGCTTCTAGCAGGATTTGTGAAACTTTTAAGCAGGCTACTGTCGGGTAAGTTACGGCCAATGACATCATTATATCAATTTACCAATATTTCCATCATCGCCACCGGTGTAAGATAGAACGATGTGGCGATGACATAATCACATTCTTTTTTTTTACCAACAATATGTTTTATTGAACTTTTCATCAAACAAAAAGAATATGGTACAGAAAGATAGAAATAGGGGGGGGGGGATGGCATGGGATGCACACAACAATAATACAAGGATGCAATATATAACTATACAGAGCATAACATAATGGTCAGCATAAGAATAAGGCAATGTAATAAACATAGGAGATGTGAAGATAGGGAAATAAGGGAGTATAACCCCGACCGTATCAGGTAGTAGGTGCTTCGTTCAGACTAAACTGCAAAGGAGATGTTCCGGAGGGTTGAGATAACAGAGCCGCTCCTTCACCGTCTGTAATATATTTATGCCAGGCCATCCATTTCACAATTGGTGAAGAGGGTGTGGAGGAGTATGGAATAGATTCGGTTTCCATTGTAAAGTGGATTTGGATTTTATGAAAAACTTTTATCACCAGCGGGGGTAAGGGGTTTTTCCATGCTTGGGCTAATGTGGCCCTTGCCGCGATACACATTTGTCCTAGCAAATTTCTGCAATGGGGTGGGACTTCCGTGGGGTAGAGGTGCAATAATGCTATTGTTGCGGTTGGGTTGAGGGCGAGGCCCATGACCTCATTGATCAGCTTAAAAACATCCTTCCAATAATAACGCAATAAGGGGCAGGCCCAAAAGACATGATAGAGGTGTCCCACCTCACCGCAGCCTCTCCAGCAATGTTTGGCCAGAAGGTATGTAACCTATCCGGCGTGAGGTACAGTCTGTTAAGCAGTTTCACAGTCATCTCCGCGTGATTCAAGCATTTAGACATCTGAAAGGACGGACTATATATACGTTCCCATTGGGAATCTGATAAAGTGATGCCAAGATCTTTCTCCCAGCGAAGCTGAGCGTTAGATTTTTTAGGTGTGGGCAAGTTAACAATTACTTCCTTCCAGAATGAGATTTCCCCACTCGCCATAGCCAATGCTAAACGAGATAGGACAGAGTAAGCTACAGAGCTGGGGGGGGGGGGGGGTGAGCGGGGCGAGGAAGGCTCTGGAACCAGTGTCGGATCTGAAAATAATTAAACAGTTTACTGGCTGGGATGGCAAAGCGGTCCTGAAGCTGAGGGAAAGTGAGCAAATTAGTTCCGTCTAAAATGTCACCCAATATACGTATGTTGCACTGGATCCATGGGGATATGTTCAGGTTGGGAACCAATCTGGCTATGGCTGTCAATGACATTGTCGCAATAGGGGGCTGAAGTCAGGCAGTTTGGAGACTAGCTTGTCCCATGTACGCATGGCAGAGGAGGTAGAGGGGAGTAAGCGTAAATTTAATAGTCGTAAATGTCTAGGTGTCCATAGGATATCTGCAAGGGGGTATGTGGAGCATGAATTTTGTTCAATTGTGACCCAGGGAGAAGAGTGGGGGGTTATCCAGTATTTCAATTGAGGTAGGATGCATGCATCCTGGTATGCAGACAAATCCGGAAGGGCCAGGCCTCCACGGTGTCTAGGTAAAACCATACGTGAGTAGGCTAACTTAGGTGGGTGAGATTTCCACAAATATTTGGTGAGTATAACTCTACATTTGTCCAAGTATTTCTTGGGGAAACTGAAGGGGATTGTTCTAAATAAGTACATGAGCTTTGGCAGTAATGACATTTTAAAGGCGGCTAAGCGACCCAACCATGAGATTTCATAAGAAAGCCATGACGAGGTCAAGGTTTGAAGGGCAGCAATGAGGGGAGGCAAATTCACATCGAAGACCGCTGAAGTGGAGGGAGGGATGTGATTGCCTAGATAGATAATAGATTTGGTATTCCAGTTATAAGGATAGAGGGAACGTAATGTTGCCACCTCTGCCTCAGGTAAGTTTACCGGCATGGCATCAGACTTCGTTGGGTTTAACCTATAATAAGAAACCGCACTAAACATAGATAAAAGGTCATGTAGGTGTGGGAGAGAGGAGGTGGGGTTGGTGACAAAGAGAAGGACATCGTCCGCAAAGAGGCACAGCTTATGGGAGGTCTGGCCACAGAGTAATCCTGGAAATTCGCTGTCTGATCTAATCTTAGCTGCAAGGGGTTCCATTACTAGCACAAAAATCAAGGGTGAGAGGGGGCAACCCTGGCGGGTGCCATTGGATATAGGAAATGTGTCCGACAGAAAGCCATTGCTAAATACTCGAGCTGTGGGGGAGCCATATAAGGCCATGATGGCTGACAGCATAGAACCGCTAAAGCCAAATTTGGACAGGACAGCCTCCATGTATATCCAATTCAACCTATCAAAGGCTTTCTCGGCATCTAGGGAGAGCAACAGGAAGCCCTCTGTGTTCTGAAGTGAGTCGATCAAGTTAAAGACCCTACGGGTATTATCCGAGGCCTGTCTGCTGGGCACAAATCCAACCTGGTCTGAATGTATCAGGGAGGGTAAATATACATTAATTTGGGTTGCAATTAGTTTGGCGTATAATTTAATGTCTCCATTGAGTAGGGCGATCGGGCGGTAATTCTGACAAGAGGAAGGGTCTTTCCCTGGCTTGGGAATCGTGATTACACAGGCTTCCAGCATCTCTGTAGGGAAGCTACCCCTTTTGTTGCACGCCGTCCAGGTGTCCCTGCACCCGGACGGACGGCGAGCACAGTGTCATCTGACGCTGCAGACGCAGCGTCATCTAACGCGGCGGAGGACGTTGCTGAGCAGCGTCCCAAGCCTCGCTCTGAGGCTAAGCGTCGGGGCGTTGCTAGGCAACGTCCCCGAGCTTCCGCCCGGCAGCCAGCAAAGCGCGCGCCTGACGTCAGTAAGGCGGCGCGGAATTTGAATAAATAGCCGGCGTCTGCTGGGCACAGACGCCGGTTATAGCTTTTGCTGCATCTAGCAGAGTGCTTAGCTCCCCGGTCCCCTGGGTCCTTGGTCCCAGTTTCCTTTTCAGGTTATTCCTTGCCGCAGTCTTCCTGGTCTCCCAGCCTGTCAGCTGGTGTCTGCCCTTGGATTCCAGTGTTCCTGCATTCCCTGGACTCCTCTGCTGTTTTCCATCTTCAGCCTGTGAGCCTGCAGTGGACCCACAGCCTCCATCTTCCGTGGGTCACGTAAGTGCTCCAGTGGAGCCCAGGTCTTGTCCTTCTTTGGCCCTCCGTGGCCTCGCCCCTCCGTGGGATTATCCTTGTTATCCTCTTTGGTCTCCTTGTCCCTGTCTTTTGGTGGTTGTTACCTTGCCCCCTACTGTTGTTAGTGTTCCGGTTAGGCAGGAGTGTCACCATTTATCCGCATCCCTGCTTTGGGAGTCACGGTCCCTTTGGAGTGTTTTTGGGGACTCCCTTATACCCACTGGTGTCTGCGACTTGGTCGCACTCCCCGTCTTGGCCTGGTGCCGGCAGTCAGGGGCCCATTACCAGTCAGGTCCTTTAGTCAGCTTATCCTCTTGAGATTCCCCGTGGCGATCGCTTACCCCTTGTCCCCACATAAGACCTGGCTGCATCGGGGTCGGAGCGGGCCTAACTCGCTCCTTCGAACGCGGCGGCCACAGGTGAAGCCTAGCTCTGCAGGGGTTTGCCATCTGCCTCGGGGACTCAACAGAGAGAGTGTAGGATCCGCTGTGGCCGTCCTAACCGGCGGTCCCGGCTGTGGGCTCACGCCCTGTTCTCTCTCCGTCTGGAACCTGTGTTGTCCCTGGTGCCCAGACCAGAGCAGCGTAACACCTTTGGGCTACTTCATTAAAAAGCCTAGATAACATCGGGGAGAGCGGGTCGCGAAACTCTCTGTAGAACTCGTTAATAAAGCCGTCTGGTCCTGGGGCTTTGTTATTCGGCAGAGATTTAATGGCGATGTCAATTTGGCATTAAAAAAAGGGGCATTCAACTTCTCTAATTTATCCAATGGCATAGTGGGCAAGTCTATAGATGAGAGGAAATCTTGAATAAGTGCGGGAGTGGGCTGGGGGGTTGAGGCATCTGTGTTTAGATTGTATAGTTGGGTGTAATATTGAGCAAATTGATTAGCAATATTCAAGGGGTTTAGAGCCCGATGGGGAAACAATACACTTGATCCGGTTGTGGGCTTGCTGGGCTCGAAGTTTCTGGGCTAACATCCTACCCCGTCTATTCCCCACTAAGTAGAATTTCTGTCTGTCTATTCAGGGCGGTTTCAGGGCCGGTGCAAGGCACCGGAGCGCCCCAGGCGAGTCGGGGTGGGGGCGCCGCAGTGCCATGGTGTGTGTGTGTGTGTGTGTGGGGGGGGTACCTGTTGCGCCTTCTGGGGAGGAAGGGGTGTCTATTCCGGGATCTGATAGGAGCCTGCGCGGGTACCTGTCCTGCGACGCTTTGTGTATAAACCTGGCGGCGGCGGGGGTCCCTGCAGTGAATAATAAATAACTAGTCTAGCTCTATCCGGCGGTCGGGCGGGAAGCGCATCTGTTTTGAATAAACACTGGCCGCACGCTGATTGGCTGAATCAGCGTGCGGCCAGTGTTTTCAAAATAGAAGCGCTTCCTGCGCCGCTGCATAGTGCTTGTTATTTATTATTCACTGCAGGGACCCCCGCCGCCGCAAGGTTTATATACAAAGCGTCGCAGGACAGGTACCCGCGCAGGCTCCTGTCAGATCCCGGAATAGACACCCCTTCCTCCCCAGACGGCACAACAGGTACCCATGGCATGGGGGGCGAAATGCCGCCCTCCAGTGGCCGGCGCCCTAGGCAAATGCCTAGACTTGCCTAGTGGTGGCGCCGGCCCTGGGCGGTTTGGGTTCTAGCAACCAAGAGTTTTTGTAGTTGGCTACGGAGATCGGACACCTCTTTGCGAAGTTCCCTAGTTTAGTTCAGCCACTTTGAGTTTAGATTCTAATGTATTTTGGAGCTGTACAGCTTGTTTTTTAAGCATGGCTCCAGCTTAAATGGAACCTCGGATAACAGCTTTAAAGGAACACCAGTAAATTGGGCTAGAGGTGTCAGCGGGGGAGTTTGTAGCCATAAATGAGGAGATGCTATCAGTAATAATTTTCTTTGCCGCAATATTTCACAGCAAGTGAGGGGAGAAACGCCAGTGTCTAGGGGGTAGAAAAGGCTTAGAAAGCTCCCAGCGCCTCATTACAGGGGCGTGGTCCGACCAGGAGGTGGGCATAATATCCACATCGCCGGCAGATTGTAATGACCATTTATCGCATACAATAAGATCAATGCAGGAATATGAATTATGGACTGGGGAAAAGAACGCATAGTCACCTTCCGGATGGGTTTTGGATACGCCATATATCATAAAGGTCAAATTCTGTTAAAAGGTTACGTAAGGCTAAGGAGGGTGCGGTGCGGGGTTTATTGGTGTCAGGGTTGAGTGGAGATTTATCCAACTTCGGATCAACAACTAAATTGAAATCTCCCAACAAAACTAATGAACCTATCTTCACCTTCTGGATAAGTAAGCATAATTTCCTAAGGAATGGAACTTGATTGGAATTAGGGGCGTATAAGGAGACAATAGTAGTGGGCTTATCATCTAGAAGACCTGTGATGATTAGATATCGGCCTGATTTATCGGCAATTTGGGAGTGTAAAACAAAGGGAACCGTATTTCTAAGGAGAATAGCTACTCCATTCCTTTTGAAAGGGCCATTAGCAAAGTAGCCTGTGGGATAGTGAGGGTCTTTCATAGTGGGCGGATGGAGAGATGAAAAATGGGTCTCCTGTAGGGCCACTATGTCTGCTTTATGTTTGTAAAAAAAAAGGACAGGGCTAGTCTACGTTTGTTGTGAGAATTCAAGCCTTTGACATTTAAAGAGATCAATTTGACCACGGGAGCATAAGAAACGGTCGATAGATTAAGGGAATCCCGGGGGGGGGGGGGGGGGGGGGGTACAATACAAGAGGGGGTGAGAGAGCATGGGGAGGAAAGGGAAAAAAAACACACAAAACCCAGGTAGGGGTGGGATAAAAAAACAAAATTCAGAGCTTGGTGGAGGTCATCTTCTGGTTGCATCTGGGATTTTAACTGAGATGTCCCATTCGGCTAGCAGTTTAGCCCCGGCTTCGAGATCAGAAACAACATAGGAGGAATTGTCATAGGTAATTATCAATTTAACCGGGAATCCCCATCTGTATCTTATTTCCTGGGACCGAAGTGCAGAGGTGATGGGGGCTAATGCCCGACGCTTCTGGATTGTAAATGCAGAGAAGTCCGGAAACAGCTGGGTACCTCCTAGACCATCAGATAGTTCTGCTTCACAGGCCGCCTGAAGAATACGCTCTTTTGTGGTGAAGAAGTGTACTCTCAACAGGGTGTCGCTGGAAAGAGAGGCAGGGAGGGACCTTGGCTTGGGGAGGCGGTGGACTCTGTCAATTAGCAGCTCATTGTTGCTTGCTGAAGGTAGTAACTTTCGAAACATAGACATCACGTAGCCCAGTAGTTCAGCGTTGGTGACAGAGTCTGGGATTCCCCTGATCTTGATGTTGTTCCTCCTGGAACGGTCCTCAACATCTGCTATCTTAGTTTTAAGGGATTCTAGTTCGGCCTGTTCGTGTTCATGGGCCACAATTAGGTCATTGTGTGAGGACATCAGTTCTTGTATTTTATGCTCTAGATGATCCGTCCGGTCACCAATAGCTGTAAGCTCGACCTTGACCTCTCGTATAGAAGCTGTGAAATCTTGAGATAGGTCTGACTTGAAAGCCGCTAGTACTTGGCAGAGGGTTTTAACTGTAAGGGGCTCAGAGGAGTTAGGGTCTATACCCGATAATGATAATGGAAGTTGGGTAGGATTGCCCTGTCTGGACCCTGTCAGTGAAGCAGGGGGCTGTCCGTCTTTCGCAGCAAGGGAAGCGCGGCCTGTTCTCTGAGTCGGGAAGGACACCGGGGGTGGCAAGGAGCCCTTGGTCCTCTTTGTAGGCATATTAGCGTATGGGCAGTTGCCAGCAAGTAAGTAATGAAAATTCTGTGAGTAGGCGGTAGATGGTAGGTCTGTCTCCTGTAGTGTCGGATCCGTAGTCAGCTATATAGTAACCATAGTGACCCTGGGTGGTAATGGGGAGGGCATCATATCTCAATTGACCAAAAAGACACAGGCCCCATAGGTTGGTAGGACTTCAGTGCCATGTCACAGGGGCAGATGTAGACGGCAGTAACAGCCTCTCTAATATGTTTGGGCTCTCACAGTGCCTGGCACAAGGGGCCAATAGTAGAGGTGTGGGCCGCTAGAGAGTGTTCTAGACACTTCCAGTGTGGGTGGGCAGCTGTGCGTGGGCCTCTACCAGCAGGCAAGGGGTGCAGGGGAGGTGGAGGCAGCTGGGGGTAGCACAGTAGTGGCCGGATAAGGCAGGGCCAACCCCCCAAATCAGACCACAGTAAAATAAGGTCCCTGAGGGTGGACACCAGGGACCCTCCTAGGAAGCCTGGTGGATGGAAGAAGGAGGCTCAGGAGCAATTTCGAATGCACAGGGTGAGAGGGGAATGTCCTGGGTGCCCGGAGCTGCAGCCTCTGTGCAGGGAGGTAGGATCCAAGGTGGCCGCCGGGAGCTGAAATAGGCTGCCGGTCTGGGCAGTGTGTGCTCCCCAGCAGCAGATTGAGGCTTCCCTCCGTCTAGGGGACGTCTGCGCCGGATCAGAGGGGCACAGGAGAGTCAGCAGCAGACTGTGGATGGCCTCCGAGTGTCCAGCTGGACCCGAGCGCGATTTCGGGCGCTTCTGGAAGCCGATGGCGCCCTCGGGATGTACTAGAGTCCCCGGCTCGGAGGCAGGAGGTAGGCCGCAATCCGCAGGACCCTAAAAATAGGGTTCCCGACTCCGCGGTTTTTACCCTGCACTCCGGGGGAATGCGGGGGAGCAGGGACACTCAGTAGGAGGCTGCCGGGCTGTCTGGGCGCTCTGGGGCCTGAGAGTATTAGAAGAAGGCCTGGAGCAGATCTCAGACGTGACTGCTCCCCATGAAAGCCAAGCCACGCCCCCTCCATAATCACATTCTTGCCAGGATACGAAAGCTTGCAGCACATCCACATCAGCAGGGCTGGTTCATCAATAGAAATGTGGTTTTGGGGTGTCCTCAGTTTTAAGTAGAACATGCAGGATCCACTACCACTAAACTACCCAACACAGAGAACCTCAGTGACTGCTATATAGTATAGGGAATATCAATGATTATGATATAATGTAGAAAGCATCACAATGACCACCATATAATGCAGAGAACACCGGTGACCAACATACAATACAGAAAACAACAGTAACTACCAAACAATGTACTAAACATCACAATGACCACCATATAATGGGCAGTACGGACGGTGTAATGGTTAGCATTACTGCCTCACAGCGCTGAGGTCATGGGTTCTATCCCCACCATGTGTTATATATACGGGGCAGTATGGATGGTGTAATGCCTTAGCATTGTTAGCATGGTTAGCAATACTGCCTCACAGCACTGAGGTCATGGGTTCTATCCCCACCATGTGTTATATATACTGGGCAGTACGGATGGTGTAATGGTTACATTACTGCCTCACAGCGCTGAGGTCATGGGTTCTATCCCCACCATGTGTTATATATACAGGGCAGTACGGATGGTGTAATGGTTACATTACTGCCTCACAGCACTGAGGTCATGGGTTCTATCCCCACCATGTGTTATATATACGGGGCAGTATGGACGGTGTAATGGTTAGCATTACTGCCTCACAGCACTGAGGTCATGGGTTCTATTTCCACCATGTGTTATATATACAGGGCAGTACGGATGGTGTAATGGTTAGCATTGTTAGCATGGTTAGCAATACTGCCTCACAGCACTGAGGTCATGGGTTCTATCCCCACCATGTGTTATATATACTGGGCAGTACGGATGGTGTAATGGTTAGCATTACTGCCTCACAGCACTGAGGTCATGGGTTCTATCCCCACCATGTGTTATATATACAGGGCAGTATGGATGGTGTAATGGTTACATTACTGCCTCACAGCGCTGAGGTCATGGGTTCTATCCCCACCATGTGTTATATATACAGGGCAGTACGGATGGTGTAATGGTTACATTACTGCCTCACAGCACTGAGGTCATGGGTTCTATCCCCACCATGTGTTTTATATATACGGGGCAGTACGGATGGTGTAATGGTTACATTACTGCCTCACAGCACTGAGGTCATGGGTTCTATCCCCACCATGTGTTATATATACGGGGCAGTATGGACGGTGTAATAGTTAGCATTACTGCCTCACAGCACTGAGGTCATGGGTTCTATTTCCACCATGTGTTATATATACAGGGCAGTACGGATGGTGTAATGGTTAGCATTACTGCCTCACAGCACTGAGGTCATTGGGGGTTCTATTCCCACCATGTGTTATATATACGGGGCAGTATGGATGGTGTAATGCCTTAGCATTGTTAGCATGGTTAGCAATACTGCCTCACAGCACTGAGGTCATGGGTTCTATCCCCACCATGTGTTATAAATACGGGCAGTACGGATGGTATAATGGTTACATTACTGCCTCACAGCACTGAGGTCATGGGTTCTATCCCCACCATGTGTTATATATACTGGGCAGTACGGATGGTGTAATGGTTAGCATTACTGCCTCACAGCACTGAGGTCATGGGTTCTATTTCCACCATGTGTTATATATACGGGGCAGTACGGATGGTGTAATGGTTAGCATTACTGCCTCACAGCACTGAGGTCATGGGTTCTATTCCCACCATGTGTTATATATACAGGGCAGTACAGACAGTGTAATGGTTAGCATTACTGCATCACAGCACTGAGGTCATGGGTTCTATCCCCACCATGTGTTATATATACGGGGCAGTACGGATGGTGTAATGGTTAGCATTACTGCCTCACAGCACTGAGGTCATGGGTTATATTCCCTTCCCACCATGTGTTATATATACGGGGCAGTACGGAGAGTGTAATGGTTAGCATTACTGCCTCACAGCGCTGAGGTCATGGGTTCTATCCCCACCATGTGTTATATATACAGGGCAGTACGGGCGGTGTAATGGTTACATTACTGCCTCACAGTGCGGAGGGCATGGGTTCTATCCCCACCATGTGTTATATATACGGGGCAGTACGGATGGTGTAATGGTTACATTACTGCCTCACAGCGCTGAGGTCATGGGTTCTATTCCCACCATGTGTTATATATACGGGGCAGTACGGATGGTGTAATGGTTAGTATTACTGCCTCACAGCGCTGAGGTCATGGGTTCTATTCCCATCATGTGTTATATATACGGGGCAGTACGGATGGTGTAATGGTTAGCATTACTGCCTCACAGCACTGAGGTCATGGGTTCTATTCACACCATGTGTTATATATACGGGGCAGTACGGATGGTGTAATGGTTAGCATTACTGCCTCACAGCGCTGAGGTCATGGGTTCTATTCCCACCATGTGTTATATATACGGGGCAGTACGGATGGTGTAATGGTTAGTATTACTGCCTCACAGCACTGAGGTCATGGGTTCCATTCCCACCATGTGTTATATATATACGGGGCAGTACGGATGGTGTAATGGTTAGCATTACTGCCTCACAGCACTGAGGTAATGGGTTAGATCCCCACCATGGCCTTAACTGTGCAGAGTTTGTATTTTCTCCCCGTACTTGCGCGGGTTTACGGGTACTCATGTGTCCTCCCACATTCCAAAAATATACCCGTTGGTCAATTTGGTTTCCTACAATATTAAACCTAGAATGAATTATGTGTGTGTGTACATGTGGTAGGAATATAGATTGTAGGCTCCACTATGGCAGGGACTGATGTCACTAATGTCACGGTGTTCTCATATACTCAGTAAAGGGCTGCAGAATATGTGTGCGCTATATAAGAAATGGTATAATGTAGAAAGCATCACAATGTTCACCATATAATGCAGATAACATCACAATGAGCACCAGCAATACAGAGAGCATCCCAGGGACTGCTATACAATACAGAAATCATCACAGTAACCAACAGAAATACAGAAAACCACAGTAACCACCAAACAATACACTGAACATCACAATGACCACCATATAATACAGAGAGCATCACAGTGACTGCCATATACTACAGAGAGTATCACAGTGACCACCAGAAATACAGAGAGCATCCCAGGAACTGCTATACAATACAGAAATAATCACAGTGACCACCAGAAATACAGAGAGCATCACAGTGACTGCCATATAATACAGAGAGCATCACAGTGACCACCAGAAATACAGAGAGTATCACAGTGACCGCCATATAATACAGAGACCATCACAGTGACCACCATATAATACAGAGAGCACCACAGTGACCGTCATATAATACAGAGAGCATCACAGTGACCACCATATAATACAGAGAGCACCACAGTGACCGTCATATAATACAGAGAGCATCACAGTGACCACCATATAATACAGAGACCATCAAAGTTACCACCATATAATACAGAGAGCATCACAGTGACCACCATATAATACAGAGAGCACCACAGTGACCATCATATAATACAGAGACCATCACAGTGACTGCCATATAATACAGAGACCATCACAGTGACCACCATATAATACAGAGAGCATCAAAGTGACCACCATATAATACAGAGAGCACCACAGTGACCGTCATATAATACAGAGAGCATCACAGTGACCACCATATAATACAGAGACCATCAAAGTGACTACCATATAATACAGAGAGCATCACAGTGACCACCATATAATACAGAGAGCACCACAGTGACCATCATATAATACAGAGACCATCACAGTGACCACCATATAATACAGAGAGCACCACAGTGACCATCATATAATACAGAGACCATCACAGTGACCACCATATAATACATAGAGCACCACAGTGACCACCATATAATACAGAGAGCATCACAGTGACCTCCATATACTACAGAGAGCATCACCGTGACCATATAATACAGAGAGCACCACAGTGACCAACATATAATACAGAGACCATCACAGTGACCATCATATAATACAGACAGCATCACAGTGACTGCCATATACTACAGAGAGCACCTAGCTTATGGTAGGGGAAGAGGGAGTTAGGTTTGGGCACTAGTGGGGGGAGGTTAGGCTGTAAGGAGGATAAGTATAGGCACTTACAAGGAATGGTTGGTATGGACTGAGGTGGGAGAGGTTAGGTTTAGGCACCAGCAGGGCAGGGCCGCAGCAGCGCAATGTTGTGTAGTCTGTGCACAAGAGCACTCAGACTACACTTTGCATGCACAGATCACTGGAAAAATGGCCACCATAACAAATTAGAAATATGGGTGCAGCGGTGTGGGCCCCCTAGGGCTCGTCCCCTGTGCACCCATTATAGATACACCACTGATTCTGTTCAACATCAGTATAAGTCATCAATACAGTAGCACACCCCCCACCCCCCCCCCCCACACACACACACACACACATTCCAAAAATATACTGGTAGGTTAATTGTTTCCCAAGAAAACTAACCTTAGCATGAATGTGTGCGTGTACATGTGGTAGGGAGTATGGATTGTAAGCTCCACTGGGGCAGGGACCGATGTGAATGTCCAATTATTCACTGGACAGCGCTGCGGAATATGTGTGTAAATAAATTGCATATATCTAGAACATATTTTCCATTTATCTGGGGCATGTACTGTACGGATGTCACTGCGGCCGGCATAGAACTAACACTACTGTACAATAATCTTCTGTGCATAACAGGGTAACACCCAGAGCTCACTATAAACCAATAAGGTTAATGCACTGGACACGCCCATAACCTGACCACTCCTACACCCCGAAGTCCTATATAATTCTGTACCACAGTCATATGAGCATTCCTGTTATTCCTGTTATACCCAGGTATGTACCACATGCAGCGTTACTGTTATTCACTATATTGCTTTTCAGTAAATACTATTATTCGGCACATCAGGTTAATGTATATCAGATACTGTGTTTTCCTATACAACTCTCTCTGCACATGTTACATCTGCCCCACCTGCAGTGCACATGATTTTGTCTATTAAAGAAGGAGTTCGCTTTAGCAAACCAGCCATAGTCCAAATAAACAAACTGATGTATTACAAAGTATTATTGCTTGGTTAGATTTTTTGTTTAAATATCTTAATGCTTTTTATTAATGTCCAGAGAAAGATACTTTGGTATCTGAAGGGATTATATAATGTATTATGGTAGAGAACAATGTATCAAAGATAGAACATAGAAACATCCTTGTTGTTATATCCTGGAGCGATATTATGTAGTGGAGGTTATTCTATTCCAGATGCTGTAATAGAGATTCAGTAAATAATGATTGTATTGTTTGCTTGGGTGTGGATCGTATTGTCGACCCGACTTCGGTTTACAGTCATTAGGTCGACACAGTTGGGTCGACAGGCAGCAAGGTCGACAGGGTTCTAGGTCGACATGTGTGAAGGTCGACATGTGTCTAGGTTGACATGGGACAAGGTTGACATGGTTTTAGGTCGACAATTGCGTTAGATCGACAGGGTTTTAGGTCGACAAATGTGTTAGGTCGACATGGGTTAGGTCGAGACGTCGCAAGGTCGACATGGGTTTTTTCACTGTCTTTTTTTACCCAAATGTCGACACAGTCAACATGGACACAGTTGGAAGCCAACCACAGCCCCTCACATTGCTCGCAATGCTTGTGATTATTTAATCACAGCAGTGCAAAGTGTAGTGCACCTGCAGCATATTGGAAACTAAGGGTGGTATTTAATGGGATGAGAGATTCAGAAAGTGACAGATTTGGTGAGAAATCTCCAGTTTTTTTAAAGCGGCAATCATTTACACTGCAATACCAGTGTGATTTTGCAGTGTAAATAGTTGCCGCTTTAAAAAAACTGGAGATTTCTCACCAAATCTCTCACTTTAACAGTCAGTCTCCCTAATACAGCCACCAGGCAAATTAATTAATTAAGTGGATTCTGACCCTGATTTCTTAAATATCCAGCGGTCGGGAGAAACATTGGGCTCACACTAATGCCCCTTTCAGACCGCACATATTAACCGTTATATTGCTGTTTTTTTTAAGTTTCAAAAAGGTAATGTGTGCGGTCTGAAAGGTGCAGAGTGATTTTATCGTTTCCAAAAAAAACGGTTTTTGGAAACTGTAAATATGGAGGGTCCTACCCGTTTCAGACCCATTTATTTGGTGTCTAGAATGGGTCTGAAACGGTATTCTCCCCCCCTCCCCTCCCCAGCGCAGGGAAGGGAATGGTCGTGCTGGGGGCAGGGGGTTCCTGCAAGTGTCCGGGGCACTGTGTCCTGCCCTGCCCGGGGTGAGAGCAGGGGCTGCTGCTACTGCTGGCGGCGCAGTGGACTGCGCCGAGGAGGTGAGCGGGGACGGGCCGCTCTGGCTGGGGTGCGGGCGGCTGTCTGCCCTGTCTCACCGTCAGCCTGCAGGTTTCTGGAGCGGGGCAGCAGCGGAGTGCGGGCTGCGGGAGCCCGATGTAGATGTCCCGCTGCCTCCTCACCCTCTGGGACGGGGGGTACTGCTTTTCACTATGCTCTGAGAGACGGCGCTGAGACACAGGCAGCAGCGCAGGGTGTGCTGATGATGAAAGGGATGGAGAGCAGCCAGCAGTGCAGCTGATGGAGAGCGGGCAGGGGGACACATGGAGAGGTGATGCCCCCCATCACCTCACCATGCGCCCCCCTGCCCGCTCTCCATCAGCTGCACTGCTGGCTGCTCTCCATCCCTCTCATCATCAGTACACCCTGCGCTGCTGCTGCCTGTGTCTCAGCGCTGTCTCTCCGAGCATAGTACGGGGGGGGGGGGGGGGATGCTTTTCACTGTTGCTTTCACACCACAAACCTGCTTTAGACCATGTATTTACATGCGGTGTGAAAGGGGTTAAACTTGCTCTGACTCATATTGCCAGTGATGGGGGTGCGCGCTCCCGTTTACAGCCCCTTGCTGGTCGCAGGAGCTTGCTCCTGCGACCAGTTGATTACCTCTGCGGCACCGCCAGCAGAGGTTCCTTTTCATCAGTGACCATCTCTGGTCACTGATGAAAAGGAGACACTGAGCAATATATCTCCCCCATGTGTACGGGGCTTTAGCAGGCTTTGTGGTGTGAAAGCAGCATAAGTTGGGGTATATTATCCTTTTTAAACCACATTTGTGTTTCATGTGTGTCAGTTTGTTTATTGTGTGTCCATACTTCACTATTTTTTAGTAATAACAATAAAAGTTACATTTTAATAAACTTGATCTCCAGGTGCATCACACAGTGACATACTCTCTTTCTTCTGTTCCTTATGTCCAGTGATAGCACACCCTCTTGTTTTGCATAATATTTGGCATTACACCATTGATGAGGGTCCTCTCCATAAATAATTATTTCCTGATTTTTTTTCCTGTGCGACTGTTCTCTCCCAATTCCCACAGGGAACATCTCTTCTGTTCCTGCAGGTAACGGATCAGAAGATCTATCAGTCATGGCGCCGGTATTTATGCTCCTGTTGGTGACTTTCTGTGAGTTTATGTATCTGATAACACTTTGTATGTATGTAGCTTCATACACCATGGGCCAAATGTAATAGGCAGAGGCATAGCAATAGCCCCTACTGGGGGGTGCTGGGAGTCCTCGGGGGGCTATTGCTAGATGGAGACCTTGTTAAGGAATCGTTAAAAATTAATAAACACTAGGTGATTCATCGCGCCCTCCGGGCGCTCTTCACACCGTTGTGAGGGGCTTCGCCCCATCAGAAGTAGAACGGAATCTGCTGCGCTATATGAGACACTGTAACGGAATCTGCTGCGCTATATAGGACGCTGTAACAGAATCTGCTGCGCTATATAAGACGCTGTTACGGAATCTGCTGCGCTATATAAGACACTGTAACAGAATCTGCTGCGCTATATAAGACGCTGTAACGGAATCTGCTGCGCTATATAAGATGCTGTAACGGAATCTGCTGCACTATATAAGACACTGTAATGGAATCTGCTGTGCTATATAAGACACTGTAACAGAATCTGCTGCGCTATATAAGACGCTGTAACGGAATCTGCTGCGCTATATAAGACACTGTAACGGAATCTGCTGCGCTATATAAGACACATATAAGAGAGATTCACCCCCCCATAAATCCCCCAAACCCCATGATTATTCCCACTTTAGTAAAAAACTAAAATCCACCTTGAGAAGAGCAGGGTGGCAGCAGAAACCTGAGAGATCCCAGCCCACCCCACCCCACCAAAACCCCAGACCCCATGATAATTAATAAAAAACCCAAAAAAGTCTACCTTAAGGAGCACAGCACAGATATTCTCTGTAGAGGCAGGGAGGAGTCTTCTTCCTTATTACTGCTGCTCAGCGCTGGCCGGGAGCCAGCCCGAGCAGGAGCAGCAGCAGCAGCAGCAGCTTGATTAGGGACTGGACTGGAGGCGAGCAGTGAGTCACGTGACGTCACCCCATCACGTCGCGGCGGCAGGCCGGGACCAGGTGAGCAGGGCAGCCGCCGGGCAGGGCAGCCGCCGGCGCACGCTGCCCTGCGTGTGTGAAATGAAGTATTGCAGGGCAGCAGGACTTCACCTCATGTGCGGAGGGGGGGCGGCGCCCTGCGCCCCAACTGCGGCCGGAGCGGGTGCTCCGGTGCCTCCGCCCTCCCTACGCCTCTGGCTGCAGGTATGAGGCAGAAGGGGGGCGGGTGAAATGTCCGGTGGGGCGGTGGGACGCCGCGCGTATATGAGGGGGGGGGGGGTCTGGGCGCGCGGTGTGTAGATGCCTGGGGATGAGTGTGTTAGGGGAGGGGTTGTGGGTGGTGAGCAGGCGTGGATGGAGTTAGTGGGCAGGCATGGGGAGTGGTGTGCGAGGAGGGGTGTGTGCTTGTGGAGAACAGTAGGACAGAGGTGCCTTGCTTTTGCAGTGTGGCTGACGGTGGATGGGCCTGTCAATCACCCGTGAAACCCCGCCCACCGTTTGCCACACTGCTTGACTGACAGATCTGGTTAAATATATAAGAGACTAGAAAATGTGGGTTCCACAAAATCATAACCAGTGCAGGGCTCTTTGAGACGGTTCTGATTCCCAAAAATACAGAAGGGGGGAAATGTGTGAGGTCCCTGTGTATTTTAAGAACCAATATTGGTCTCATGGACAGGTTTCCATCTGCCTATCCCCCCCCCCCCCAGTAATACTTTCCCTTCATGTCTCAGTAAACAATTTCAACCTAATTTACTCTCTTCACTCCCTCCTACTCCTACAGGTACCCTGGAACCCACTAACTCCCTCTGTTTCCCTCTCCTCTCTCCTTGTTACCCACAGCTGCCTCCCCCTGGCATCACCCACTTTATCCCCCTGTCACCCCCCCCCACCCCCACCCCCAATAATGTCCTCCACCTTTCTCAGCCTTAGTGAAGGCAGATGCAGTCTTCTATTGGAAGTACTAACTGATAGTCACCCGCAGTAAGGCAGTACCAATGGGATTTGTTCCCTCCCTCTCGGACTGCCAATCTATGATCTGTAACGGATGCTGCCCCAGTAGCCTGGTACAGTGCAGTACAGTCGCCGATACCATGCATGCGCCACACCCGGTGGTGGTGGTGGTGGGGGTACAGCAACAGTTTCCCTCCTATTGTGAGGTTGGAGCAGTCACTGGTTACCACAATTCTCATATTCAGAATATTAGGCACCCTTATTCTATAAGTAGCACATACGGTGTAATCGTTAGCACTACTGCCTCACAGCACCGAGTTCCAACTGGGCGAGTTTGTATATTCTCCCCGTACATGCGTGGGTTTCCTCCGGGTACTCCGGTTTCCTCCCACAATCCAAATATATACTGGTAGGTTAATTGGCTCCTAACAAAATTAACCCTAGAATGTCTGTGTGCATGTATATGTGGTAGGGAATATAGATTGTAAGCTCCATTGGGGAAGGGACTGATGTGAATGGTCAACTATTCTCTGTACAGCGCTGCGGAATATGTGTGCGCTATATAAATAACTATATAATAATAAACTTTCTGCTTTCCAGGTGTAACCTCCCCGCTTACTTATGCAGACGATTCAGATGGTGCTCCCAGTAAGTAATATCTACATTAATGCTACTTTCCTGTCTTATTATATAGGCTTTGCAATAACATAACAATGTTTCATAATAGCATAATGTCCTTACAGAGACTACAGGGGAAATTACCCCTTTTCCACTAGCAAAAAATAACCCGGGATTTTGCACTGAGATGGGTAATTCCAACCCAGGTAATTACTTGGGTTGGACCGGGGATGCTCCCAGGTCCAGGGGCAATATAAACAGGTAACCCAGAACGAAATGACCCAGGTCCCATTCATACAAAACCGCTGCTGGGAGATGCTCTAATCTCCCAGCGCCGCCCTGGCCCCGCCTCCTGATGATGTAACCCGCCCAGCTTTATGGCGGGTAAAGATGATAATGGGAAAGGGTTTGCAAGCAGGGTTGCACACGGGTACAAAATCCCGGGCGTGACCCGGCTTGCATTGTGGATAGGGGTGATGATGGGAGTTCTATTTCAAATGGGAAGTTGCTAGGGGCAACAATCAGATATTATAATTATCTTCGAAAAGGTGCTAAATAAACAAGAAATAGGTTCTGATTGGATCCCATGTGAACATTGGTAAGTATGCTCTCTAGATTGCGGTCTAGATCAACCCTGTTATGGTCAACCACGCTTAGTCAAACCCGTCTAGGTAGACGCCTAACGGTAGTCCACAGTGTCTAGATCAACAATAACGAGCATTAGGTCAACAAGAGCATGGTCAGTGTTTCATGATTTGTGGTGGTTATGCCGACAGGTCACTTCGGGCACACTATCATAACCTAAATTTATGTTCACTTGGATAGTAAAGAATAACTCAAGTCGAGCTGCATCGAAAATACATGAAAAACTCATGTCCACCACAAAAGACCAGTAGCGTAACAAGGAGGTGCTCTGAAAGTGTGTGCACCGGGGGGTCTACGGGGCTATTGTTACCCGCTGCCGCCTGCCGGGATCTCCTGGCTCCGAGTCCTGCTGCTAATGAAAAGTGACACACACAAGATGGCTGCCCCCATACAGCAGACAGTTTTCGAGGATGCTAGAGGAGGCGGCGGCAGAGAATGCTCGTAGAGGTCATCATTCAGTAGAGATGTCATTGTTTCCTTTCCTTTAAGAATCTGTTCTCCTGGCCCTCCCCTTATCTTAAGCTCATATGAGATGAATGATTGGCTGGGGCAGCAATGGTTTCTCCCAATCAGAGAGCAGATGAATCTGTTGGTGTCTATAAAATGTTTTGATTACATCTGTTATGCGGTTTTATATTTGCAGCCGCGCCTGTGACCTGTCCTGAAAACCAAACATATAAGACGTGTGGAACCGCCTGCCCACTATCCTGTAGCAATTACAAAGAATTGATGGGATGTACGATGGAGTGTGTGGCCGGCTGTTTCTGCAATGCTGGTTTATACCTGGATGCTATTGGAAAGTGTGTGGAGAAGGCGAAGTGTGATCTCTGCACTGGGAACACCACGTTCTCCAGCTGCAAGACGATGTGTGCAGAATCGTGCCCACCAATAATACCCATGGGGCCTGGACCAGTTTGCCTCTCAGGATGTAGTGAAGGCTGCGTCTGTAAGGAGGGTTATGTACGTCAGAATTGGGCAGGAGTTCCCTGTGTGAAAAGCACTGATTGTCCTAAAATGATCATTAAAGGAAATTAAAAAGTTCTGTGCACAAGGTTCCTGTCTTCCTGACTCCTGTGTTCCTCTATATTATCGCTCACATTGGTCAGGCCTCTCATATGCTACCAGCAAGTAATAGGAGCGAGCGGCGACTAGCCGGGAGAGACCGTAAACTATTAGTCTGGGCTCCCAAGGCCAGGAGGTGTGCCCTATCATATTGCTGGGGTTAGGTAGGAGGCAAGTAGATAGTAAGGAAGAGATAGGAGGAGGAAAGAAGGGGGAAGGTAGGAGAGGGCTATAGGGTGCAGGCCCCTCCCCGGGGGGCGTATACCCATACTTAAGGACAGGACAGGTAAAGGGGGAGGGTCAGAAAGTGCAGCAGGTGAGGCAGAAAGGATTGTCCAGCAAGAACATCCAGGAGGCAGCAGAGGAATGATACAGAAATATTCTGATAAGTATCTAGGAATATTTTTTTTGCAAGTATTCCTTCTTATTCTTTTACTTATTACCATATTCGGCACCCTGCTACCCTGCTGCAATCTGCTGTTACAAACTCCCAATGTCTCTGCAATTTTATGAATTCAATCTTTAATGTAGATAGAATTTTATCACATGTTTTATATTATGCTGAGCAACTTTCCCCTAAGGAATAAAAGCACCTAATAGAGTTTTACACCTATAACCTAACAGTACAGTTGGGATTCAGTGCAGAAGTTATTTAAATGCACACTTCTAGTTTAACCCCTTCCCGCCGCAGCATGTTTTTGCCTTCCTGACAGAGGCCTTTTTTTCAAATCTGACAGGTATCACTTAAGTGGGGATAACGTTTTTTTGCTTTTACTTATCCCAGTGATTTTGAGATTGTTTTCCCGTGACACATTGTACTTTAAATTAGTGGTAAATTTTGGTCGATACAATTTTTTTTTTTTTGTGAAAAATACCAAAATGTCGTAAAAAAATGGAACATTTTGCTATTTGCAAAATGTTACATTTTCTGCTTGTGAGACAAATAATCATACCACTCAAAATAGTTAATAACTAACAAAGACCATATCTATACTTTATTAAAAAATCATTATTTTAACCTCCTTTAATTTTTTTGGACACTAGGGGGCAGCAGCGTCTAAATTTTACACTACACGCAGTTTAACGCTGGTTTTGGCTGTTCACTTTTGGACAGCCAATCGCAGCGATCGCCCAAGACGGGGGGCAACCCTGCCCCCCCTGGGCAATGAGGGAGGATGTCTGCTGTCAGGGACAGCAGACATCGTCCCTCTGTCACCGCGTCTGTAGACGCGGTGGCACTTTTAAGTCATGACGTATATATACGTCATGTGTCGGGAAGTACATCCCGGCCATGACGTATATATACGTCAAATGTCGGGAAGGGGTTAAGGCCAAAAAATGAGTACTTAGGGATTTATTATTATACTCGAGTCGCTGCAGCCTTCAGGAAAACAGCATAGAATTAGGCCCAATTCAGGCAAGTTATACCCCTTTTACACCGCCGAAAAATCCGGGTCAGCGGCGGGTCAGACCCGGATCTTCGGCTGTGTAAATCCCTAACGCTGTGTCCCTTTACACGGGACTTCTACCCAGGTCCTGACCTGGGTAGAACACGGCTAGGACCTGGGTAGAGGGCGGTGTAAATGGGAACGCCGGGTCGGATGACCCGGCTCCCATTTACATGAATGGGGAACGTCCAACCTGCGGACCGCAGCGTCCGCACGTTGGACGGATTGTCAGTCTGACACTGACAGCCGGCGCTGCTGTCTGCTATACTCTGCAGACAGCAGCGGCGGCGGGGGAGGGAGGTGAACGGATGCCTGTGTGCGGCATCCATTCACCTCCTGTCCAATGGCGGGGTGTGCGCGCGGGGACTGGGGGCAGCCTAGCCGCTTACCTTAGTGCTGGGCTGCCCCCAGCAGCGTTCCGGGTACGGCGGCGTCGATCGGCGCTTGAAGATGACATTGCGCTGTCATCTTCAAGTGCCGGGAAGGGGCGGGAGGGAGTGCGGGCGTTTAAGCCCGTCCGGTGTAAATGCCCCTAAACGCCGGGTCGCACCCGGCTTCAACCAGGGTCCAAAAAGCCGGGTGCGACCCAGCGTTTTGGTCTAAAAGGGGTATTAGAAACAAGTCCCATCCCCCCCCCTCCCCCTAATTATATTACTGAGGGCTTGTTTACATGGCATAGCATGCAGAGATCAGTATAGAGATCTCCTTTGCTCCAATACATTCATACTCCTCCCACCAGGCAGAGCATACAATGGAGTCAGCAGAATTTGGGCAATAATATGAAATACATGAAATGTGTGATTATAGATGAGCATTTGTAGAGCTGAGTGGTTTCATATCATATGTACTAGGGGAATTACATACAGTTTTCGGTAACATAATATAATATTGCATAGCAGTGTTATTAGGATATGACAAAGCATAAGTATAGATATGCAGAATGCAAATATGGGAACGCATGCTTTTTTTTTTTTTAAAGTTAATATAATGCAGGAAAATTCATTATATGGTGCAATTCTCAGCGTGTAAGGCAACATAAGGTTATAAATAATAGACAGTATTAAAAAGATGTTGCTGAATGGGGGAATGATATATTGTATCAGGTTAGATTAAGCTGCAGTCAGTGATATAATATGGTGTCGCATACAAATTAGTATGTACAATAATAATAGTATACAGGATATCAATAATTGAATTTATTACGTTTGTGCATGATAAGCATTTTACTGCATATTAGACTGTTATATTTTTGGCTAGGCCAGAGCAACCTTACGTTACTTCCTGAAAAGCGCGGGGGTAATCCGCTGCTTTATACAAAATCTTTTGATGTTAGAATTCTGTTAAATCAATTCATGCAATTGTATAAGAAGTAATGAATATAATTAGGGCACAGGGGTAGAACCATAGTTCTCACAGCAACTAAAGGCCCCCATACACTTTGGACAAGTCGCCCCCGACTTCCCCCTGAGCTTCCTCGGCTGCTCCCCGGGGGAGCTTGATTAGATTGGCACTTGATGTGCCATTTTTTACATGTGATAAATCGTCTCGATTTATCACATGTAAAAAACCCGGGAACGGGGGGGGGGGCTACAGAGCAGGGCTGCTGGTGGGAGCAGGGGGGGCTGGGGACGCTGCGGGGGACACAGGCGGTATAGAGCCGGGAGCTGTCAATGCTAGAAAAAAAAGCCTATACAATGAATGGGCAGCCTGTGATTGGCTGAGCGCTCTCTCAGCCAATTGCTGACTGGCTGAGAGAGCGCTCAGCCAATCACAGGCCGCCCATTCATTGTATGGGCTTTTTTTTTATTCAGTACTGACAGCTCCCGGCTCCCCCTGCCCGGCTCTATGGCTATGCCGCCTGTGTCCCCCGCAGCGTCCCCAGCCCCCCCTGCTCCCTCCACCGCCGCGCCACCCCACTAGGTCCCAAGTCGGGTGGTCGGACGTGCAGCAGGTCCGACCACCCGACGCAGATCCGATGCGCACGGGACCGTGCATCGAATCTGAGGGGACATCAAAACTAGCCGATTTTGGTCCGATTTTGGAATAAGCAGAGCAGAATAATCACAGCAAAATCTAAAGCATAGGTGCAATAGCATGAGCAGGGTGTAGATCAAATTATGTATAGGAATCAGAAGGGTGCAAGGAGACCTATGCACAGTGCAGCTGCCAGCAATGTGGTGGCAACATCTTACAACCTTTATGCTAATACAAGGGATAATAGTCCCTTCTTTGGAAGCTTAGTACAAGTTCTCTGTCATGGTCATTTAGAACAAAGGTAATGCACTATTTACTGAACAATCTTAGTGAAAAGTCTAATGCCAACGGGGTTTAATGGAATGTTACAAATTTCCATGGGGGTAGCTATTCAGTCACTTGTATACGGATAGAGGCAGGGTAGGAAATGGAAAAAGGAGAATGCAGGGAGGTGGCATTATAGGATTATTGCTCAGGTTTTGGGAGGCTGCATGGTGCAACGTATTTACACACAGTACAAACTAACATGTTTTATGTCACCTCGCAGTGCAACCCTTCCTCTTCCACCTGCAGATGCCTAATGATCGGGGAGTATGGCCAGGCTGATGACCTGGACGGACGCTGAGCTACGGCAATGCCGAAAGCGTAGTATGCAAATGTACTCTTTCTTGACAAGAATGAGTTCTACGTTGTGTTAGTATGCGCATAAAAGTAGCAAGAGCTTTACATTCGCCATAGTAAAGAAAGCATTAGTGACAATGGCACGGAGAAGCTGCAGGTCAGCCGGAGATGTGTTAGTGCAGAGAGTGCAAAGCGCATGCCAAACGGCCAGGTCACGGGAAATTCAGGCTCAGCCATCACATGTCTTACCCAGCAGGAAAATCAGTGAATGACGCCTTGGAAAAGCAACAGTGCAGCGTCGCTTACCAGTCTTTTGAAGATGCGCTCAGAATAGTGCGCAGCTGCGGGGTACGGGCCCAATTGGGGAAGATAGATATCGAATCAGCGTTTAGGCTCCTCCCCCTTCACCTACATAGTCACAGATTCATGGGACTAAAGTTCAAGGGCAGTTATTATGTGGCTCTATGCTTACCCATGGGTTGCGCCATTTCATGTGCATTCTTTTGAAAAAAAAATTAAAAATTCAGCACGTTCCTGCACTGGTGCGTTGAGGCAGGGACGGGCTGCAGGACAATTGCGCACTATCTGGATGGCTTTCTAATGGTCAGCCAGGTGAACACTGATACATGCGAGCAGCTGTTAAAATTCACGCAGGCGCTGTTCCACACTTTTGGGGTTCCCATAGCAACGGAAAAAAACAGAGGGGCCTATGAACAAACTGCCGTATCTGGGAATTGAAATAGATACCACCGACAGGCTGTGTAGATTACCAGAGGACAAGGTCGCTGGCATTATGAGGCAGATAGGAGAGCATGCCAGAGCGAACAAGATTACACTAAAACAGCTCCAATCGTTGTGGAATTTCACATGCAGGGTTATCCCTATGGGCAGAATCTTCTGCCATAAACTGGAAAGGGCCACAGCAGGGGTAAGTAAGCCGCATCATCTGATTAAGCTGACAACAGAAATCAGAGAAGACATGTTGATGTGGGAGACATTTCTAAGGGAATTCAATGGTATTCGCATCTTGCCGGCACCACCTGTGTCGAGCAAGAGGCTGCAGCTGTACACCGATGCCGCAGGGTTTTGGGGATTCGGGGCATATCTCGAGGGAAAATGGGGCGCATCGCAGTGGCCGCAGAGCTGGGTCGGAGCAGGGCTGACCAGGAACATGCTGCTGCTAGAGCTGTTCCCGATCACAGTAGCGGTGGAGTAGCTGGTTAGCCAACAAGGAAATATCCTTCTGGTGTGACAACCTGGGGGTGGTCCAGGCGGTCAACAGGCAGAGTGCCTCCTCCCCACCAGCGATCAAATCAGGTATTTGGTATTGGTTTGCCTGCGGCACAACATTAACTTTCGCGCCAAGGGGTAGATAACATCATAGCGGATGCCCTCTCAAGGGGAAAGTGGGAAGCGGCACCTCATGCACAGCTGCATGGTTTAACATGTCCACCTCATTTATGGCAGGTTGTCCAGGCGGTCACAAGCTGGTGAAAGATTTGATAGCGCCTGTGACATGGAGAAGCTACAGGGTAGCTTGGGAGGAATGGGGGAAACATAAGAAATTAGCAGCGAAGGAGGGTAAGCGGGAAAGCGACGCGCAAAAAGAATTCCTGTGGGGAATGTACAAAGACGAGAAGTCTAGGGCGCAAGCGAGCGTAGCGCTGGCAGCCATTGCTTTCTTTACAAAAGTAGCAGAGGAGGAGGACATTACAAAGAGCTTTACCATCAGCTGAATGATGAAAGGTTGGGGCAGGCGGAGCCCAACGGAACCTGATACTAGCCGGCCCATTACAGAGACAATGCTGGGGCAGCTCATGGCGGCAGCAAAAGACATGTGCAAAGGGGTGCATTCCATGGGGCATTTAGGGTTAGCAAGCTGGTGGCTGCATCAAAAGCTTGCAAGGGGTCAGGCATGTTGGCGGGCAATGTATCAGTGAGCGGAACGGTGGTGGCCTGCAAGATACACAGGTCTAAGACAGACCAACAAGGCAAAGGAAAATGGGTGGCATTGCGGTAAGGAAGCAAACCAGAGACCTGCCCCGTTAGGTTGGTAAAAGAATACTTGGCGCTCAGAGCCAACAAGGGTAACGGAGGGTCTGAGGCCTTTTTGGCGCACGCGGATGAGTCCCCACTCACGCTATACCAATTTAAAATCCTGCTTAAGTGATGTGTGAAGGCTAACGGTTGGCAGGAAAAGGAGTATGGTACACACTCGTTTAGAATTGGTGCAGCCACCACAGCGTTCGAAGCAGGGTGTTCGGAGAAAGAGATAAAATGCATCGGGAGGTGGTGCTCAGCTAGCTACAAGAAGAATAACGTAATGACTGCCATAGGAAAGGAGTGAATTAAACATCCAAGGCTGTGTGGACACCATGGAGCATGTGACTCGGAGCCAATAGGAAAGCAGTGGAGGGCAGAGTTAGCTGGGACAATAGGGACAGGGAAGGAGGAGTCTTCCTCTTTTCCCTGTGGAATTTCACTGGAATGGTTCTGTGAGTGATCCTCCTTATTTACACTATTAGGCACCCCTGACCCTGCACTAGAATTGAGGCCTAGGTTTTAAATTGCCCGCTGTAGTTGCTAGAAATTCCATCATTGTGTAGCCTATCACAAACTAACTACGGTATACAAGGGGGAGCGCATTATAGCGCATTACCGCACTACAGTACTGTTAGGATCTATGCAGGGGAATCGTAACATGGGGTATGGCCTATCAGTAAGGGTGCAGGGGTTAAATCAAGTCAAGGCTTATAGCACTGTTATACAGGGATTTATACAGGAGTTATACAGTGATGGCTTCACTGCGGACACCGGTCTAGCCACAACAAACCCGGCCACATTGTTTTATCCCCCGCATCGCCCCGCTGCCGGCAAAAGATGCAATCCCACACAGACATGACCGAGCGGTGCCGCACTGACCAACACATCAGCAGGGTCTCCGCCGCACCGCTCATCGCCACCCCTTACCTCCCTTCACCGGCCAGGTCACACTGTGGCAGCGTCCGGCCACAAGGGAGGGGGGGAGAGTGTCATCTACTGCCGCTGCCACACACGCTAGACCGTGTTTGGCGGCAGGTAGGGGGAGGGCGTCTGGCGCACCGAGCAGCGGCGAAGGGAGGGAGTCGGCGAACAACGGGTGAGGTACATGGGGCTGGAGTCACGGAGGAAGCCAGGGATCAAGGGTCGGCGGTGGGTGGGCACGCATGACATAGAAGGGGTGAGAGAATGCAGGCAAAGTCGATCAGCTTGCATTACCGAGGCAGGCCACTAGATGGCGCAGAAGGTACAGGCTCACCACATAGTCATAGAAGGCACAGGGAAAATGAGAACCATAGAAGCAGGGGAGCACTCCAGATCCTCTTCCAGGGTAGTGACTACAGAGCAACCTCCCCTGCTTCTTTAATTCAATGGCAGGGCCGTTCGCACCACCGATGGAGAGGTCACGTAGGGTTACAGCCACAGGGAAGAAAGATGTAGAACCACTGCCACAGGGAGGAAAACGATACAGGGGCACCCGTGTGGGGAAGAAAGTTAAAAAGCCATGCCCCCGGTAAGAGCCACCTAGGAGAGGGTAGGACTGCAAGGCATTAATAAGGTTGCCCATGCTCCAAGGTCAAAGCTCGCATTTCCTAATAAGAAGACCATGCAGTACTTTAGCTTTTACAGGGGGAGAGTTTTACTTCCTCATGTTCAGGGAAATGGCACGTAGCAGCCCCTGGAGGTGAACGACACAGCTGCACAAAGGAAAGGCATGATATTTACTATTGCCAAATTATTCACTGTAAATCTCCCTAATTTTCAACTAACCCACATTACACTATTAGATTTTGCTTCGAAGTAGCTGCTTTGGGGCTCATCTACATTTGATTATAAGGCATTTTAAAAAATTCCTCTCAGATATAGCAGTACACACCCACGCTACTAGGGGCCACGTTCACAATCTCTCCGTATATAGAACTAGACACGGCCTTTGGAGAGAACAGGACACCGCGCCTCAGGGGGGCACTTTGCGAAATCATATTACCAGCTATAATCTTCAGGAAGCTAGCTTTTATAAGTAGCCTAGGATGTCCCGGAATAACAATCGCAAGAGTGACACCGCTGGTGGGGACCCAGAGGCCACTGATGTTATGGCAATTTATGGCGCATATATGTAGACGGGGGGCTCCGAGGTTAATAGCACACCGCGAACATAGGTGGCCTTAGAATTATATACTGGTACAATTATAAAAAGACAAACTCGCCGATAAATGGTTGGACAAGTATTGCAGTTATACAAGGGCCCTGCTAGTAGCAGCGATGCTAATCACTGTACTGTACATTGCCCGTCACACTCCCCTAACAGCAAACTTCCTTCTACAATTGTCACATTTGCACATATATTTATTGATTTGCAGTTTCCTATATATCGCAGCAGATTCTGTTGCGCTTTACAATCAGGGACAGGAGGAAAACAAACGGGGTAGCAACAGACAGACTGGGAAGTAGGAGGACCCTGCTGCAAGCTTACAATCTATAGATATTCTGTCATATTGCCCACTAACCGCAATCTCTTGCTATAAGTGACACTTGGCTCCTTGGTGTTTTATGTCTCAACAAGATCAGCCGCAATCCCTAGGTATACAGTGGTTAATAAAAGGTGTTTTGTCTCAGGGATCACTGTTATCCAGGCATTGGTCTAGAAATTGGGGCCTTATAACGGCATAATAAATAGATTACATAATATGACAGTAGAGGCACGGGGCACAGCACAATGAGTATTGAAGAGCACTAGCCTTTAAGGGTCGATTAGCTACATTCTAGGACAGAAGAGCCGCCATCTGCTACTCAGATCTACTATTAAATAACAGCAACGGAAAAATGATGCCATGCTCGGCTGCAGAACACAGAAGTTAGGTGCATGGACAGAGCTAGGTTCCCGCTCAGATATTCCCTAGGGCTTGGCAACAAGAAGCAACATAGGTAAAGCTAACACCGCCAGCATTACAATATTAACCAACAGTCCCAATTATAATATTCCACACTCATACTGGTACATGCATGGGGTGCTGACAACGAGCTTTAGTGGGCATATGCGTCCATATGGAAGGAAATACAGAATTTAAGATCCAGGGCAGTGCGCTGGTATCCGGACTATTGTTAGACAGCACTTACATCGACAGCCATTACATCGACACCATTAGTTCGACAGCTCAATAGGTCGACATGGTTTTAGGTCGACATACCATTAGGTCGACATGTCATTAGGTCAACATGTCATTAGGTCGACAGCTCATTAGGTCGACAGCTCATTAGGTCGACATGTTTTTAGGTCGACACTACCATTAGGTCGACAGTGTCTATGTCGACAGTCAAAAGGTCGACATGGGTTTTTTCACTGTTTTTTGAGCCGACATGTGCCTACAGGCGGTATTTCATGCCCTTCTATCCACTAGGGCGTGGTGGGAGAATAAAATAGTGTGCCGAGCGCAGCGAGGCACCGTGTCCGAAGCATAGCGAGCGAAGCGAGGGGCTGCGGTACACTTCAAACTGTGTCCATGTCGACTGTGTCGACATTTCGGCCAAAAACCAGTGAAAAAACCCATGTCGACCTTTTGACTGTCGACATAGACACTGTCGACATAATGGTAGTGTCGACCTAAAAACATGTCGACCTAATGAGCTGTCGACCTAATGAGCTGTAGACCTAATGAGCTGTCGACCTAATGACATGTCGACCTAATGGTATGTCGACCTAAAACCATGTCGACCTATTGAGCTGTCAAACTAATGGTGTCGATGTAATGGCTGTCGATGTAAGTGCTGTCTAATATCTGTCCCAGACCCCAGTGCGCTATGGGTAAAAGGTTCCCTGGAATGCACTATGTAATATGGGAACAATATGAATCACCGCTAACACATAGATAGTAGCAATTGCAGGAATACATACACCGGGATGATAGCATCCTTCAACCTATTATTGGCTAGCCATGGAGTAAGGGGCTGGCGTATATATGACCATATGTTGCAATACCATATTAGCATTTCTATCCCACCCCCCAAAACCCTACTTCACCCTCTGCGGGTCGCACTATATATTAGTATATAACATAGCTCCAGCATTAGGGAAGTGCGAGGGCAGTAGGACAGGGATCAGTCACATGTCTCCACAGATGACAAATTGCTCGAGAAAACGTGGAAGGAATTGGAAATCGAATCCAAATCGAACAGGGAGGTTGATGAGGTGTGGACAGCCGAGTCAGAGCAAGCAGGTGACGGTCCTTCCAGTGGTGAGACAATGTTTTGGGGTGTTCTTCCCTTTCTGCGCATGCTAGGCCTCACGCCAGCCACTCTTGATAGGAAGGGGTCGGGAGTAAGTAGCACGGCCAGGGCTCCCAAGGGCACAGCCAGCCAGGTATGCCAGTAGGCGGGCGAGCAAGCAAGGACACAGCAGTAAGGGCAGGAGGGCGGCTTGGCCAGGGGTGGTCCAAAACGACTACACCGCAGATCCGTGAGGCTTGAAAGAGAGCCGCAGGCACAACAGCAACCTTCAGCGGCGCAGTATTGTAATCCCTCTTACTTAACTACAGTAAGGGGAGTAAGTGGCTAAAAAGGGACATGCCGACCTTAAGGGGTTTAATGCATACTAGCGCAGCAGGGAAGCTGCACGCCCTGACCTGTAAGTGGTCAGTTGGCCATGGGCACAGCATGGAAGCTGGGGGCCCACGACCTTGACTGGTCTGATGCATATTAGCGCAGCAGGGAAGCTGCGGGTCCTGACCTAGAAGTGGGGTACCCATTCAGCTGGATGTTGCGCTGATGCCTTGAAGGGTTAGGCCTCTCCCCAAGGGAATTCTGCACACACTCTCAAAGAATAGGGGCGGCTACAACCGCGGCAAGGGCAGGCCGCACGGCGAAAAAATTTAGGGCCTAAGGCCGATGGCGTACCGCTAGTTACAATAAGTACATCCGCCCGCATCTAATGCCATGAGGGCAATGCGCCAGCCAGATCGCGCTAGCGCTTGGGTGGATGTTTGTATGTCATTGGTGCCCATCCTACTCGGGGATTAACTACGCTCTGTTGTTGGGCAGAGCGTCCGGAGTTTTCACGCTTTTTTACCTGAACTGACAGACTGAATTCTATAGTCAATAGTCCCTCAGCAGGTCCAGACGTTTTTGTCCTCCGGCCGAGTAATCCCCATTCCCCAGAACCCTTCCCCCCTTTGTGTCAGAAATGGGCATTCTATTGGTACTTTACCAAATTATATGCAACCAAAATTGGGCATCAGAAATTTTATTTTCTTTGGCAGATCCTCCTAAAATACGCTAACATATCATAGCCTTACAAACCAGTGCACAATTCTTGTACCCACCCATAAGGAGTCGGGAAGAGATAGTATCGGGGTACGGAGGGCAGGTCACACCTTTAGTCCAAATGGAAGCTGTAAGCCCTGACCTCAAGTGGTCTGTTGGCCACTAGCGCAGGATGGTAACCGCGAGCCCTGACCTTCAAGTGGTCAGTTGGCCATGGGCACAGCATGGAAGCTGTGGGCCCCGACCTTAAGGGGTCTGATGCATACTAGTGCAGCAGGGAAGCTGCGGGCCCTGACCTGTAAGTGATCAGTTGGCCATGGGCACAGCATGGAAGCTGTGGGCCCCGACCTTAAGGGGTCTGATGCATATTAGCGCAGCAGGGAAGCTGCGGGCCCTGACCTGTAAGTGGTCAGTTGGCCATTGGGCACAGCATGGAAGCTGTGGGCCCATGACCTTGAGTAGTCTGATGCATATTAGCGCAGCAGGGAAGCTGCGGGCCCTGACCTGTAAGTGGTCAGTTGGCCATTGGCCACAGCATGGAAGCTGTGGGCCCATGACCTTGAGTGGTCTGATGCATATTAGAGCAGCAGGGAAGCTGCGGGCCCTGACCTAGAAGGGATCAGTTGGCCAAGGGCACAGCATGGAAGCTGCGGGCCCTGACCTTGAGTGGTCTGATGCACACTAGCGCAGCAGGGAAGCTGCGGGCCCTGACCTGGAGCGGTCCGATGGCCATTACCACGGCATAGGAACTGCGGGCCTTGACCTTTAGTAGTCTGATGGCCATTAGCGCATCATGACTTGCCCGCATCATAATTTGGACTTGCATCATGCCTCAGTTTGTCTTAGAGAGGTTATTGGTAGGTCAAGGTGGCACGGTGGGCCTGGCTGCCTGAGGTGCAGTCGCCACACATGGGCAAATGAAGTTTCATTGCCACCATCGGTTTCTCCCTGTTAGAATCCCCTATGTAAGGAAAGGGAGGCTCAGATTTGTGGAGGATCTATTCCTAGGAGCGTCCTTTTGGTGCTCTAGTCTGGTGGCGGGGCGGGGATGTCCTGGGACCAGGACCCCCGCTTTGGCGGGAAAGAACGGCAGATTAATTGATTTAGGTCTTCAGTAAGCAATGTTTATACATCATATCGGTTGTTTTCGGTGCGCTCAGGGCCGGCGCTACCCACTCAGCAGAGGAAGCAAAGCAGGTAGGCGCCGTGCAGTAGAGGCGCTGTCCCTGCTGTGCATCCTCTGCTGTCCTGCCTGCCGGCTGCTGCTGCGCCTGTCACACTTCATCACAGGCAGCAGCGCCGAGATGCACAGAGATCCCTCCTGGTGGAGGGGGCGTGGCTACATGGGGCAGAAGGGGCGGAGCTACAAGGGAGCAAGGCTGACTGAAGACACCAGGAAACAGGAGAGGATGAGCTGCCAGTGCCACCATTGTAAAGTGTGAGTGTACTAATGTCGGCAACTGATGTGGGCATGTGTGTAGGCAGCACTACTAATGTCAGCAACTGGTGTGGGCACATGTGTAGGCAGCACTACTAATGTCAGCAACTGGTGTGGGCCCGTGTGTATGCAGCACTACTAATGTCAGCAACTGGTGTGGGCACGTGTAGGCAGCACTACTAATGTCGGCAACTGGTGTGGGCACATGTGTAGGCAGCACTACTAATGTCAGCAACTGGTGTGGGCACATGTGTAGGCAGCGCTACTAATGTCGGCAACTGGTGTGGACACGTATATAGGCAGCGCTGCTAATGTCGGCAACTGGTGTGGGCACATGTGTATGCAGCACTACTAATTTCAGCAACTGGTGTGGGCACGTTCGTAGGCAGCACTACTAATGTCGGCAACTGGTGTGGGCACATGTGTAGGCAGCGCTTCTAATGTCGGCGACTGGTGTGGGCACGTACAAAGGCAGCTCTACTAATGTCGGCGACTGGTGTGGGCACGTATATAGGCAGCGCTGCTAATGTCGGCAACTGGTGTGGGCATGCATATAGGCAACGCTACTAATGTCGGCAGCTGATGTGGGCACGTGTATAGGCAGCGCTACTAACGTCGGCAACTAGTGTGGGCACGTGTATAGGCAGCACTACTAATGTCGGCAACTGGTGTGGGCACGTGTATAGGCAGCGCTGCTAATGTCAGCAACTGGTGTGGGCACGTCTATATGCAGCGCTACTAATGTCGGCAACTGGTGTGGGCACGTGTGTAGGCAGCGGTACTACTGTCGGCAACTGGTGTGGGCACGTGTAGAGGCAGCACTACTAATGTCGGCAACTGGTGTGGGCACGTGTTGAGGCAGCGGTACTAATGTCGGCAACTGGTGTAGGCATGTGTACAGGCAGCGCTACTAATGTCGGCAACTGGTGTGGGCATATGGTTACACAGTGCTACTACTGTCGGCAACTGGTGTGGGTACTACGTTTAAGCAGAGGTACTACTTTCAGGCAACTAGTGTGGGCATGTGTATAAGCAGTGCAACTACTTTAGGCAACTGGTGTGGGTGTTATGTATAAGCAGAGGTACTACTGTCAGCTTCTGGAGTGGGTATATGGTTACGCAGCGCTACTACTGTCGGCAACTGATGTGGGCACTACTTGTAAGCAGAGCAACTACTGTTCGCAACTGGTGTGGGTGTTATGAATAAGCAACGCTACAAATGTGGGCATATGCAGGAGTACTCGGGGCATTATGTGTAGCATAATGTGTGTCAATGTCATATGGGCATTATAGTGCATGGCATATTATGTAAGGGGAATTACAGTGTGTGGCATAATGTGTAATGGGCATTATGGTGTTCTGCATACTGTGCAAGGGGCATCATGATGTGTGGCATTACAAATAATAATGTGCATTACTGTGTGTGGTTACTATAATGTGTTATGGGCTTTGAGGTGTGAAGCATAATGTGTTATGGGGATTATGGTGTTATTGGTACTTTTATGTGACCACGCCAATTCCCCATGAAGCCACGCTTCTACAATTTTGCGCGTGCCTCTGGCGCGCACTGTCCCTGTTTTTTCGCACATGGCACCAAAATGGCTAGTTACGGCACCTGAATAAGATTGTGCTACTGTGTAGTGTAATTTGGAGCGGGAGCATTATTGTGTGGCCTTACCCCTCCCTTTGTAAAGTTTGGGTGGACTCAAATTTATAGTTTGCAGGAGGGCGCCGAACCCCCTAGCACCGGCCCTGCACATGACTCACTCACATGACAGAGAACCAGCCCAGTGAGCCCACAGACAGTGCCAGACACCCTCTGCCTCTCCATGTTACACAGCAAAGACACAGCTACTCACCAGACACACCAGGTGAGCGCCCCACACCTCCATACCTCCCAACATGACCCTCTCCAGGAGGGACAGAATGCTCTGTTTGTGGACTTCCATCTTAATTTATGATTGTCATCACCTGTTTTAAACAGGGTAATTGATAAGAAAGGTGTTTAAGCACAGGTGGTGGTAATCCATAAATTAAGAAGAAAGTCCAGAAACAGAGCAATGTGTCCCTCCCCCCCCCCCCCCATTCACGGCAACCCCACGATTAAATGGCACATGCAAAACACTGACATGGCTATGGTCGACAATGAAAAAGGTTGACATGAGTTTTTGAAGATTTATTTTTCACTTTTTCAATGTTTTCATAATCATTCTCATGTGTCGACATGGACACCAATGAAATGCCACACTTATGTCAACATTTACATGTGTTGACCTTTCTGTGTTGATTTTTTCTTGTGGCGATTCGCAGCACCCCCCGGCGACCCCCCTCCCGCGATTCACAGCACACCCCCCCAATTTGCGGCGACTCCCGCGATTTGCGGCCCCACCCCGTGACACACCCCCTCCTGCGATTCGTGGCACCCCGCGACCCCCCCCCTACCACGATTTGTGCCAACCCCCCAGGCCCCCCCTTCCTCGCGGTACCCCCCACCGGCCCGCGACACCCCCTACCGCGATTCCCCCCCCGTCATTGCGGCAACCCCCCGCCCCTGCGACCCACCCTCCCACGATTCATTGCAACCCCCGCGTCCCCCCCTCCCACGATTAGCGGCACCCACACCCCCCCGCGACCCCCCCTCCCGCAATTTACGGCATCCACCCACGACCCCTCCTCCCGTGATTCGCGGACACACCTCACCTCCTTCCTCCCCCCCACCCCCGCTCGCGATTCACGGCAACCCCAGGATTAAATGGCACATGCAAAACACTGACACGGCTATGGTCGACAATGAAAAAGGTTGACATGAGTTTTTGAAGATTTATTTTTCTTTTTTGAATGTTTTCATATTCATTCTCATGTGTCGACATGGACACCAATTTAGTGCCACACTTATGTCAACATTTACATGTGTTGACCTTTCTGTGTTGATTTTTTTTGTAACAATTTTTTTATAGTGACAACTATGTGCACGTCAACCTACACATCATCAACCAATTCTTTGTATAATATATAACACCTGTTCTGTTTTACTGTTGGTGTTTTAAGTCAGATATTTTACTGCTACTATTACTGTTTATGTAAATGCATTCTGAATGACAGCAACATCCTACCATCCTTCTACAAGAATATATAACAAACTAGGTGATTTATCGCGCCCCGTGCCCCCCCCCCTCCCGCAATTCACGGACCCCCCGCGCACCCCCCCCACGATTCACGCCCCCTCCCACGATTCACGTCACCCCCCGCACACCCCCCCTCCCGCAATTCGCAACCCCCCTCCCGCAATTCACGCCCCCTCCCACGCTTTGCGGACCCCCGCCCTCTCCCGCGATTCGCGGACACCTGCGCCCCCTCCCTCCCTTGATTCACGGCACCCCCCACGCCTCTCCCACAATTCACGGCACCCCTAAGCCCCTCTTTAGTCCCCCGTATACTCACACACCCCTATCACTACCCAGCTTCCTGTTTTCCTGAACCGTAACTTCCACCACTGGGGAGTCGCTGACGCTGTGTTGCCCACATGCCCCTATCATGCCTCATAGCCCAGCCTCCTGCTCTCATGCACCCGAACTCCCACCCAGTAGGAGGAGACACTGACTCAGGGCCACCATCCTGTACTCCTGTACTACCACACTGGACCCTCACCCACTGGCAGAAGCTGCACTGTGTCTTCCACCCTCCTCTTTAGTCCCCCTTATGTCCACACACCCCTATTACTACCCAGCCTCCTGTTTTCCTGTGTCGTGACCTCCGCCAGTGGGGAGCCGCTGACTCAAAAACACCCTACTATTCTATTGCACACACACACACACCTAAACAACATGCACACACAGCCCCCCCCCCACACCAACAAATGTCACTGTACCATCCACACTATCAATGTACATCTTACTCTGTAACCGCTTTTTAATTAAACAAAACAATACACACCCCCTTCCACATCATATGCTCTCTATTTAACACATTTCACCTATAACTCAAGTTGCAATACAGGCATCTGTCATACAATTCTAACCATCTTTCTCATATACAAATGTTCACAAATTAAGGGGGCGCAGCCCCTTACGACGGTGTGAAGAGCGCCCCTAGGGCGCGATGAATCACCTAGTATATATATATATATATATATATATATATATACACATATGATAAAATAAATAATGTAAGTGCTCAGGAAACATCCCATAATATATAAACACATATACATGATAGAGCCTGTAGGAAACAGAACTGCACATTCTCCCACCTCCTAGTAAGGCTCCTGTCTCTTTTTCATTGCAGCTACTCTCCTGAGAACTGATTTAGGACTCATAGTTGAACATGCAGCAAACTTGGCAGAAGAAGCTGGTACACTGGGCACATGAAGGAGCCCGCTCTGTCCCTTACACTGCATAATCTGATGACAGTTCTATTAAACATATAATTTACTATTAATATTGTGATCTTGTGGTCCTAATTTGATCCGCTGGCCAAGAGGGTAGGGGGTAAGTTTATGGTACCCTGCCTCGGTGTGTGAAGTGTGATGCACTCACCAGGATAGCTGGTATTAGTTGTTTCCTTTCAGGTTCTTCTTTTCTTGCTTCGGAGGGGTAGAAGGAGTACACACTCACACTGTATATTGGCGTTTTAAGGTCTCATGGAGAGGTAGGGAAAATAGAAGGACACTATAGGACAATAGAAGAAAAGGGAAAATAGAAGGACACTGCCTGTTGAGTAGGTCCACACAACATATAACCAATAGAATATACAAATACATAATTCCATGCCATAAGCAAATCTTAGTTAGTGCAGTACGTCACCATATTCAACTAATCGATTCTATATCTACTGCAGCAAGTATAAATACAACTCCGGTTCAACTATGTAAAAGTAAATCAGTATCATGAACGGGGCTTAAAGTGGTCATGCAGAGGGGGGGGGGGGGGACTCATTTCTCTATGCCACTTAATTATCCCTCCTCCCCTCCTCCATTTGGCAGAGATAGGCCCAGGGGTAGAGTTTTGGCATCACCCTGCAAACTAGAATGCTATTCTGTGAGAATTACTATGCAGGGCCAATGTGGGGGTTAAAATGTTCCACCTCACCATTAGAGGTGGTGGAACTCAGTTCCACCCCATACCTCCCAACATTTGGCTGGCGGCTAGCGGGACAGTTCATGCACCTCGGGTGCGGTGCAAATTTTTAGGGGTGTGGCCTAATGAAAAGATGCATGGCCTGTACTCACGATGCTGCCTCAAAGTAACACCCTGTTTTCCCTGTCTAGGCGGCATGCCTAGCAGCTCCTTGGGCTGCTGGCTATGCCCCCAGCCCTTATGCCCGCCAGACTCCCAAATGCCCCACCCCTGGGACACTGCCAGCCCCAGGAGGGATGCGGAAATCTCCCCAAAAAAAGGACGTTCCCATGACAAGTGGGACATATAGGAGGTATGCCACCCTGTTCCCACGCACTTTAACCCCTGATCATGAATTAGAGTATACATCACATACACATGTCACCATATCACATATCAACACACACTGTAGCATTGGTAATAAGAAACTATCCCAGGCTGTCCTGCTTGAATTCAGATAGAACGTTCAGATCCCATTCAAAATGTCATGTGGTACAGACGTTGGGATATACATGCATGTATATAAAGCCCACTGTGTAATGATGGAGTCTACAACTCGGAGGCTCAGAATAGTACTATAGAACGTAGCGTAGTAATGTCAGTAACGTTCAGCAACAGGTAATCTGTGAGTGTTCAGAGTGTGCAAGAGTGTTATATGACAAGGACTCACCACCGCTACTGGATTCTCTCACTGCTGCCGATGCGGACACGCTTGGATGCTACACCAGCACTGCCGAAGAACGCGTTAGTAGTGCCAGTGCACATGCTAAGAGAGCGGCGAGAGAGAGGAGAGCAGAGAGAAGGCGGGAATGGGATTAAAAATAGAACCTGGCGTTTAAAGTACACAAGTATAACTTGTCGACAAAGTGAATGATGTAGTTGTGTGTGCGCCAAAGGTGCACTCTGGAAAAGGGAGTGTGGCCATTCAAAAGGGGGCGGGTCCTTGAGTGTAGTGTACCACACCATATACAACTTCACATAATGCCACACGGATTGTACCAAAATTCACATAATGCCTCACGGATGGAGCCAAAATTCACATTATGCTGTATAAACAGGGATATTAAAATGTACACCATAATGCCCATTACATGTTAAGCCACACATCATAATGTCCATTACGTATTATTCCAAACACCATAATGCCTATTAAAAATTATGCTACATAAGTTCTGCGTACCTACATGCTCATTGCCAGGGGTTCCATGCTTATTGCAAGGGGTTCCATGCTGGCAGGGCTGCCATAAGAAACCGTGGGGCCCGGGACTAACAAAATTGGCAGGGCCCCCTCTCCCAGGGAGCATGTGGGGGGTTGGTTGGGAAGAAATTAGTGCAAATTCAAGTCTTAATAACAAACACAGGTACTTGTTTCCTAGCACGGCGCCCATCGCATCGTATACCATAAGCCTTACAATGGTATGCGATGCGATGGCACCCGATCTTATACAATTTAAAATTGTATACCATTGTATATGGCATACAATGGCATACAATGCGATGGGATATGATTTTAAATTGTATAAGCACCTAATGGGTGCTTTCAATGTTAAATGCCCCCCCCCTATAAGATTATCAATTGCATAAGCACCGCAAATTGGAATGAGGGGCCATTTAACATTGAAAACACCCATTAGGGTGCTTATACAATTTAAAATCGCATCACATTGCATTGCATCGCATGCGGCTATATGGCATGCGATGCGATACAATGCATAAGATGACAAATCGTGGGCGCTGTGCTAGGAAACAAGTACCCAAAAACATAATCACTGCTAACATCACAGCCACTAAAAATGCTAACTAAAACTTATTACATCTCTAGATGAATACTATTGCAGTTTTTAGGAAAGTCAATTTGCAATTTGCAGCAAAGAAAGAAACTTTGAAGGTCAGATTGCTTTATCATTAGGAAAGTGTGAAATACATCTTAAAAAAGATTTGCATAGTCATAAATTGTATTTCCCTTGACCCTATCTCCCCCTTTCCCCTACGGGCTGCAGCACCTACTCACATTTGACAATGCTGCCTCTTACAACTGCTACTAGCTGCCCAAATTAGGAGTTAAATATGTTACAGTGCCAGGGTTGTGCCTGTTCCTTCACCTCTCTGCATTGATGGCAGTAGGCATGGCACAGAGAGCAAGCTGGCAGGAGGGCGCACAGGGTGACACCATCGGGGAGCCGAATGTCAGAAGCCAAGGTAGTGCAGCCGCTGTCCCTGCTGAGTTTACGAGCGTGCGGGCTATGGTAGCGGCAAGTAAGCCACTCTGAGCACCGCACACAGGTTGTCCAACACTGTGGAAGTAAGGAAGGGGGGGGGGGTGGAGGGGGGACTCACTTGGCATGGTCACTGCTGCAGCAGGCGACATGTGTGAGGGGGGTCTGCGCACGCCTATGCCCAAGATGCATATGCAGACGGGACAGCAATGTGAACGGAATTTGCCGGGCTGCCGCACGTGCGTCCTGGTAGTTGGGCTGGTTGTTTGTCTCCAATGCTGACGATGCACACCGCTCACCCCTGGGCCCCTTTGTCTGCCTGGCCACTGGGACTCTGGTCCCCACAGTCCCCCCCTGTTGGCGGCCCTGCATGCTGGTTTCCATGTAAGATTACATGCTCATTGCCAAGGGGGAATACATGCTCGCAGTAGTTGGGGGACAGCCACCGCTGGGCAGAAGTGACAGCCATTGTCAGCCGGGCAGAGAGCAGGGGGGCTGCCCAGCTGTATGCAGAGCACTGCAGGTCCCGGCTATTTGAAATAATACCCCTTTCACACCAGAAAATGCAGGGACTTACCCAGGAATATGGTTCCAGGATCAAGCAGGGACGTTCCTGAGTTGGCCCCATTTGCACTAGCCTAGTCCCTGCATATTCTGGTGTGAGGGGGGGGGGGGAGTACCCCCCCCCCCTTTAACCGACTATATTGTTTAACCGGCGGCTATATCTTCTGAACCAACTGACCCATTTACATGAGACCAGTATCATATTAAAGAACTTTTAAGTGGGCTTCAAATGATTTTGATCTCATGAAACTGGGCCATTTGGTTCCAGCGTAATCTCCCAGCCATGAAATGACATTTAAAAAAAAATCGGTTTACCCGCAATATCTCCGGAACCAATAGACCGATATGAAACAGCCTGGTATCAGACTGAAGGTCTAGCAATTTGGAATGAGATCAACCACTAACTTCTGTGATGCCGGGGGTGGTGGGGGGGGGGGTGGGGTGTGTGTACTGGCAGCTGTTGTAACCTAGTTGGGGTCAAAACCGGGTTAAATGACGAAAATATGTGTAGGTAGTTGTATTTGCACACCAAATTTAGGTGTTAGTAAATTTCCCTCTTGTGGCTCAAGGTGGGATGTCCAATAATGCTCCTCAGAAATGAGTGTAGTCTAAGGCTTCACAATAAATACCTATATGGACGAAAGAGAAAAAAGAGGATTGTAGGGTTGGATGCACACCTTATTGTATGGAAGATTTTTCTTTTTTAGAATTAATTTTTCATAAAAATGTCCTTCTAGTTTTTCTTTTATTGTGTGAAACTGGAGGACATGAGGACTGTTAGATACGGTGAAATAAAGAGGTTAGAAATGACATACAGTTACCACATAAATGAACAATATAGTGCAATAAAGAAATTAGACAGTGAGAAAGAATAGTTTTAAAATTGGCACAGAGCTAGGGTTGCTTGTGCAGTTTTTGTAGTTTTTTATGTGTGAGATAAATGCCGGTATATCTTTTTATTTATTTATGGCTGTATTGCCTTGAGTAGATACTTCTGCTCTGTTTCTGGCACAGAGCCCAGGTTTTATCTCTTTACAGTGGCATAAAATATTGCAACAGTAGCAGTGATTGAAATCTGCTTAAAGGTGCGTACACACGGGGCAATATGATCGCTGGCAATATATTGCTAGCAATATATTGCCAGCGATCATATTGCCCCATGTCCCGTTTTCATCTGCGACCAGAGATGGTCGCAGATGAAAATTTAAACACTGCTGGGTAAAGAGGCAGGGGATGTCGCTGGTCGGAGGAGCATGTTCCTCCGACCAGCGACTATTTAGGGGCTGAAAACGGGAGCGCGCACCCGGCGATTTATCGCTGGTGCACACTCCAAGCACTGGCAATATGGTCGCTCAGCGACCATATTCCCAGCGATTTCAGCCCCTATCGCCCCCGTGTGTACACAGCATTAGGCAACATTGTTTCACTTTGTATTAGGTGAATTCTTGCTGTTCCTTTTTATGTGGGAGATGTCAATTTTTTAACTTGTGTTAAGTCACTGTACAGATGGGTCTTCTCCCATCTTGGCAGGGGATGGCGCTGGCGTCGCCAGCCGCCATCCCCCGCCAGCGCCATGGCGATGGTGAGAAGGGGACGCGCGCGCACGAGCGGCGCGCGCGTCCCCTTCCGACGGCGCTTCCATCCGTTCCCCCGGGTCCCCGCCGGCTTGGCGGCGGTAACCCGGGGTCCCCGCCGCCTGCCCGCACCCCCCCTAACCCCCCCTAACCCTGTCCGTCTCCCTGAGGCGGAGACGGACAGGGTTTCCGTCGCGCTAGCGACGGAGACTGAGACGCGCGTGCGCGTGAGACGCACGCGCGTCTCAGTCTCCTCGCTGGCGTGGCTGCTGGCGGGTCGCCAGCGCGTACGTTCTGGCGACCCGCCAGCAAGGATGGGACCTGCCCCATCTGTAAGTTCATTGACATAAATTTCAGGTATCCCTGTAGTTGCTGTGATTGTATTATCCCTATGTGGGGTTTCTGCCTGGACCGGCAGTAAAACTCCACAGGGTTTGATATCACTGGATTTAATTCAATTCATGTATATACTTCAGCAAGATAGATATCTGGTGCTATATTTCTGTTAGCTCTTTATGGGGATATTTTAGCCAAATTCGACCGTATCCCTCTCTCTATTTACTACAATATCTGCACATTATAACATAAGTGCATTCATCTACAAACAAACATTTCCCTAGCTCTGCCCTTCCCTACACGTGTTTCAACTATCTAAGACAGGGGTTCCCAATCTTTTTTTGAATCAAGGCACCCTAGGAGTATCAAAAATTTTTCACGGCACCCCTGGACCAAAAATACATAATTTGATGGGGTTTATATGCGATTCTTAGGGTCAGTTATGTGGTAAAGGGCAGGATTTGCTTCTGTTTGTACACATTTTATGATTGGCAGCCACCGGCACTGGTTTTGCTCATAAATAATTAACCATTATTAATTTGAGTTGGTCCTGGACCACCAACCCAGGGCACCCCTGCATGTGTCCCGAGGGACCCCATGAAGCCACGGCACACAGTTTGGGAACCACTGATCTAAGAGTCTTTTTCAAGGAAGTTAAAAAACAGATAAAAGGGAACAGCAAGAATTCACCTAATACAAAGTGAAACAATGTTGGGTACTTGTTTCCTAGCACGGCAACAATCGTGGGCATCGTGTACCTTAAAGTTAAGGTACACGATGCCCGCGATGGACCAGATTTCCTTTGAAATCAGGTCCATTTTGCCAGCAAAGGAAAAATCGCGGGCATTGCGTCGCTCGCGGCCATTAACATTGCCCCCGACGCGACCGACGCGATGCCCGTGATTTTGCCATAGGCTTCAATGTTAAAATAATTTTTAACATTGAAATCGGGAGCATCGCGTCGGTCTTGTGCCATTATAATGGCACAAGATGAGATGGACTTGATTAAGTCCATTTTACATAGGAAACAATGTGAAATGGGCCAATATGACCCATTTCACATTGTATATGGACCCGTCGTCACCCCACAATTGACGCAAACCCGAAGCGTGGCGAGCGCAGCGAACCCGCGAGGGGCGGCGGTGTGCGTCCTCCAACCTTTTCATTCCCCTACTATCCACGTCGGCGTGGAGTTGAGAATATAAAGTGTGGCGAGCGCAGCGAGCCACCGAGCCCGAAGCGTGGTGAGCGCAGCGAGCCCCGCGAGGGGACGCGTATACCTGTGAAGTAATACGCGTCCGCTCGCCACGCTTCGGGCTCGGTGGCTTGCTGCGCTCGCCACACTTAATATTCTCAACTCCATGCCGACGTGGATAGTAGGGGAATGAAAAGGTCAGAGGACGCGCACCGCCGCCCCTCGCGGGCTCGCTGTGCTCGCCACACTTCGGGTTCGCGTCAATCGTGGGGTGGCGTTCAGGGTGTGAAATTGGGGGTGTAGGGAATATTTTACATTGAATCAAATGTAAAATCGGGTCCCAGGGACCCTATTCACATTTGATTCAATTAAAAAATCGGGTCGGTCGCGTCGGTCGCATCGCATGCGATTTGGTCGCATGCGATGCGACCGACGCGATTTTTCCGACACGACCATCCCGATGGAAATCGGGGTGGCCGTGCTAGGAAACAAGTACCCAATGTTGTCTTAAGCAGATTTCAATCACTGCTACTGTTGCAATATTTTCTGCCACTGTAAAGAGATAAAACCTGGGCTCTGTGCCAGAAACAGAGCAGAAGTATCTACTCAAGGCAATACAGCCATAAATAAATAAAAAGATATACCGGCATTTATCTCACACATAAAAAACTAAAAAAAACTGCACAAGCAACCCTAGCTCTGTGCCAATTTTAAAACTATTCTTGTCTAATTTCTTTATTGCACTATATTGTTCATTTATGTGGTAACTGTATGTCATTTTTAACCTCTTTATTTCACCATATCTAACAGTCCTCATGTCCTCCAGCTTCACACAATAAAAGAAAAACTAGAAGGACATTTTTATGAAAAATTAATTCTAAAAAAGAAAAGTCTTCCATACAATAAGGTGTGCATCCAACCCTACAATCCTCTTTTTTCTCTTTCGTCCATATAAGCCCATATGGTTGTGGATAGCACCCCCACCGAACAACAGAAACAGATTTGTGGTAAGACCTATATTGACAGGTCAAATATTATAGAGTGCATAATTAAACCCCCCCCCCCCCCCCCCCAATGTCCTGTGCAATAAATACCTATGGCTGAAGAGAAGAAAAACTGGGAATCCATCTCGTCTTGTAAAAGTGTTCAAGAAGGATGTTTTACTGTAAGAATGTATAGTTCAAAAATTGTATATGCTGAAAATAAAAAGAAAATTTACAAAATGAAACAAAAAGGATACAAAATGGCAAAATAAAAAATAAGAATGTTAAAAAATACAAATTGACAAAAATTACAAAAAACGTATAAAAAAAATTACAAAAAAGGAAAACTTACAAAAGTAATTTAAAACAAAAATACAAATACAAAAATACAAGTACCACAGATACAGAAAAAATGCAAAGGCATAGACGACCCCTCCACCCAAATAAATAAATAAATATTGGAAAAAAATTGCTGCTCAGAGAAAGTCGGGATTATGGCTACATGTGAAACCCCATCAACAAAAACGGCAATAGGCAGCCAGCCTTTCTTTATGTCGTAGCTGTTTGTGTTGAATGAAGATGTTACTTTGTGTTTGGGCTTCACATTATTGTTTCCTGTGGTTTTTACATGCAAGGAAACTGCCATAATGGTAGGAGACCTTACTACGGCCCTTATTCTGGTTGGTGCGGCCCGAGCCGCACACGGGGCTCCGGCCGCACAAACCAATCCCCGCCCACCCTACGGATCGCCACGGCCGTCCGTACACGGACGGCTGGCGATCCGCATAAAAATGGTGGAGGCGTACGCCTCCACCATGGTGGGAGCTGCCCCCTGCATTCGATGGTCGTCGACCATCGAAGGCAGGTCCGCACGCCCCGGCAGCTCCCGCAAGCTGAGACCACACGGACAATCGTCCGTGTGGTAGCTTGTATGGGGGCTGAAAGCTGACATCCGGCGACGTCAGCTTTCCGCCCCCATGAGTTGCGTCATGCCCTCATTACCATGCATACGCCCCGCGTTTGCATGGGAACGCCCATGAAACGCGGGGCGTACACATAGGGAAATGAGGGCATGAAGCCTCTCACGCCCCTATACGCCCCCTTTGCGGCGGACGAAATACGTCTGCGGCGAAGGGGGCTGCACATGCGCAGATTGACCTCTGCGCATGTGCAGAAGAAAAACATCGGCGGTACGGCCGCACGTGGGCCGTACCGTCCGAATTAGAATAAGGGCATACCTGATCCATCAATGGTGGTCTGAATGGTGGTCAGTGGTGGCCACAGCTTAAAAAAAAGTAATTGGCTGACAGTTGGCCTCGCAGGTGTGTTGGCGTTTCGGGAATTTCCCTGTAAGGTACTGTATATGGCCAATCCGCCCTAGGTATTGTGAAAGAAGTACATATTGTTCCTAATTGTGCCTTTTGTTATGTAATAGAGCTCTAGAATTATTACTTACTGCAAGTAGCATCAGAGTCTGGCACATAAAGAACAGGATTATCCAGTAGTTTATTGTCACAGCCAATTATACAATGTAAATATTAGGGTGAGGACAGGAGCAGGAATTTACTTCCGCAGCAAGTTACTTAATAAGATATATAAAGAGAAAACTGAATCCTGTTTTGCATTATACACACAGTAATAGAGGAAGGAATATTTTGTTGTTATCTCAATCTTAAATCGGCTCTTTGGATTTCAGACCCTAATAATATTAGATCCACTCAAAGTCAGTAACCAAATGCTAACACGTTCTTAGCGTCTAACTGATTGCAGGTCTTCCACATTGTATATCTTTCTCATGGCCTGTCCTCCTCATTGCACATTTCCTCATTGCCCGTCCTCCTCATTGTACGTTTCTTTATTGATCATCCTCCTCTCTGACTGTCCTCCTCATTGACATTCTGCCTCATTGCATATCTTCTTTATTTATCATCTTCCCCATTGCACATGTTCTTCATTGTCCGTCCTCCTCATTGCACATCTTTTCTCATTGCACATCTTCTCTCATTGCCAGTCCTCCTCATTGCACGTCTTCCACATTGCTCATCCTCCTCATTGCACATCTTCATTATTGCCCATCCTCCTCATTGCATGTCTTCTTCATTGCCCGTCCTCCTCATTGCACGTCTTCTTCATTGCCCGTCCTCCTCATTGCACGTCTTCTTCATTGCCCGTCCTCCTCATTGCACATCTTTTCTCATTGCACATCTTCTCTCATTGCCAGTTCTCCTCATTGCTCATCCTCCACATTGCACATCTTCATTATTGCCTGTCATTCTCATTGCACGTCTTCTTCATTGCCCGTCCTCCTCATTGCACGTCTTCTTCATTGCCCGTCCTCCTCATTGCATGTCTTCTTCATTGCCCGTCCTCCTCATTGCACGTCTTCTTCATTGCCCGTCCTCCTCATTGCACGTCTTCTTCATTGCCCGTCCTCCTCATTGCATGTCTTCTTCATTGCCCGTCCTCCTCATTGCACGTCTTCTTCATTGCCCGTCCTCCTCATTGCACGTTATCTTCATTGATCGTCTTCCTCATTGCACGTTTTCTTCATTGCACATCTTCTTCATTGATCATCCTCCTCATTGCAAGTCTTCTTCATTGCCCGTCCTCCTCATTGCACATCTTCATTATTGCCCGTCATTCTCATTGCACGTCTTCTACATTGCCCGTCCTCCTCATTGCATGTCTTCTTCATTGCCAGTCCTCCTCATTGCATATCTTCTTCATTGATCATCTTGCTCATTACACGTCTTCTTAATTGATCACCTTCCTCATTTTTTTTTTTTTTAATTGAGTCTTTATTTTTCATTTTGCAACAAACAAATAAGTAGTAAAAAGTAAGACAAGACAATACAAATACAAGACGCGGCAGTCATTTATACAGAGGCAAATAGACTAGGAAGATGATTACGGCAAATTCACAGCAGCAGATACGGGATAACATATACATATACTGGGGGCGGCACCTGGTATCGAATGGATGTTAAAAAATTTTTTTAAGAGCTAAGCCCTAACAAGAAAAAAAATGTTAATGAATTACCCGATAGCCCGGCTGTTGAGCTTGACTGAGGCGATAATTGGTAGTGCTAGCTGAATGCGGAATGCGAGGTAGTGCACTGGTGTTTAGGGGGACTGAAAGATTATATTAGAGAAAGGTAACAAAGTGGGAGAAAGTAAAACAATAAGAATCCATGTGACTATAAGAAATTTTTGTACGCCAAAATGGCGAGTGTAATCAAGAAAAGTGCATAAGTGCCTAAAGTGCAATGTGCAGTTCCGATACGACTTTATATGTCTTGTTGATCGGCCAGGATATACATAGAAAAGAGTTGTGTTATTATTTAAGGTACAACGTGTGCGGGGTCCAAGACCCATTTGGGACCTGATTGAGACGCCCTGACAAAAATTGGAAGGGTTGGGGATATCCGAAACAGGAACCCCAGCCCAGTTAGTCCATACATTTAATTGTGAGTGTGAGCACAAAATATTTGATTTAAGTGAAACCAATCGAGATATTCAAAACGTAATATGTTGACAAATTGCTAGAATATATAAGAAAAACCTTTACATATAAAGCCTGAGATAAAGCAATTGAGACTGTGAGAAACTCACTAACATTGATTTGCGTGGCTCTATCCTTTAAACTGATAGAAAACAGAACTATGCCAAGGGTGCCAAATCGAGAGGAATTTTATACTGCGCCCCGTAGAGGCGTAGTGGAATTTCTCATGTTCGAATGTCATATTCACCAGATTGAGCCATTCGTTGAATGGCGGCCCATTTTTTGCCATCCAATAGCGGGCTATAACTACTTTGGCAATTGCTGTAAGATGTAAGAGGAGAAGACTCAAGTCACTGGTCATTTCACCCTCCTCCCATAGCCCCATTACCAGATTAATATCGGTAAGATTGGCCTGTGTTGCTCCCAGCCCTGAGAGTACCTGACAGACCCTATTCCAAAATTGGTCAACTTTACCACAATTCCTCATTAGGTGCCAAAATGTTGCCCCGTTTTCGCCGCACTTTGGACAGATATCAACCCCAGATCCCCTCAATTTTCTTAATCGTACTGGGGTCAAATATGTACGATGTATAATATTAAACTGGACTTGTTGTACACGTATGGAATTTGTTGCCTTTTTTGGAATTGCCAGTTACTCTCTTTGACGTCGGGAATATCTACTGCCCACTTCTGCATGAGTTGAATTAGCCCTTCGTCTGGGGCGGTAGCCGTTAAGTATTTATATAGTTTTGAGACACCTTTACGTAGAGTAAGTTTTCTCAAAAAAACCTTAATAGGGGTATCTGTTAGCCATTGTTCCCTGTCCCTTCCATACCCGGAGATCGCACTCCTCAGCTGTAGGAATCTATAGAACATTGACCTTGGAAGAGCGTACTCTGCCTGAAGCTGGACGAAAGATTTAAAATTACTGTCCTGAAATAACTGATCCAATGAACTGATTCTATATTGTGACCATAGCCTCCCCCCTTGCTGTCTAGTGATCTCCGAGGCTATGGGTAGGAGAAGGAACGATGATTCTGGATCCTGGCCCATGAAGTTCTCTGAGGCACACACCATTCTCCAGATTCTCAAGGCTTGAGAGACTATGGGGGGGGTAGGATCTATTTAGTGATCCAGCCAACAAGATCTGCATCGGGGTAACATTTGGATCTATACACCTTATGAGCCTAGTTAGTTCACAGGGCTGGTCTTCCGGTTTCACCCACATCCAAAGATGAAGTAGCTGAGCAGCAAAATAGTATCTCCTGAAACTTGGGAGGGCCATACCCCCATTATCTCGATCTCTACATAGAGTAGCGAGTTTGACTCTCGGGCGCCTACCGCCCCAAATGAACGAGGACACCACACTGTCCAAACTTCTAAAGTATTCATCCTTAATGTATATTGGGGAATGTTGGAGTAAGTACAGTATTTTGGGCAAGATTACCATTTTGATTAGGTTCACCCGACCCTGCACCGTTAAGGGAAGCTTGGCCCAACACTTAAACTTAGCCCTTGCTTCCTGTATCGCTGGAGTTATATTATCTTTTAAAAAATCCATTGTTTCTACTGACACCCTGACCCCCAAATATTTAAAACCCGTGGTCTTTACCAATGGTACACCGGGCCCGCAGCCACCCAAAGTATCCTCTCCCACCATCATCAAGTGTGATTTGCTCCAGTTCACTGTGAGCCCCGAGAGTTCACCGAAATGACCGAGTTGCTCGATCACAATTGGGAGATCTCTATTTGGGTCAGCCGTACCAACTAAAAGATCATCAGCATAAAGGGATACAAGATTATATTTCAAGTCTCTCCCCATATCCTCACAATGTAGCTTAGCTCTAAACAAGCAGGCCAGGGGCTCTACCGCTGCAGCGAAGATCAATGGGGAAAGGGGACAACCCTGCCGAGTCCCTCTAAACAAGGGGAATGGCTGGGATGTGTACCCATTAATTGAGACTCTAGCCCTAGGATTCTTATACATGAGCCTCAACCATTTGACAAAGCCTCCTAACATTAATCGTGGTGGATTTTCCACGCATGAACCCAGATTGGTCAGGGTGTACTATATCCTGGACCACACTGCCTAAACGATTGGCCAATACCTTGGCGATTATCTTCGCGTCGGTGGGCATAAGCGAAATAGGCCCGTATGAATCCACACTCATAGGGTCTTTAACCTTCTTTAAAATGAACACTATAGATGATTCAGCCATAGAGGGGGGAAGATCTTCCTCGATCATCATGGCGTTACAAAGAGCTACCAGGCGAGGAATCAGAGCCTTGTCAAATTTTTGAAACATCTCACCAGGCAAGCCGTCCAGTCCGGGGGCCTTACCCAAGGGAAGGGAGTTAATTACCCCCTCCACTTCTTCGCTAGTGATTGGGGCATCTAGGAGGGTTTGGGCATCCTGCATTAGTGCGGGGAGATGTAAACCCAGAAAAAATTGCGTCAAATCCTCCTCACTGGATTTCTGGGCTGATTGATAGACTTTGCCAAAATGGCTGACAAATTCCTCCACTATGTCTGGGGTTGATGACAAGATTTGGCCTTGTTCAGTTCTAATACTAGGAATATTGGAAGGCTTATCCATCCTGAGCAAAAAGGCCATGAATTTGCCCGCTTTATCAGAGCCAGTGTACCATTGGTGAGAGCCCACTTTGAGCCTACGGTAGTTAACTTCCTGTAAGTATTCTAGCCACTCTGTCTGCGTCCTTTGCCATTCCACCCTGTCAAATTCTAAGTTGCTAGCTTGATAAACTCTTTCTAAATCCAGTGTTCTTGCCTCCAGATCGCCTGCCTTCTTGCGATGAAGCCCCTTCAGAAACGAATTTTTTTTAATAAACACCCCCCGTAGGTAAGCCTTAAAGGCGTCCCAAACATTAATACTGGACGATGAACCGTCATTATACTGGAAAAAAGACAAAATTTCCGCCTCAATCTATGCCTGATTAATCTGAGGAAGCCAGTAGGGCTGAAGCTTCCAATACCTGAACCCAATGGGCTCCGCCAGATCAAGCTGCATGACCAGGGGAGAATGGTCCGAGATCCCACGGGCCTTGTATTCAATATGGGTGATCCTATTTAATAAAGTATCCGATACAAAGATCAGATCGATCCTAGAGAATACACCATGGGTGGGAGAGTAGCACGAGAATTGACTAGTGCCGCAATCTCCATGGGTCACTCCACCCGATCCCCTCGATGAATTCTGCGAATCTGCTCCCCCCTTTACTGACAGCTTTATTGGATTTTCCCCATCTATCCATTTGGGGTGACATTATATTGTTGAAGTCTCCCAGACAAATCAGGTGGTTAGTGGGAAAAGAAGTGGCGAACTCCACTGCGGCCCTCAGAACATCGTAGGAAAAAGGGGGAGGGATATATACTACCATCAGGCTCACATCTACATGATTAATACTTGCGTCTAGAAAGATGTATCTACCCCCAGGGTCAATCTTAGCTGTGCGAGTTTCAAAAATCACTGATTTCTTAACTAAGATAGAGACCCCTCTGGATGCTGTTGAACAAGGGGCATGGAAAACTGAACCCACCCACGGGCGTTTTAACGAAAGCAATTTATCCCCACACAAGTAAGTCTCCTGGAGGCAGATGATGTCAGCATCCAGGGATTTACAATAATTTAGAACCAGTGAGCGTTTCACTTTGTCATTGAGACCTCTGAGGTTCCATGTTAGAAATTTAGTCATCCCCACGGTGCCTTATCAATGTTGCCCATAAGTTGGCCATGGAAACTCTCCTCCCAACTCTCCTTCCTCCATCCAAATAAACTGCCTTGACACACAACACATAACACGTATAAGAAGACATTACAAAAACCCCAACCCCCCACCCCCACCCTGTACAACCTAACACCCCTGGCGTACCTGGATCCCTACTCCCCCCTTCTATGATCTACCCCGAGCTTGTATCTCTAGGGGCTAATCAATTAATGGCCACCCATGGCGTGACCGTCTCTCCCCTCTTTTATCGACGAAGGATTTTTTCCTTTTGTTACTTTCCCCGCTATCCCCCCTCCCCCCCCCCACACACGAAAGAGAAATCAGCAAAAATATCTAAGATACATCATATAACTGACAGGCTTCTATGCATAAACATAAATAATCATGAGACTCTGCTAGTTGGCAAGAGGGCTCGCACCAGGGTAGGAGCCGTCCAGCCAACCCGCAGCGTCGGCAGGAGTAAAGAAGAATTTAGTTGTTCCATTGACTTCAATTCTCAGTTTCGAGGGATAAAGCATGGAATATTTTAAATCAAGCTGTCTGAGCCTTGCTTTAATATCCCTGAATTTTGCACGCTCCCGTTGAATGTCAATGGGAAAGTCCGGGAAGGCCGATATTTTCTTGCCCATGTACCCAAAGTCTGCCTTGTTCCTGGCAGATCGCAGGATACAGTCCCGATCTCTGAAGTTGAGAATTTTAGCTATTATTGTGCGCGGTGGACCCCCTGGAGGAGCGGGACGGGACGGCACCCGATGAGCTCTTTCGATCACAAATTGCGCGGAGAATACCTCTCTCCCGAATTCCTGCACTAGCCAGGTCTCAAGAAATTTTTCAGGATTGCTGCCTTCAACCCTTTCTTCGAAGCCAATGAATCTTACGTTGTTACGTCGAAGCCTCCCCTCAAAGTCCGACATTTTAAGTCGCATGTCTGACAATTGGCCAGACATAGATTTAACTTGATTTTGGAGAGGGGCCATGGCGTCCTCTAGTGATGAGACACGGTTCTCCACCTCTGTAACTCTTTCCCTGATTACTTGTGCGTCCTGTCGTAACAGGGAGATGTCAGCTTGAACTTTATTAATCTGCACCATCAAGTTGGATTCGCATGAATTAACTGCATCAAGTACTTGCTGTAATGAGACCTCCGTGGGCCGAGGTTTGGACGACCCTTTAGACGGGGTAGTCTGTGGGGTGTTGATCTGGGAGCTGTTTGCTGCCTGAGTCTGTGAACGTGCGTATTTTTCTAGGCGGGTTGCAGCCGCAGTCTGGCCTGTCTTCCCCATTTTTACACGTACTTTAACTCTTCCTTACTGCTGTTGTTTCCCACTTTTACTCTCCTTCACTTCTCCTCTGCTTTATATCGCAACCCCCCAGCTGTGAATACAGTGTATTAGTTTAGATGGGATTCAAGTGTCCAGATACCCTCTCAACCTCAAAAATGGGTTTTAAGGGGGGAAAAAAAAGAAAAAGATCAGGCAGGACGCTTGCAGGGACCCTTGGAACGATATAGGGTATATGCGACCCTAAGGGCAACTGTGTGCCAGTAGCAGCCCAATACAAGCAGGACAAGTCCTAATACTTTATCCACTGTCCAACAGAGCAAAAAATAGAGAAAAAAATACCTTTATCCAAAGGATGATGAGTCTGGGGGGTCGGGTCAGCTGTGGATGATGCAGACACTTGCGGCACCAGGACGCCAATTTTTTGGAGCAGGATATACAGCTTCACTGAGGTGTTTGCAGCTGAGAACTGGAAGGATGCTTCCAAAAGAGTTTTGGCCTCACGGTTCAGGGGGATAATCAGGCAGACTTGTACCCCGACATATACTGTTGTTGCTGCGGGTGGTTAGCCCAGAATACAGATGAGCAGGAGATCTTACTGGGCCACTCGCTATGCTGCGCTATGTCTTCTGCCAGCCGCGATATCACTGTCAGGAGTCGGGGGGGTTAATGGAAATATTGCTGCCAGTTCCCCTTCTGTCGCTGTGCTGGAATGGAATCGGCTGGTGTCCCCTGGCAGCAGTACCGCAGTAGGTCGCCGTAGAGGGGTTTGCCAGAGGGACCGCAGAGAACTCCTCTCAATCTCTGCGCCCGTATGCACCGGCGTCTCCCAGCGGCAATTCTCACCCGGCAGTAGTACACGCAGCGTGAGGTCAGACCGGATGAGGAAGAAGCCGGGCACGTCCTTTCAGCTGTGCGCCGCTCCGATGTCACGCCAGCCGGCAGGGTTGCGAAGGAGAGCAGGAGAGACCGGAGTTATGTGGTCGCGCGGTCAGCAGCTTGCGATGGTGAGACGGTCTTTCAGCTATTTGCTAGAGCCGGACATGAGGACCTTTTGCTGGGTCACTCACACGTGCATGAGGCGGGAGAGGGACGGGGGTCTAGGAGAGAGCCGGCATCAACCTCCATCACACCAACGCCTCCGTGGCCACGCCCCTGATCACCTTCCTCATTGCACGTCTTCTTCATTGCACATCTTCTTCATTGATCATCTTGCTCATTGCCCGTCCTCCTCCTTGCTAGTCTTCCACATTGCCCGTCCTCCTCATTGCACATCTTCATTATTGCCCATCATTCTCATTGCACGTCTTCTACATTGCCCGTCCTCCTCATTGCATGTCTTCTTCATTGCCAGTCCTCCTCATTGCACATCTTCTTCATTGATCATCTTGCTCATAACACGTCTTCTTAATTGATCACCTTCTTCATTGCACATCTTCTTCATTGCACATCTTCTTCATTGATCATCCTCCTCATTGCAAGACTTCTTCATTGCCCGTCCTCCTCATTGCTCGTCGTCTTCATTGATCATCTTGCTCGTTACACATTTTCCTTATTGATCATCTTCCTCATTGTACATCTTCATTATTGCCCGTCATTCTCATTGCACGTCTTCTTCATTGATCACCTTGCTCATTACACGTCTTCTTAATTGATCATCTTCCTCATTGCACGTCTTCTTCATTGCACAACTTCTTCATTGATCATCCTCCTCATTGCAAGTCTTCTTCATTGCCCGTTCTCCTCATTGCACGTCTTCTTCATTGATCATCTTGCTCATAACACGTCTTCTTAATTGATCACCTTCTTCATTGCACATCTTCTTCATTGATCATCTTGCTCATTAGACGTCTTCTTAATTGATCACCTTCCTCATTGCACGTCTTCTTCATTGCACATCTTCTTCATTGATCATCCTCCTCATTGCAAGTCTTCTTTATTGCCAGTCCTCCTCATTGCTCGTCTTCTTCATTGATCATCTTCCTCATTGCACATCTTTTCTTATTGTCGGTCTTTTCCCAGATGAAAGTCTGACTTGTGATTGTGCATGACTACAGTGCCGCAGTGGGCATGTGTACTGTATGTGAAGAGTTGGGCGGAGGCTGATGGGGGAGCAGGGTGGTATTGTTTAGCTTTGCTTAGGGCACATAGAAACCTTATACCGGCCCTTGCATATAGATGCTATTTTTTTTATCCATCTCATATTTAAACACCATACACAAATTGCATCTGTACGGAGAACTTGGATTTAAATCTTATAAAACTATTATTGTATATTTCAAATGTATGTTCTGCATATCTTAAGCTGTGAGGTGCGGAGATGGCCCTTAAGAGTGTCAATATGTTCTGTGGACGTCCTGTTCTACATCTGAATAAGAAGTTACCAAATTGCATAAATCTGGAACTTATTTTCCATGTATCTGGGTCATTCCCTGATGTCTCAATGTGACAGCCATATAACTAACCCTATAATCATGATTTTATTACTGGATAATTCCCAGGGCTTGCTACAAATTAATAAGGTTAATGCACTGGACTCGCCCATAACCGGGGCACACCCACACCCCAAAGTCCTATATAATTCTGTACCAGGAATGGAACATTCGAGCTGCACTACCCAGGTATGTACCACACGCAGCGGTTCTCTGGCCTTTATATTACTTTTATGCTAATACTATTATTCTGCAAAGTATTTCTGATATTATGTTTGTGTGATTTTTTGTTAATGTAACAGATCCAAGCTCCAGATATTACATCTATACAGTGTCTATTATCTAACAGAAATATTTGGTGCGATTTTTTTTTTTTCATTTTCACACCTGTCCGCACACATTCACACAACTGTATCATATATGTATTACATCGCAGTGACTGTGTCTTTTGCCTTTTTTCTTCAATTTAATCATCTGTGTCCTGATAATCACTGTCCTTAGGGCAGCCGAGAGGAATTTCAGGCCCTGGTAAAAAATGTTTAGGGGTGAAAACAAACTTTAAAGTTAAGGGGGGAGTGTCACCCCCCTCCTCCCCCTCAGCAGCAGCAGCACATACCTACAGCATGGGCTGTACTGACAGCAGGCTCAGCAGGGTTCTCACACTGTCAGTGAGACGCTCATGCTGAGCCTGCTGTCAGTACAGCACATGCTGTATGTGTGTGCTGCTGCTCGGGAGAGACTCCTAGTGCTATCAGTAAAATGGTTACACATTGTTGTTCTACAGTAACAATGTGTAAGAAGCAGGTGCAGATGTAAAGGATGTAGGCCAGTGGTTCCCAAACTGTGTGCCGTGGCTCCCTGGGGTGCCTCGGGACACATGCAGGGGTGCCGCGGCTTGGTGGTCCTGACCAACTCAAACTATTAATGGTTAAATATTTAGGAGCAAAACCAGTGCTGGTGGCTGCCAATCATAGAATGTGTACAAACAGAAGCAAATCCTGCCCTTTACCACATAACTGCCTCAAAGAATCGCATATAAACCCAATCTAATGAAAAAATTTTGGACCTAGGGGTGCCGTGAAAAAAATTCTGATTCTCTAGGGTGCCGTGAATCAAAAAAGATTGGAAACCTCTGATGTAGGCAATGGATCATATAGACGACCTAAAGATGGTAGACAGGCATTAGATAGACACCACTAGATCTACATACTGCAAAGTCGACATGGGTCTAGGTCGACATGAGACAAGGTCGACAGGTCATTAGGTTGACACAAGCATTAAGTCGACATGGTCATAGGTCGACAGTCAAAACGTCAGAATGGGGTTTTTCACTGTTTTTTTTTTTTTTTTTTACCAGAATGCCGACACAGTCGACATGGACACAGGATTAATTGCACCGCGTCCCCTCGCATGGCTCGCTGCACTCTGCACACCATTTTGTTCTCCCACCAAGCCCTAGTGGATGGTAGGGCATAAAATAAAGCCTGTAGGCACGTCGGCTCAAAAAAACAGTGAAAACGCCCATGTTTACCTTTTGACTGTCGACCTAGACAATGTCGACCTAATGCTTGTGTTGACCTTGTCCCATGGGGATCTAGACCCATGTCGACCTTGCAGTATGTCGACCTAATGACTGAAGAACATCTTTAGGTCGACCAACCGACCGTATCCCAGTGTGTATATGTCGCAGGAGGTGTGTGATATACCAGGAAAACAATCCCAGTCTCCGTGCATGCAATCTCATACCTATCACCAATACCGCTGCTACATACCGTATACCACTGCTTAACGGATACACAGCTGGTATACAATAACACAGGCACTACCGTGCAGAATGAGAGGAATGTACAATTTGGTATTAAACATCAAAGTACGTAGAATGCTTACTGCTCTGGTACAGCCTCGAAATGTACTTACTATATGAAAAAATTACCCCCTCAAAAAGGCTGTATCAGTTGTGTTAGCGTATTTGTATTCCATAATGTAATGTTATCCTGCAGAGAGTGCTACTGCCGCAGGGCTTAATTCAGACGATCACAGGGCAAATTTGTTCTCAAAATGCACAAAACCATGCTGCACTGCAGGTGGGGCAGGTGTAAGATGTGCAGAGTGTTAGATTTGCGTGGGGTATGTTGAAACTGAAATCTAAATTGCAGTGTAATACTAAAGCAGCCAGTATTTACCCTGCACAGAGAATCATTGATATGTTTGCAGTGCAGCATGTTTTTTTCTCATTAGAGATCCTTACTGAATCAGGCCCAATGTCTGCCATTACTAAATACGTTTGTCCATTTATCAGACACAGAATTTCCCAGTCTCTGACGTCCTACATAGGAATCGGATCAGACAAATCTACTGAACATGGCTCCGACACCTGTGCTCCTGCTGATGACTGTTTGTGAGTTTGAATGTCTTCTAAATCTTTTGTATGTACGTTAATATGGTAAACAGATGGGAAATTCATTAAGAGATACACTTTCCTTATAAGACCATGCAGGGGCGTAACTATTTCGCGCCCCCCCCACCGCACGTTTTTTCGGCGCCCCCCCACACACATCTAACCTCCCCCCGCCCCACCCTTCTTACCCGTACCTGTCCTGCTCTCTGCCGGGACCAGCCTGCCCGTCACGGTCCCGGCCGGCTCCTGGGGCTACAATGAAAACAGACTCTTAGAAAATGGCTGCCCCATACTGCAGACAGAAAACTGTCTGCAGTATGGGGGCAGCCATTTTCTAACTATCAGTTTTCATTGCAGCAGGAGCCGGCCGGGACCGTGACGTCAGGCAGGTCCCGGCAGAGAGCCAGGCGAGACGCAGACCACGGGTAACTATAGCCCCGCAGCCCCCCGGCGGCGCCCCCAATTTCTTTGCGCCCCCCCCGCCACCACGGGGGCTCCGGAGCTATAGTTACGCCACTGAGACCGTGGTTGGGATGCACTAGATGGGTATGACTAATCGGGGTGGACCATAACATGGTAGATCTAAACACAGTTGAACCGTTGAGTGGATATGCCGTGGGGAAGGAGGGCTTCATGACGAGGAAAGAGGTGTATGTGTGTGTGCGCTGTATCATGTGCGCTCCCGGACCAGTGGGCGTGGCCTCACAGAAAAGGTGTGACTTCACAACAGGGGGATGCTATTTTACATATAATGGGGAGGGGGTGATACCTTGGATACAGAGGGTAACAGAAGAGAGAGGGGGTGAGGGGGATATAGGGCCTTATTCTAGTTCACTCTTTCTGACAAAATCTTTCTTAGATGGACAAAACCATGTGCACTGCAGGGGGCAGATGTAACATGTGCAGAGAGAATTCGATTTGGGTGAGTTATTTTGTTTCTGTGCAGGGTAAATACTGGCTGCTTTATTTTTACACTGCAATATAGATCTCACTTTGAAGTAAAATCCCACCCAAATCTAATTCTCTCTGCACAAGTTACATCTACCCCACCTGCAGTGCACATGGTTTTGTCCATCTAAGAAGGATTTTGTCAGAAAGAGTGAACTAGAATAAGGCCCATAGTAACGAAGGGGAAAGGCAGAGGATGGTGCGGTTGGTTACAGAACATTGGGTACTCTGATTCTATTAGTAGCTCACATACGCTTCTCGTCCCCAGGTGTCTCCTCCTGGCTAATATCTGCCCAAGATGCACAAACGACAAGTACCATCGCTCCCAGTAAGTACTATCTACATTAATGCTACTACATTGTCTTATTATCAATTCTTTGCAATAACATAATAATGTATCAGAATAAAAGAAATCCTTACAGTGATATGAACCTGTGTAGTTCTTACAGTATTTTCCTCTTTGGTATTTGTCTACAGCAGTGGTTCCCAAACTTTTCGAATCGCGACACCCTACAGTATCAGAATAGTTTTCATGGCACCCCTAGGCCAAAAGTTTGTTACTGAAAATGTCAGAAACAAATATTAAATTAAATAAGTTGTGATTAAATTGTATCCTTAGGTCCAGTTATGTGGTGAGGAACATGATTCACTTCTGTTTAGCCACATATTTTATATTTGGAAGCCACAAGCACTGATTTTGCCTATTTCATTGGCCATACATTATTTGAATTGGTTCTGGACCACCAAACTGAGGCACCCAAGCAAGTGCTCCGAGGCACCCCAGTGAGCCTAGGCGCACAGTTTGGGAACCTCTGGTCTACAGTAATTATATCAAATGACTATTCTGCATAAATACATTAATAGCTTTGCTGGATGGTGTATGCTCTGAGAGGTCCTGGTCCAGTAGAGATGCCATTGTTTGCTTTCCCTTACCAAGATTCCCTATCTGTTCTCCCGTCTCTCTTGTAATCTTAAGTACATTTCCGAATGAGATGAATTATTGGCTGTTAGAGCCATGGTTTGGGATGTGATGTATTATCGGCTGTTAGAGCTATGGTTTGGGATGAGATGTATTATCAGCTGTTAGAGCCATGGTTTGGGATGAGATGTATTATCGGCTGTTAGAGCCATGGTTTGGGATGAGATGTATTATCGGCTGTTAGGCTCATGGTTTGGGATGAGATGACTTATTGGCTGTTAGAGCCATGGTTTGGGATGAGATGTATTATCGGCTGTTAGAGCCATGGTTTGGGATGAGATGAGTTATCGGCTGTTAGAGCCATGGTTTGGGATGAGAGGAATTATCGGCTGTTAGAGGCATGGTTTAGGATGAGATGTATTATTGGTTGTAAGAGCCATGGTTTGGGATGAGATGTATTATCCGCTGTTAGAGCCACGGTTTGGGATGAGATGTATTATCAGCTGTTAGAGCCATGGTGAGAGATGAGATGTATTATCGGCTGTTAGAGCCAAGGTTTGGGATGAGATGTATTATCGGCTGTTAGAGCCATGCTTTGGGATGAGATGTATTATCGGCTGTTAGAGCCACGGTTTGGGATGAGATGTATTATCAGCTGTTAGAGCCATGGTTTGGGATGAGATGTATTATCGGCTGTTAGAGCCATGGTTTGGGATGAGATGTATTATCGGCTGTTAGAGCCATGGTTTGGGATGAGATGTATTATCGGCTGTTTAGTGCCATGGTTTGGGATGAGATGTATTATCGGCTGTCAGAGCCACGGTTTGGGATGAGATGTATTATCAGCTGTTAGAGCCATGGTTTGGGATGAGATGAGTTATCGGCTGTTAGAGCCATGGTTTGGGATGAGAGGAATTATCGGCTGTTAGAGCCATGGTTTAGGATGAGATGTATTATTGGTTGTAAGAGCCATGGTTTGGGATGAGATGTATTATCGGCTGTTAGAGCCACGGTTTGGGATGAGATGTATTATCAGCTGTTAGAGCCATGGTGAGAGATGAGATGTATTATCGGCTGTTAGAGCCAAGGTTTGGGATGAGATGTATTATCGGCTGTTAGAGCCATGCTTTGGGATGAGATGTATTATCGGCTGTTAGAGCCACGGTTTGGGATGAGATGTATTATCAGCTGTTAGAGCCATGGTTTGGGATGAGATGTATTATCGGCTGTTAGAGCCATGGTTTGGGATGAGATGTATTATCGGCTGTTAGAGCCATGGTTTGGGATGAGATGTATTATCGGCTGTTTAGTGCCATGGTTTGGGATGAGATGTATTATCGGCTGTCAGAGCCACGGTTTGGGATGAGATGTATTATCAGCTGTTAGAGCCATGGTTTGGGATGAGATGTATTATCGGCTGTTAGAGCCATGGTTTGGGATGAGATGTATTATCGGCTGTTAGAGCCATGGTTTGGGATGGGATTTATTATCGGCTGTTAGAGCCATGGTTTGGGATGAGATGTATTATCGGCTGTTAGAGCCACAGTTTGGGATGAGATGTATTATCGGCTGTTAGAGCCATGCTTTGGGATGAGATGTATTATCGGCTGTTAGAGCCATGGTTTGGGATGAGATGTATTATCGGCTGTTAGAGCCATGGTTTGGGATGAGATGTATTATTGGCTGTTAGAGCCATGGTTTGGGATGAGATGTATTATCAGCTGTTAGAGCCATGGTTTGGGATGAGATGTATTATCGGCTGTTAGAGCCATGGTTTGGGATGAGATGTATTATCGGCTGTTAGAGCCACGGTTTGGGATGAGATGTATTATCGGCTGTTAGAGCCATGCTTTGGGATGAGATGTATTATCGGCTGTTAGAGCCATGGTTTGGGATGAGATGTATTATCGGCTGTTAGAGCCATGGTTTGGGATGAGATGTATTATCGGCTGTTAGAGCCATGGTTTGGGATGAGATGTATTATCGGCTGTTAGAGCCATGCTTTGGGATGAGATGTATTATCGGCTGTTAGAGCCACGGTTTGGGATGAGATGTATTATCGGCTGTTAGAGCCATGCTTTGGGATGAGATGTATTATCGGCTGTTAGAGCCATGGTTTGGGATGAGATGTATTATCGGCTGTTAGAGCCATGGTTTGGGATGAGATGTATTATCGGCTGTTAGAGCCATGGTTTGGGATGAGATGTATTATCGGCTGTTAGAGCCATGCTTTGGGATGAGATGTATTATCGGCTGTTAGAGCCATGGTTTGGGATGAGATGTATTATCGGCTGTTAGAGCCACGGTTTGGGATGAGATGTATTATCGGCTGTTAGAGCCATGGTTTGGGATGAGATGTATTATCGGCTGTTAGAGCCATGGTTTGGGATGAGATGTATTATCGGCTGTTAGAGCCATGGTTTGGGATGAGATGTATTATCGGCTGTTAGAGCCACGGTTTGGGATGAGATGTATTATCGGCTGTTAGAGCCATGCTTTGGGATGAGATGTATTATCGGCTGTTAGAGCCATGGTTTGGGATGAGATGTATTATCGGCTGTTAGAGCCATGGTTTGGGATGAGATGTATTATCGGCTGATAGAGCCATGGTTTGGGGTGAGATGTATTATCGGCTGTTAGAGCCATGGTTTGGGATGAGATGTATTATCAGCTTTTAGAGCCATGATTTGGGATGAGATCTATTATCGGCTGTTAGAGCCATGGTTTGGGATGAGATGTATTATCGGCTGATAGAGCCATGGTTTGGGATGAGATGTATTATCAGCTGTTAGAGCCATGGTTTGGGATGAGATGTATTATCAGCTGTTAGAGCCATGGTTTGGGATGAGATGTATCTCTGCTCTAAAAAAACCTCTTCACTTTTGCTGTATTTCTATTTTACTTTTACAGCCGCACCTCAGAATTGTGGCGAGAACCAAACCTATAAGACATGTGGAACCGCCTGTCCATCATCCTGCAGCAATTACAATGAATCCAGGGCGTGTACATTCCAGTGTGTGGCTGGATGTTTCTGTAAAGATGGTTTTTACCTGGATGCTACTGGAAAGTGTGTGGAGAAGGCGAAGTGTGATCTCTGCACTGGGAACACCACGTTCTCCAGCTGCAAGACGATGTGTCAGAAGAGCTGCATACCCAAAAACACGCACATATTTATAAAGTGCTCAAACGTATGCAGTGAAGGCTGCGTCTGTAAGGAAAACTATGAACTGAATGGCGGAAAGTGTATGCTGGTCTCTGAGTGTCTCACATCAAAGGGTCAATAAAAATAAAGAGCCCCAGGCCTGTGTCCCCTGAGGAAGTGTCTAATGAGGTCATTTCGCTGGCGCTGAGCGGCGAGTGCTGTCAGGGGGGGGGCTCTGATATGATTATGGAGGGGAGGTATTGTTGCTGGTTGTGATGGAGTCACTATAACAGTTGGGAACCGGTGTTTATAGGCTGCGGCTGTACAGGAGGGCAAAATAAAATTACAATATTAGCAGCATAAAGTTATAAAAATGCCAAGACATAGGATGGACTCTTATTGTGCTCAGAAACCTGCAAACCTAATAATAATAATAATAGTAATAAGAATAAGAATAAATCTTATTTAGTGAAATACATGATACATTGACCTGTACATATTCTAATGTATTATATATGAATATATCTTTCCACTTACAAGCACCCGGGTTCAGCCCGTGTGGCGCTGCTGGTATTTGGGGTTTCCTTGTTCTGTGACCCTCGGTGCTGTAAATTGCGCTGTTGCATTGCTCAACACTTTACAGCAACAGGAAGCTCAGAGACCCAGCGCCTCTCACCATAGCAGCGATCACCTGACCCAAGGGAGGTGATCAGGAATTTTTTTTTTTACACACTAAATGGACACACAACACACAGCTCTGATCACACTGGCTGGGTCCATCACACACACAGCTCTGATCACACTGGCCGGGCCCATTAGACACACACACAGCTCTGATCACACTGGCCGGCCCATCGGACACACACAGCTGATCACACTGGCCGGGTCCATCACACACAGCTCTGATCACACTGGCCTGGTCCATAGGACACACACAGCTGATCACACTGGCCGGGTCCATAGGACACACACAGCTGATCACACTGGCCGGGTCCATCAGACACACACACAGCTGATCACACTGGCCGGGTCCATCAGACACACACAGCTGATCACACTGGCCGGGTCCATCAGACACACACAGCTGATCACACTGGTCGGGTCCATCAGACACACACAGCTGATCACACTGGTCGGGTCCATCAGACACACACAGCTGATCACACTGGCCGGGTCCATCACACACACACAGCTGATCACACTGGTCGGGTCCATCACGCACACACAGCTGATCACACTGGCCGGGTCCATCAGACACACACAGCTCTGATCACACTGGCCGGGTCCATCAGACACACACACAGCTGATCACACTGGTCGGGTCCATCACGCACACACAGCTGATCACACTGGCCGGGTCCATCAGACACACACAGATGATCACACTGGCCGGGTCCATCAGACAAACACACAGCTGATCACACTGGCCAGGTCCATCGGTCACACACAGCTGATCACACTGGCCGGGTCCATCAGACACACACAGCTGATCACACTGGCCGGGTCCATCACACACACACAGCTGATCACACTGGCCAGGTCCATCGTTCACAAACAGCTGATCACACTGGCCGGGTCCATCAGGCACACACAGCTGATCACACTGGCGGGGTCCATCAGACACACACAGCTGATCACACTGGCTGGGTCCATCACACACACACAGCTGATCACACTGGCCAGGTCCATCGGTCACACACAGCTGATCACACTGGCCAGGTCCATCAGACACACACAGCTGATCACACTGGCCGGGTCCATCAGACAAACACACAGCTGATCACACTGGCTGGGTCCATCGGACACACAACACACAGCTGATCACACTGGCCATGTCCATCGGTCAGACACAGCTGATCACACTGGCCGGGTCCATCATACACACACAGCTGATCACACTGGCCGGGTCCATCAGACACACTCAGCTAATCACACTGGCCGGGTCCATTGGACACACTCAGCTGATCACACTGTCCAGGTCCATCATACACACACAACTGATCACACTGGCCGGGTCCATCAGACACACACAGCTGATCACACTGGCCGGGTCCATCAGACACACACAGCTGATCACACTGGTCGGGTCGATCGGTCACACAAAGCTGATCACACTGGCCGGGTCCATCAGACACACACAGATGATCACACTGGCCGGGTCCATCAGACAAACACACAGCTGATCACACTGGCCAGGTCCATCATACACACAGCTGATCGCACTGGCCGGGTCCATCAGACACACACAGCTGATCACACTGGCTGGGTCCATCAGACACACGCAGCTGATCACACTGGCCGGGTCCATCAGACACACACACAGCTGATCACACTGGCCAGGTCCATCAGACACACACAGCTGATCACACTGGCTGGGTCCATCAGACACACACAGCTGATCACACTGGCTGGGTCCATCTGACACACACAGCTGATCACACTGGCCGGGTCCATCAGACACACACAGCTGATCACACTGGCTGGGTCCATCTGACACACACAGCTGATCACACTGGCCGAGTCCAGTGTTGATAGTTTTATTAATGATGAAAATACCTTCAAAACAGCATCAATGCTTCTAGGTGCACATGCACAAGTCAGGGATTACGTAGGATTATAGTCAGGTGTGTGATTATCCTGTCATACCAAACAGATGCAATAAACCAAAAGGTGGAGAGACTGCGCTAGTTGAAAGTATTTGTACACACCATGGATGGTTACACATGCAAAATGACTGAATGGGGACTGTTTCAATTTATAAAAGTAACAAATATTTTATATTTGCAATGGTAAATTAAATTCAGCTAGTTGGGCACCTATGCCTAAATAGAATATAACTAACAATACATTTATATCAGACTTCCGGTTCCGGGTGCATGGGGATAGCAGCGTAGCCCCGCAGCTCCGACCAAGTCCGGTATATATATACTTTTACAAGGCTTACTAAGCCTCCACGAGCCGCTCTAAATAACCCCCAGATACCGCAGCACAAACAGGATGGACAGAGCGATCCCAGCGCAGCTGCCGCCACGCTCCCAACAACAGCAGGGGAGACAAGTGAAGCGCGGCCCGGCGCAGGACATGGCGGCGCCCACCGGAGACGCACCTCACAATCCAGCGTCGAGGAGAGGGTCGGGGACAGCCCAAGGGGAAGATCTGATGACTTTACAGCAACAGCATTCGGGACCCCTCACATACGATGACATGGTGGACGCTATAACAGCCACAATGGCGCCTCTCCTTGCGAAAGCGGTGAGTGACATATCCACACAGATACAGAACCTCACACTCCGCATGGACACTGCAGAGAATAGAATTGGGGCCATATCACACGACCTGGCTATCTCACAAGGTGAGGCCAGGAGGCTAGAGAAAGAAAACTATACTCTAATTAACAAAATGGAGGAATTGGAAAACAATTCAAGAAGAAACAACATTAGAATAGTTGGCCTCCCCGAATCAGTTAAGGGCATAGCTCTGGAGAGGTTTGTCACACACACCCTGCCACAAATTCTGGGTATTCAAAACGAGTGTGGAAATATGACAATTGAGAGGGTGCATAGAATTGGCCCAAATCTTAAGCCTAATGACCCACGCCCTAGAGTCACAATTTTTAAGACTTTAAGCTATACACATAAAGTCGCCATCTGGAGAGCCTCTAGAAAAATACCGGCTATTAAATGGGAGGACAGCAACCTGAAAATTTTTCAGGACTTCTCTGCTTCAGTTACTAAGGCACGCAGGGCCTTCTCGCCCGTATGCTCCAGGCTCATTGAGAAAAAGCTTAAGTTCGCTCTAATTTATCCCGCAAGGCTGAGGATTTTCAAGAATGACAAATTCTATGACTTTTCCACCCCATCTGACGCAACAGAATTCCTCAGAGATGTGGAATCACATAGAAGTGAGGATATATCCGATCCAGGAAGCGGCCATTAAATGAGATTTTATTTCTATAATTTACACAGATGAGAAGTGCCAATCTCTAGATGAACACTCAAAACAACAGGTACTAGACTACTTTGACAGAAGGCTTTGGTCCAATGTGGGCGCCTCTTTTGGAAATGCATAGCTTTAAGGTGAAGATTTAAGGAAATCCGACTCTAAACATCTAGTCTGACACTCCATCCAGCCTCTCAACCTTGTAATTCATCTTTGAAATCGTGGCGGCTGGACTATATGATGTGCGATGTCATTCAACCTATGTTTACTATTGTTTAATTTGTATATGCTTAGGTTTACTATGGTTTTAGGAAGAAGGGTTTGGAGAAACAGATAATTATATATGCCTAAGGCCAGAATAATGTGATGAATGCTAAAATTGTCTAAGATTTCTGAATATCCTTGTGACCCCCCCCCCCTCCCCCCCCCTCCCTCCCCAAGTGTACCTGTCTACGTGTCATATTCATTTGTTGTTAGATTAAGACTATGGGGTATGTGTCACATAGGCATGAGTTAATTATAGCTAGATAGGAGTTCATGAAGAGAGAGGGTAATTACTTTAGTTTCTGTGGGCCCAAAAGACAGGGGCCTCTGGCGTATTACAAAAACTAAGGCCACCTAGCTCCGCAGCTTATTATCTACAGAAATTCCAAGAAAAATTGGAGTTAATCTAAATTAGGAGCTACCGTAAATTCAAATCGCAGTATAAAGCCCTTAGGATCCAGAGCACTGGAGGCCTAGGGCGATTTATCATACCATGATTGTCTCCCAGTTTATGTATGCCCCCAAGAAAGATCTCCATAAAAAGATCATTAAAGAAATATCTTCTTACTATATCGGAACTATTTTCATACTAGGGTGTACCTATTTACTATCTATTCTATTTGGGTGGCTTATTTAGATAATTTTTAGATAATATAAGATGATATAGGGGTCAAGGTGGAAGACTTGTATCTACTGAAAGGTAGCGTTTAAAGACTCATCAAACCATAACCCTTTGTCTTTACAATTATATTTTCTTCTAATGTCTCGACTATGTATTCATGAAAATATGCAATGCCATGTCTTTACTTGTATAATTCTGAAAAATTTCTAATAAAAAGATATATAAAAAAAAAAACAAAAAAAACAATACATTTATATAATTTTTTTTATTGCTTATATGTTAGTTGGGCGCCCACTAAGCTATTTGCTTAGTGGGCTATTCTGCGTAAGGAAATCGCATCGCATCGCATGTCCACTTTTAGTGTCACACGATGCGTGCAATGCAATATTACTAATTAATGTCTTTTTTTGCCGGTCTTATTTTTCCCACTCTTATCGCATCGTATTGTTCCTCACACATTTTCTGACACTAAAACTTGTAATGCGATGCGATGCGATAATACAAAATAATTGATTCCCTGCTATTTTTTTGCGGCCTGATCGCATTGCATCGCATCGCATCGTGCGGTACAATGCGATCAGGCCGCAAAAAATAGCAGGGAATCAATTATTTTGTATTATCGCATCGCATCGCATTACAAGTTTTAGTGTCAGAAAATGTGTGAGGAACAATGCGATGCCATGCGATAAGAGCGGGAAAAATAAGACCGGCCAAAAAATACATTAATTAGTAATATTGCAACGCACGCATAGTGTGACACTAAAAGTGGACATGCGATGCGATGTCACAATGTGATGCGATAGTGACAATTGTAGGTACCCCCCCCTATTATCCATACCACCCCATACTAACCCACCAGTATACACACCACCCCATAGCGTTGCAAGCGCAGCGTTACCCCACTATAAACGCCACCCCTTCACCGCTCATCGCCGACATAATTATTGCATATGCTGTAACATATGCGATAATTATGGCAAAGGACAGCTCTTGCGTTAAGAGCTGTCCTTTGCGGTGAGAGTCAGCAGCTCCCCCCCTCCCTCCCTTACCCGGAGCTGCTGCAGCTGCGCTGGGCTCTCCTCCTCCCTGCACCTGGAAGAGGATCATAGTGCAGGGAGGAGGAGGTCACAGGTCCGGGCAGCATAGCTCTGTGCTGCCCGTACACAGGTGAGGGGGGGGGGGAGGGGCGGCGGTGGGGCGGTGTGGGGGCGGCGGTGGGTCGCGTTAGAAGCCCATAGGCTTCTATGGGGCATCGCCACATTTTTCTGGCGATGCCCCCCGTCGTGGTAACCCGGCGGGGGATGCTTAGAGCATGCTTAGAGCATCCCAAAATGCGGTAAAAACCCTGATAACTGGGTTTTTACTGCATTTTTAGTTTAGAGAATCTCCCCCTATGTTTTAACTACACCTGCTCAATCAGAATGGCTCAACACATCCCACATCCTGGGTTACACCTGTCTAATCAAATTGGACCAATGGAGTGATCTAAGCAACTGGAAACTGGGTACTGTATATCAATGCATTCAGCACAAATGAAAAATATTATTTGAAAAAGCCTTTTTGGAGGGCGAAACGCGTTAGAAGGACTTCGCAGCCAACTGCCCTTTGCATCTACCAGTCCGGAACCACCTGATGTCAACTGCTATTTGGCTTTTTATTCATTTTTACATCCACGGTGTCAGCCATCCAGCCGTTCCAGCCATAACTTGACGTCTCCCAGGAGTCATGACAGCGTGAGTGTGAGATGCGCTGCCGCACCACATGACCGCCAGCCACCAGCGGATAATCGGCTTGGTCCTCCTGTCAATCTTCCAAAGGCAGGACACTCCACTGCAAATACCCCATCCAGGACAGTTGCTCCATGGTAGTACAGGTGAGAGACGTGCTTTCTGTGCATTCATTCACTTACCAGCATTTACAACAGAGACTGTCTTCTGGTGAGCAGCCTTATTCACAGGGGGCTCCCGAGGTGTGTGCCACTGCGGGTACGGTTTGGCTGACCATTTATCATATGGAATATAATTACATACGGCAAGTGTTGTAATATACCTTTTAATGTTGACACATTGTGGTTTTTTTATTAGAAACTGGACTAAAAGTGCAATATTCAGATACAAAGTTTTATATTTATTTTCTATTACAGAAAAATGTTTTATATACATGTATTGGGAGTTATATTCTATTTAGGCATAGGTGGCACCCTAGTTTAATTTAATTTACCATTGCAAAAATAAAATATTTGTTACTTTTATAAATTGAAACAGTCTCCATTCCGACATTTTGCCTGTGTATCCATCCATGGTGTGTACAAATACTTACATAGTTACATAGTTACATAGTAGATAAGGCTGAATAAAGACTTGCGTCCATCTAGTTCAACCTACGTTTTAAATAGCTTATCCCTTGTAAAAGACAGAATATGGTTCTTATTAGTACCCCTGGATATTTTTATCCAATAAATGCTTGTCCAACCTTATTTTGAACGTATTTATTGTATCTGCCAACACCACCTCTCCAGGAAGAGAGTTCCAAAGTTTGACTGCTCTGACCGTAAAGAAATTTTTTCTTTTGAGGGAACGAAATTTTCTTTCCTCTAATCTAAATTTGTGCCCTCGTGTCCTAGTTTCCTTTCTTGCAGTAAAAAGAGTGCTTGAGAGTTCCTTATATTGGCCCCTGATATATTTGTACATGTTGAGCATGTCCCCCCTTAAACGTCTTTTCTCTAGTGTAAATAGTCCCAAATTGCTTAATCTCTCCTCATAGCTTAAATTCTCCATTCCCCTAATAAGCTTTGTTGCTCTTCTTTGGGTTTTTTCCAATTCCATGATGTCCTTTTTATAGTGTGGGGCCCAGAACTGTACTCCATATTCAAGGTGTGGTCTAACCAATGCCTTGTACAGTGGCATAATTACTTTTGAGTCCCTAGTTTCCATGCCCCTTTTAATACATGCTAGAATTCTGTTGGCCTTTTTTGTTGCAATGTGACATTGAACACTGCACCCCAGCTTATTATCTATATGGACTCCTAGATCCTTTTCAAGTGCTGAAGTACCTAATGCCTCCCCGCTTAGGTTGTAACTTGCACACTGGTTACGTCTCCCGAGATGCATAACCTTGCATTTATCCACATTGAACCTCATCTTCCACTTTTTAGCCCACTCATCTAGTTTGTTAAGATCATTTTGAAGTATGTTCACATCCTCTGTTGATTCAATAACTCTACTCAGTTTTGTGTCATCAGCAAAGATGGATACATCGCTGAGAATCCCCATCCCGATATCGTTAATATAAATGTTAAACAAGATGGGCCCCAGTACCGAACCCTGTGGCACTCCACTTAGTACTGGTATCATAGTTGATACTGCACTGTTCACAACCACTCTTTGCTCTCTATTACACAGCCAGTTCCCTACCCATCTACAGATATTTGCACCTAGTCCCAGGTCCACCATTTTATTTATCAACCTCTTGTGTGGTACTGTATCAAAAGCTTTTGCAAAATCAAGGAAGACCACATCTACTGCATTTCCATTATCAAGGTTTTTGCTGACATCCTCATAGAAGCCCAGTAAATTTGTCTGGCAGGAACGATTTTTCACAAACCCATGTTGGTTAATACTAAGTAAACTATGAAGGTCTAAGTATTCCAGGATACCATCCCTTAAAATTCCTTCAAATATTTTACCCACTATTGATGTTAAACTCACAGGCCTGTAATTTGCAGGGTCATCCCTTTTACCTTTTTTAAATATTGGCACTACCTCTGCTATTCTCCAGTCTTTTGGTACCATACACTGTTGATAGTGAATTTTCAAAAATGCAATATAGAGGGGTCGCTAGTTCCTCCCTTAACTCCATTAGTACCCTAGGATGTATACCATCTGGCCCTGGTGATTTGTTAGTTTTTATTTTGCTGAGCCTCAAAATGATATCCTTGGTCGAGAGATCCATATTGAGATCCGGTTTGTTTGTCCCAGTTGAGGTATCTGTGCTTTCCACTAACTGCTCTCCCCTAGTAAATACTGATGAGAAGAACTTATTTAACAGTTCCGCTTTTCCATTATCTTCTGCAAAATTTTTACCGTTGATATCTGTTAGTGGGCCTATGTTCTCTTTAATTATTCGCTTGCTGTTTATGTACTTGAAAAACTTCTTGGGGTTAGTTTTGCTTTCTGTGGCTATACGCTCTTCATTTTCCCTTTTAGCTACTTTGATTACTTCTTTACAAGTTTTGTTTGTTTCTTTATACTTGATGAACGTCTCCTCATTTACGTTATTTTTATAGAACTTAAACGCTTTTGTTTTATTGTTGATCGCTGTCCTTACTTTTTTGTCCAACCATGTTGGCTTTTTTTTTTTTTTTACTTCCATCTAGCACAGTCTCTCCACCTTTTGGTTTATTGAATTTTTATATACTGAGTCCAGGATTTCTTTCTGGATTGAGATATAGTTTACTTGTACATACACTTGTACATATAGAGAACTGCAGCTCGTGTATATACAATACAAATAGTGACGCTAAAATAATTATATAATAATATATATATAGGGTTTATTAGCGCCCAGTCGGCCACTATTTTATAGTGGCCTAACAACAGGTGATAATGATCATCATTGAAAGAGAAACAGCTGTGTAGGAGAGAAAAAAAAAAACTAGGTGAGAAACAGCCAAACTCTGCTACAAAGGTGAGGGTGTGGAGGACAGTCTCATGTCACAGGTCATACACCATGGTAAGCCTGAGCACCGCAGCAAGACACAAGGTAGATATACTGCATCCACAAGGTCTCTCCCAGGCAAACAATTCAAAGCACAATGGGGTTTCACATCAGCCTTCACCAGTTGGTCTCAACTCACAGTCCACCAGCAGTAATGGTTTCACCACTTGTGGTGATAAGTTTCCAAAGCCTAAATATTTGCAATTACATCCGCAGCCTAGTGAACAGCTCTGAATAAGGCCCTATATCTTGTGTTGGACTATTATCTTCCCGTGTCGGTAATGTGGAAGAAGCACATAGTGTTCCTGTTTGTTCCTTTTGTTACATAATAGAGTTGAGTTCTATAATTATTACTGACTGGAAGCAGCATCTCAGACTGGCAAACACAGGACAGGATCATCCAGTAGTTTATTTGAACTTCATCAGACAATTAGACAATGTCAATATTGAGTAAGGGAGAGGACAGGAGACGGAATTTACTTCCCTCTAAAATCTGTTCTCCAAATGTCAGTCCATAATGACAGGGGATCAGCCCAAAGTTACCAAGCTGCTGTGTTAGGGGACAAATATTTCAGATACATATTTGGTAATGAAAGCTGAGGATTATGGGTAAGGGTCTAAACCATGGCTCTCTAGTCACAGTGAGCTCACCTGCGAGAAATAATCTGTGTTTATAGTTTCTTTTTTTTTTTATTAAAAAAATCAATCTCTTAAATTTAATTAATCACACTACAAAAATTGCTCCTGTACAGAGCACTTGGATTATACCTGTTAAAAAAAAAGGTACTGGCCGCCTGATTTTTTCATTGCATGCCACTATTTAAGGCATGCGATGCAATTTTTCATTGTAAAGACCTAATTTTTAATTGTATAGTTACCCATGGGTGATTTCATACCCCCACTATCCAACTACGCATGGAGTTGATATTTTATAGTGTGGCAAGCGCAGCGAGCCACCGAGGCCGAAGTGTGGCGAGCGCAGCGAGGGGACGCGGATTACTTTACATGTATTCTGCGTCCCCTCGCGGGGCTCGCTGTGCTCGCCACGCTTCGGGCTCGGTGCATCGCTGCGCTCGCCACACTATATAAAATCAACTCCATGCGTAGTTGGATAGTGGGGGTATGAAATCACCCATGGGTGACTATACAATTAAAAATCGGGTGTTTACAATGAAAAATTGCATTGCATGAATTGTATGCCACTATATTGCATGCGATGCGATGCAATACAATGACAAAATCGGGCGCCCAGATATTACACAAGTACCAAAAAAAAAAACTATTGGGTTTTTAAAAATTTTTGAAACTGGGAAAGGCAGACAAGCTTTATTTGCAGAGGGCACTATTCCAGATGAGAGTGCCTGCCTTTCCCCAGTCTCATACTCTACAGACCCTCAGAGGAGCACCTCCACGTGAGCAATTTCTTGCAGAACCTCTATGGTTACTATTAACTTAATTGTGGAAATAATACTTACCTACCATTGCTGTATCTGTTTGTGCATGAACCTCTTCCCTATACCCTTTCCCCCACTCAATACAATTTTTACATTTTGTAAACTGTGGGGTCCAGAGTGGGCCACTTTTTACACCAGGTTGGACCCAGGTCAGCGTTGGTGTTAAAGGGACCTACCCAGGTCCTGACCAGGGTAGAACACTGGTCGGACCTGTGTCGTGGGCGGTGTAAATGGTCCCAACTCAGGTTAGGACATCTGGGTTGTGCTGAAAGGATACTAGAAGCACAGGACTCCTTTCTATAATACTCCTTTTACACTGCCACAAAACCCTGGGTCATCGGTAGATCAGACACGGGTAAACGGTGGTGTAAATGGGTCACGCCGTGTCCCTTTACGCGGGACTTCTACTAAGGTCCTGACCTGGGTAGAACATGGCTAGGACCTGGGTAGATGGCGGTGTAAACAGGTACGCCGAGTCATCCGACCTGGCTCCCGTTTACATCAACCTGCGAACCACAGCATCCGCAGGTTGGATGGGGAAGGGGGCACACACAGGCTGCGCTGCTATCTGCTATACTCTGATCTGAGGGCTGAGGGGGTGCATGGGGGCTGGGGGCAGCCCAGCAGAATACCTTAGTGCTGGGCTTGTCCCCAGTGCAGCGGTCCGGGTCCGGTGTTTTGGTATAAAAGGGGTATCAGTCAGTGCCTTGCAGTGGTGTTGCTAGGTTCCACAGCGCCCGGAGCAAGGGCATGTCCCCCCCCCCCCTTGTATGGGGGCGCAGCCTAACATTATAGTTGGTTATGCAGAGCAAATTGTATTCCCGTTGGTGCCGTTTAATAGTGCCACAGTGTGTGATCTACTAGAGATTGGTGCTGAATTTTAAATAACTCACTTTGACAACTGAAATTAAACAGCTGTGTCTACAATATCTTGACCCCGAGTGGGGGATCAGTGTCCCTTCAGTATCACTAGGACTGTAACGTGTGCACCCCCTGCAACACTGTATGTAGTGTCACTTCAGATACTATATCAAACACACTGTAGGTAAATTCACATTATCCATTGTCCTCTAGGACTGGTAGGTCACATACATACACTCTCAGCAGGCTCCCCCGCTCCCCGCTGTGCCTGGCATCAATCTCAATGGGGAAAGGTAGTGTCTAGTTCCTTCTCTCCAGGCGTACCAACATTACGTCACATACCACGTGACCATCACGTGATCACTCCATGTGACCACTATACTGCAGCGGGCTTTTCAGATGCTACTAACATCATGCGCGATACTGCGCGGGCTTCTCAGGCGCCACACAGTCTGCCTGCCGCCTGCTACGTGACCTGTCTGCTGGACGCTAGCTGACCCGCTTGCCCATGCTAACAACATTCTGCGCCACACCTACCAATGGGGAAAGTAAAAATCCGGCGAGCGCTCTCACTGCGCATGCGCTGGATTGGGACGCTGGAGGCAGGGATGCGGCGCCATGATGTCATGGAGCCGCATCCCTGCCTCCGGCGTCCCAATCCGGCGCATGCGCAATGAGAACGCTCGCCGGATTTTTTACTTACCCCACTGACACTGACACTGACGCCGGGCACAGCCGCAGTGGGCGAGCAGGGCGGGGGAGCCGGCGGCAGAGCTCCGGTGCCAGGTGACATGTCGCCGCCCGGAGCTTGTGCTCCGCCGTATCTACGCCTCTGGTGCGTGCATTCCACAGTGCATTGCAGTAGCAAAAGACAGCAGCCAGAAAGGACGCAGCCACATGCGGACAGTGCACACAGGCTCTGGGCACCCCTGCTACCTGGCAGTCCACAGATGGACCTGGCACAACCCTATCTGGCACTAGGAAGCAGCTGGAGCTGCTGCCTGTGGGGGGGGGATCAGCTAACACTCACCAAGTCCCATCACGCCTGCCAGCGCCGCCGCTACTGTCTGCCCACTCCAGGTCCCCACCGGCGGCAGCGCAGTGCAGTGCTGGAGCGGCTCCTGCCCTTAGTGCCTCCATGGGATGTTCGGCGGGAGGGATGTTTGCCACACAATCGCTGCTGCCTGGGGGAGGTGTCCGCTGGTGCTGCTGCCCGGGGGAGGGGATGCTGGCGCTGCTCCGCGGAATTTGATGCTGGCGCTGCTGCCCGGGGGGGGGGGGGGGAGCATGTGCTGCTAACAGTCACCGAGTCCCATCACGTCTGCGCCTGCCAGCGCCACCGCTACCACTGTGAAGCAGCTCCTTAACGCCGGGCCGGGGAGACATCCTGTGGGAACTGTCTGCCCACTCCAGGTCCCCGCCGGCGGCAGCATAGGACTGGGCTGCCGGCCATGGTAGCACAGTCGGCGGCCCAGCCAGGTGGAAATCTGTCCAGCCCGCCGGGAAATGGCCCGGTTTCCCGGCGGGCCAATCCGCCCCTGGAAGCAGCGCTGACAGGCAGTAGTGGGACCAAGAGCTTAAAGGAGGAGGGTGCGTGATGTGACTCCCACTCCAGTGACTCCACTTTTTTTAGGGATATATACCCTACCTACAGATATCATAATTGGATGCAGTATCATTTATATACTGTATATATATATTTTTTTTTGGGGGGGGGGGGGTACGGTGGGCTAGGGGAGCACATGGGAGAAGCTGCACATTTTTTTACTGCTATGTGTGTCCTTGAGCACTGAATATAACTTTTTGAAAAAATATTTTACAAAATAAACCAGCCAACATTTTTCAATGCTAACTTGTCCTGTCTTTTAATTTTTATTTTAAATCATTGAGGGAAGGTTGGCTTGTAGTTTATCAGTCCTAAAATGGACATTTTTAATGTCTTCCATAGGGAAAAGGAGGGCTGACCCAGGTTCAGTGTAAATGGTGCAGACCCAGGTTGAATGGCTGTGTAAAATGGTGTATAAAGCTGGGTCCAACCCTGGAAACTCCCGTGTTCAAAGACCAGGGTCCGACCAGGGATTTTGGTGTAAATGGGCTAGAGTGTCATGATGTTTAGTGGACGTCCTGTAGTTATCAAAATTGCAAAAATCTGGAACATAGTCTGTATCTGGGTTATGTAATGATGTCCCAGTGCGGCCGTCATAGAACTAACACTATAATAATTAGTGTATAATCTCGAAGACGCCCAGAGCTCAATATAAACCACTAAGGATAATGCACTGGACCCGCCCATAACCTGGGCACACCCACACCCCGAAGTCCTATATAATTCTGTACCACAGTCATACCACAGCCACCTGTTCCTGGTATTAGTGCCAATATTGCTGTGACTACGTTCCTCATATAAAGAAGTGGTAACTATAATCTTGCTACTTACTTGCTGGTATTTGCATAAAGCTACATCTATTATACCTGAGCTGCTGAATTAACATCTAACGTCTTTTTGTCCTGTCACTGTGCTTATTAACAAACCTTCAAGCCTGCTGCAAGAACTGCCTCTTACTTACCATACAAGTAATCGCTACATTATTACAATATTTCTGGGACCTTGTTTTCAATAACGAATGATGCTACAATTGTTCCAACCTCATTAAGCTGAACTTACAAGCAATTACAACAATTGTTCCTTTTTGCTTATGAGACTCTGCATGAAATGCAGTTTTAAACACAAAAGGTATATCCAGTGCATAGCCACAAACTTTTGTATGTTCCTGGTACTTTTATGCTGCTTTCACACCGCAAAAACCTGCTTAGACCAGGTATTTAAACATTTTTTAAAACGGGTCAGAGCAAGTTTAACCCCTTTCACATCGCATGAAAATACCTGGTCTAAAGCAGGTTTGCGGTGTGAAAGCAGCACCACAATCTGTATATTCATCTCTTCTTTTCCCAAGCAATGTAACATTGTCTAGCTCTCTGGATCAGTGACAGAACAGTGTAGCCAGGACCAAACCCTTAAGCTGGTTTCACATTGCAAACCTGCTTTCAACCCGTTTTTGTAAACGTGTCTTAAAATGGGTCCAGTTAAACCCCTTTCATATTGCATGTTGTAAATGGTATTTTGCAGTTTCAATACCGTTTTTGTACCTTCAGATTCAACCCGTTTCACCCATAGAAAGCCATACAATGGCCCTTATTCTGGTTGGTGCGGCCAGAGCCGCACACGGTGCTCTGGCCGCACAAACCAATCCCCGCCCACGAGACGGATCGCCACGGCCGTCCGTACACGGACGGCTGGCGATCCGCATAAAAATGGTGGGGCGTACGCCTCCACCATGGTGGGAGCTGCCCCCTGCATTCGATGGTCGTCGACCATCGAAGGCAGGGCCGCACGCCACAGCAGCTCCCGCAAGCTGAGACCACACGGACAATCGTCCGTGTGTTAGCTTGTATGGGGGCTGAGAGCTGACATCCGGCGACGTCAGCTTTCCGCCCCCATCAGTGGCGTCATACCCTCATTAGCATGCATACGCCCCGCGTTTGCATGGGAACGCCCATGAAACGCGGGGCGTATACATAGGGAAATGAGGGTATGAAGCCCCTCACGCCCCTATACGCCCCCTTTGCGGCAGACGAAATACGTCTGCGGCGAATGGGGCTGCACATGCGCAGATTGACCTCTGCGCATGTGCAGACTAAAAACATCGGCGGTACGGCCGCACGCGGGCCGTACCGCACGATACAGAATAAGGGCCAATGTCATGTTAAATGTTTATTTCCTGCTTGTGGGCGGGGATCATGCAGGGAGATAACCTATCACCCTTGTGTGGTTATCATGTGTAGCAAATACCGTTTCTGAGCTGTTCAGACTGCAGGGAAAACAGCTCAGAAACGTGTAGGATCCTGCTTCTAACATGTTTCAAAATACCGGTATTCTGTAACCGGTAAATTGACAATGGAGCTTTCACATTGCAGCTGTTCCCGTTTTAAAGCAGTAAAAAAACGGCAATATGCCGTGTTAAAGCTGCAATGTGAAAGGGGATTTAGCTGACACATTACTGCTGCCTGCACACCACACTGCATACAACAGTTGCACACATAGCCCAAAATACAGCTGTATTAGTACAGGGCCGTAACTAGGGGGGGGACTGGGGGGTCACGCGCACCGGGTGCTGTCAGGACCGGGAGACAGCTAGCTGGGTTCCGGGGACTGAAGTAGCCTGAGTCCCGCTGCTGTATTGTATAGAGTAGTATGCACACTGGCCGTACAGCCCAAACACAAATGACCCCCTTACTGGCTTGGACCCCCACGTGAGCCGCCCGCATGTCCTGATTGCTGACACTGGCGTCGACCCCCACGCTCTGATTCACTGACAGCCTGTCAGTCATTCCGCCTCAGCCAGCCACTGCGGCACACTGGGAGAAGGAGGAGGGACAGCACAGGTAGCAATGTATTATGTGCTCGTCCACTCCCCTTCTGCTCTAGCAGCGACGCGGGTGGACGGGGCTGCAACAGCATCAGTGCATCACCTGTCAAGCTGTGGCGTGCTGGGCTGGGGCGCAGGGTGGGCTACGTTTTGCTCAGTGGCTGGCTGGGCACGCAGGCTGCGCAGGGAAGCCTAGCAAGAGGCGGGATTCTGGCCAGCATGTCCCTGTCAGTGTGCAGCAAGCCTCCTACTTGGAGGAGAAGAAAGGAGGATCTCTGCTTTCCTGTGCAGCACAGTACTAAACCTTGCTGCCATTCGCAAGTAAGGCATCCTGTTCCTTTTACATTGGGAGTTTAGCCTCTATGATCTCTCTCCCCCCCCCCCCTCTCTCAGTCTCCCCCTCTCTCTCTCCCCACAAACTACTTGGTATCATTCAGGGACAGTGTTCTATCCAGTGGCAGCAGCAATTAACCATTGCTTATAATGTGAATTGATACTACTATGTGACCACACCACTCCCCCCCCCCCCCCCCCCCCCAAAAAAAAAAGACATGTCCTAAATTTTTAGCGCGCGCCTTAGGCGCGCACTGTCCCTGTTCTCAGGTCCATATAGTTTCTAGTATATATGTATCTTGATGTGAGTGGGCCAATTGAGGGATACCCATATGTCAGAGGGAACTCTCTCCGGCACACACCCTTGTCATTCCAGCAGAGGAGAATGGGGACACTGCTGGGAGGGTCCTGGTGCAGTGATTGACAGTTCTGTGCTGCTGCGCCCTCCACTCTCTGAAGTCTCTCTCTGGTGCAGGGTGCACTGAGCATTAGCTGGTTCCCTCTGAGCCAGCGTCTTCATATTTAATGAGCCGGCTGCTCATTACATACCTCCCAACATGACCCTCTCCAGGAGGGACACATTGCTCTGCTCCTGCACTTACCTCTTAATGCTGCTGCTAGGCTCATCTTCCTCTCCTGCCGCTCTACCTCCGCCTCCCCCCTCTGTCTATCTCTTCACTGGCTCCCCATTCCTTTCCGAGTTCTCTTTAAACTCCTCACCACCACCTACAAGGCTCTCTCCTCCTCCACCGCTCCTTACCTCTCTTCACTGATCTCTATCCACACTCCCTCCCGTCCTCTTCGCTCCATCGCTGACCGCCGACTGACCTCTCACCTAATCACCTCCTCCCACTCCTGTGTCCAAGACTTCTCCCACGCTGCCCCCCTGCACTGGAACAACCTCCCGCCACCCATCGCGGGAGGGCCGGTGCGGGGGGTGCCGTGAATCGTGCGAGGGGTGTGTGAATCACTGGGGGTGTGTCATGGGGGGGTCACGAATCGCGGGAGGGGGCGTCGGAGGTGCTGTGGGGTTCCGTGAAGCGCGGGAGGGGGTCCGCAAATCGCAGTAGGGGTTGCGAGGGGTGCCGTGAATCGCGGGAAGGGGTCCGCAAATTCCAGGAGGGGGGGTGCAGCGAAGCATGGGAGGGGGGACGCGGTGAATCGCGGGAGGGGTCGCGGTGGTGCCGTGAATCGCAGGAGCGGGCTTGGGTCCGCAAATCACGGCAGGGGGGGTGCCGTGAATCGCGGGAGGGGGGGTCGCGGGCGTCCTGCAAATCGCGGGAGGGGGGGTCGCGGGGGTCCTGCGAATGGGGGGTGCCGTGAATCGTGGGAGGGGTGTATGAATCGCAGGGGGGTCACGGGTGGTTGCGAATCGCGGGAGGGGGTGCCGGAGATACTGTGGGGTTCCGTGAATCGCAGGAGGGGGTCCGCAAATCGCAGGAGGGGTTGCGAGGAGTGCCGTGAATCACGGGAGGGGGTCCGCAAATTCCGGGGGGGGTGCGAATCACGGGAGGGGGTGGCGCGGGGGGGCTAGAATCTCGGGGGCGGGGAGGCGCAAATCGCAGGAGGGGGGTGCTGTGAATCGCAGGGAGGGGGCGGGGTTTTGCAAATCGCGGGAGGGGGCGCAGCGAATCGCGGGAGGGGGCGTAGTGGTGCTGTAAATCACGGGGGTACCATGAATCGCGGGAGGTGGGGTCGCGTGCGGGAGGGGGTCTGTGGGGGGTGCCGTGAATAACGGGGGGGGGTCCTGCGAATCGGACCCCCCGACCTGACGCCGACATGAAGATCGACATGGTGAAGAATGACGACATGATCCGGAACCAGGACAAGGCATCGGATCAAGACTCTGGGACCTACCTACGGGATAAAGATAGGTAAGTATCAGTGTGTGTGTAATGTATGTATTAAACTTTAATTTTTCAGGTGTCAGTGTGTATTTATTTAACTATTTTTTTTACTGTGGAACTACAAGACTCAGCAGGCCCTTTAATGCCCCGCATGCTGGGACTTGTGGTTCACCAAGTCCCAGCTTGCAGGGGAGGCTTGCTGGGACTCATAGTTCCACAGTTTAAAACAATAGTTTATTGTTCTATTTTTTACACCAAGATCAGCCCGGTGGCTACCGCACAGGGCCACCGGGGACAGCACCAGGCTTCAGCCTGGTCAAGTAAGTCCTGGAGGGGGGGGACCCCTTTATTGGGGGGGTCCCCACTCCCCCAGGGCCCCTGGCCAGGCTGACTGGTCGGTAGGGCTGAATGCTTTGGCCGGGGGGACTTGTATAAAAAGTCTCCCCCCGGCTGTGGCATTACCCTGCTGGCTGGTTTGGCCTGGGGCTGGTTCTTAAAATACGGGGGACCCCTAGTCATTTTGTCCCCCGTATTTTGGGAACCAGCCCCGGACCTGGAGCCTGGGGCTGGTTGTTAAAAATCGGGGAACCCCTATTTGTCGGCTTCCCTGATTTTTAATTACCGGCCCCGGCTCTTTCAGCCTGGTGCTGGTTACAGCTGTGGGGGGGACCCCACGCCTTTTTTTTTTTAATATATTTTTTTTTATATATATTTTTTTTACACACTGCAGCCTGCACGGATCTGACCGATCTGTGCAGACTGACAGAAAAATTTGTATTAGCGGCCGTAGATATGTGCCGCTAATACGAATTACTACGACATCGGAGGGTAACAAAGCAGTCGTATCTGACTACTTTGTAATTTCCCCTCCGGAACACGACTGTGCATACAACTGAAACAGTCGTATGCAGTCGTAGGGGAAATACCAATACGAAAAACTAGGTTTTTCATATTAGTAAATTTCCCCCAAAGTGTCTGTTCTTCATCACCGACCAATCAGCTCCTAACTGTGAAGTTACAGGCTTGGTTTGAAAAATGGCAGGTAGGAGCTGATTGGCCGGTGATAAAAACCAGACACTTTATCACTTCACTGAGCTTAATAAATCTACCCCTTACTGAGAGCCGGCAGCTAGAGGAGGTTGTGCTACTGAGTACACCTTTTCAGCAACTAGGATGTCTGGAAAATGTGAACTGTTGGTAGCTCTCGAGGACTGGAGTTGGCTACAACTGAACTAGTGTACTGTGTCTCCCTCTAGTGGCCACATTGAGTTTTGCATGCTCTGTGTTATTGGGCCTTATCCTGGTAAAGCAGAGAGATCATCAAGTACAGAGATTAGATATTTGGGTGGGGATATCCAAATAAAAAATCTAAATTGCAGTGTAAAAATAAATATGTGGGCTACATGCAAAAACAGACAGTGTGTACCCTGCACAGAAACAATATAAATGTATTGGCTTTAGAGCAACATGGTTTGTTCCAGATTTACAGAAAAGTGTTTTTTTTTTTTTTTTTTTGCTTTACTTTCATATAAGAGTCTTGTTATCAGCCAGCCTGCCCTGTGCTCAGTATCTCTGTATACATTGTCTGCCCTGTGCTCAGCATCTCTGTATACATTGTCTGCCCTGTGCTCAGTATCTCTGTATACAATGTCTGCCCTGTGCTCAGTATCTCTGTATACAATGTCTGCCCTGTGCTCAGTATCTCTGTATACAATGTCTGCTATGTGCTCAGTATCTCTGTATACAATGACTGCCCTGTGCTCGGTATCTCTGTATACAATGTCTGCCCTGTGCTCAGTATCTCTGTATACAATGTCTGCCCTGTGCTCAGAAACTCAGTATACAATGCCTGCCATGTGCTCAGTATCTCTGTATACAATGACTGCCCTGTGCTCAGTATCTCTGTATACAATGACTGCCCTGTGCTCAGTATCTCTGTATACAATGTCTGCCCTGTGCTCAGTATCTCTGTATACAATGTCTGCCCTGTGCTCAGTATCTCTGTATACAATGTGCCCTGTGCTCAGTATCTCTGTATGCAATCTCTGCCATGTGCTCAGTATCTCTGCATACAATGACTGCCCTGTGCTCAGTATCTCTGTATATAATGTCTGCCATGTGCTCAGTATCTCTTTATACAATGTCTGCCATGTGCTCAGTATCTCTGTATACAATGACTGCCCTGTGCTCGGTATCTCTGTATACAATGTCTGCCCTGTGCTCAGTATCTCTGTATACAATGTCTGCCCTGTGCTCAGAAACTCAGTATACAATGCCTGCCATGTGCTCAGTATCTCTGTATACAATGACTGCCCTGTGCTCAGTATCTCTGTATACAATGTCTGCCCTGTGCTCAGTATCTCTGTATACAATGTCTGCCCTGTGCTCAGTATCTCTGTATACAATGTCTGCCCTGTGCTCAGTATCTCTGTATACAATGTGCCCTGTGCTCAGTATCTCTGTATGCAATCTCTGCCATGTGCTCAGTATCTCTGTATGCAATCTCTGCCATGTGCTCAGTATCTCTGCATACAATGACTGCCCTGTTCTCAGTATCTCTGTATATAATGTCTGCCATGTGCTCAGTATCTCTTTATACAATGTCTGCCCTGTGCTCAGTATCTCTGTATACAATGTCTGCCCTGTGCTCAGTATCTCTGTATACAATGTCTGCCATGTGCTCAGTATCTCTGTACACAATGTCTGCCATGTGCTCAGTATCTCTTTATACAATGACTGCCATGTGCTCAGTATCTCTGTACACAATTTCAGCCATGTGCTCAGTATCTCTGTATACAAGGACTGCCATGTGCTCAGTATCTCTGTATACAATGCATGCCATGTGCTCAGTATCTCTGTATTCAATGTCTGCCATGTGCTCAGTATCTCTGTATTCAATGTCTGCCCTGTGCTCAGTATCTCTGTATACAATGTCTGTCCTGTGCTCAGTATCTCTGTATGCAATCACCGCCCTGTGCTCTGTATCTCTGTATACAATGACTGCCATGTGCTCAGTATCTCTGTATACAATGCCTGCCATGTTAAATACATTTATCCATTTCTCAGACACAGATTTTCCAGTCTCTGACATCCTACGCAGGAAATGGGTCAGTCAAATCTACTAAACGTGGTGCTGGCATCTGTGCTCCTGCTGATGACTGTTTGTAAGTTTTTTTTTTTTTTTTTATAATGTTTGTATGTATTTAATGTGATAAACAGATGGGACATTCAGTTACAGGGAGATGTATCCCTTAGATCACTTGATAGCTCTTTTTATTCAGTTACAGTAACCTTTAAGTGATAACACATTTCATTAAACTGGCATACTCAGGATTCAAACACATCATCTGTTGCGTTCCAGTGAAACACACTACTCGTTGAGCTATTCATTAGATGCCAGTACACAAAACAAAACAGATAATTAAGTGCTGGCAAAATTGCCCCCCCCCCCCAACCTTCAGCGCTGTGTGGGGTTACAGGAGAGAGGAGGAGATGGAAGGGGGATGGGTGCCTGCTGCACCTCATTAATGATGTTGAAGCCCAGAGGTGCATACTGCAGCGGGTATAATTACATAATAGCTGGTACAGCTGTCATCAGCAGTAACCATAATAAGGATCTAAGAGACATCCCACATATTATGCCCAGGAAGCCGCAGAGGGCGGCCTTGTCAGGTTTGGTGCATTTAGGGCAGTGCCAGACTTGAAGCTTTGTATTTAGTGATCATTGTGTAACAGATGTGCTATAAATATATGCAGGGTTAATAAATAAAGTATTGTGTAATAATGAGAATAGTGGCTCCCAAACCATTATCTTGCCTCTGGCCCTGTGGGGTCTTATTGGGGGTCTGACATAGACCCCATCTTGTTCTGTAGATGAAGAGAAAAGTGAACTAAGATAGAGTACATTTTACTTGTGTTGTTAGTTTTGTCAATGACTAATTAATACATGTCTAACTTTTGTTACTGTCTGACTAATGCATGTCTAACTTTTGTTACTGTCTGACTAATGCATGTCTAACTTTTGTCACTGTCTCAGTACTATCACTCCTAGTACTATCACTCCCAGTAAGTACTATCGCTCCCAGTAAGTACTATCATTCCCAGTAAGTACTATCACTCCCAGTGGCTACTATAGCTCCCAGTACTATCACTCCCAGTAAGTAATATCGCTCCCAGTACTATCACTCCCAGTAAGTATTATCACTCCCAGTACTATCGCTCCCAGTAAGTATTATCACTCCCAGTACTATCACTCCCGGTAAGTTCTATCGCTCCCAGTACTATCACTCCCAGTAAGTATTATCACTCCCAGTACTATCGCTCCCAGTAAGTAATATCGCTCCCAGTACTATCACTCCCGGTAAGTTCTATCACTCCCAGTAAGTATTATCACTCCCAGTACTATCACTCCCAGTAAGTAATATTGCTCCCAGTACTTTCACTCCCAGTGGGTACTATGGCTCCCAGTACTATCACTCCCAGTAAATAATATCGCTCCGAGTACTATCACTCCCAGTAAATAATATCGCTCCCAGTACTATCACTCCCAGTGGGTACTATCGCTCCCAGTACTATCACTCCCAGTAAGTAATATCTACATTAATGTTACTACACTATCTGATTGTGCAGACGGACGGCTGATGTTTTGTGTGCGCATAGGCGCTTCTGCGCTTGTGCGTACACCTTGCACGTCCGTCCACAGCGTATATTATATGCGGAAAGCGATTGTACGGAACCATCCGAGCAGCGGGTGGAGAGGGGCGTGAAGGGCTGTTTGGGCTCATTGCCATATGCATATGTCCCGTGTTTCATGGGCGTTGCAATGAAAACGCTGGCTGTGTGCATGGAAATGCTGTCCACCCCCCACGCACGGGGCGCGGACAGCTGACATAGCCGGATGCCAGCTGCCCGCCCATATCCCTGTATTTCGCACGGACAACTGTCAGATTGGTCTGGAGCACTCGGTGCTGCCTGACTGCTCGGTCCATCATTCGATGGTTGGCGACCATCGGAGGATGGTGGAGGTTCCCAGTGAGCGATCCGTATACTAGGCGGGGTTAATACTCGCTGCTGGTCTGAAATACGCATCCAACCGAGTCAATCAGAATAAGGGCCTGTGTGATGTCCTTATAGACCCTATTGGGCAAATGCTGTACTTAAGTTTTTAAAAACAAAAATTGGTGATGTTACCCATCACAACCAATCAGATTATGTCTATCATTGAACGTGCATTATAGAAAATAAGACAGAATCTGATTGGTTGCTATGGGCAAAATCACTTCATTTCATATTTAGAATCTTTAGTAAATTTCCCCCTGTGAATCTATGTGGTTTTATGTTACTTTGCCCAGTTCTTGGAGGGCGCATGGTCTTAGAGGACATCATTCAGTAGAGATGCCATTGTTTCCATTCCCATACCAAGAATCCCTCTCTGTTCTCCTGGCCCTCCTGCAAAACTAAGTGCATAAACATGTGAGGAGATGTTGGGATTAGAGAATCAGAAAGTGAGAGATTTGATACGAAATCCCCAGTTGTTTTAAAGCGGCAATCATTTACGCTGCAATACCAGTAGATTTTGCAGTGTAAATGATTGCCGCTTTAAAAAAACTGGAGATATCTTACCAAATCTCTCACTTTTCATTTCCCCCCGAAATATCTGCAGGGAGACCCTGGTTCTGCCAATCAGAAACAACATGAACCTCTGCTCTATACAAACCTCCTCACTGCTGCTGTTCTGTTATTTTATTTTTACAGACGCAGATGAGGATTGTGGCGAGAACCAAACATATAAAACGTGTGGAACCGCCTGCCCACTATCCTGTAGCAATTACAAAGTATTGAGGGCATGTACGGATCAGTGTGTGGTCGGCTGCTTCTGCAATGCCGGTTTTTACCTGGATGCTACTGGAAAGTGTGTGGAGAAGGCGAAGTGTGATCTCTGCACTGGGAACACCATGTACTCAAGCTGCATGAAGACGTGTGGTCAAGAGAGATGCCCATCAAAATTTAAGGAATTGTATGTTTGCCCGGCAGAAGATTGCAGTGAAGGCTGCGTCTGTAAGGAGGGTTATGTGCGTCCCAGCGGAGGATCAGAGCTCTGTGTGCTGAGCACTGAATGTCCTCCAATAAAGTAAATGGTGTAAACCCAAGGCCCGTGTCTTACTGAATCCTGTGGTCTACTAATGCTTTTACTTACAGAGTGACCTTCTCAGTGGTGTGACTTGTACCGTGTTTCCCCGATAATTAGACCTACTCCGAAAATAAGCCCTACCCTAGATTTTGGACATTGGTCCAAAATAAGCCCTCCCCCGAAAATAAGCCCTATTAAAATTTGCCTAAAACGGAGTGCAGGCATTAAATTGTACCCCATCGCCACCCACGCTAACCCCCCCCCCCCCCTCACCTCTGCGTTGCTGTATCGTACAGGCTTCGACTGAAGCCGTTTTAGTTCCCGGTCCCAGGGATGCACTGCGGGCAGCGCGTGATGTCACTGCGCACATCATGCGGCTGCAGCAGGGAGCAGTGGCGCAGCCAATAAGAAGAAGTGGAAAGTTGGTGAGCAGGACTCTTAAATTAATATTGAAAGGGGAAATGGGGGCTGTTTAAAAGGAGGACTGGGGTCATTTAAAGGAGGAATGGGGGCATGTTAAAGGAGGACTGGGGTCATTGAAAGGAGGAATGGGGCTGTTTAAAAGGACTGGGGGCATGTCATTAAAGGAGGACTGGGGGCATGTTATTAATATAAGACCTACCCCGAAAATAAGCCCTATTGTCTTTTTTGCTGAGAAAAAAAAATAAGACAGTGTCTTATTATCGGGGAAACACGGTAGGTGATTGGCCCAGGTGCAAAAAAATATCATTTGGGCCCCCTTCCTCCACCCCGGGTGTGGATCAGTTGGTCACCAGCAAGTTGTTAGACAGTGATTAGGTAGACATCATTAGGTCGACATGCATTTAGGTCGACATGTGTCTAGGTCGACATGCTTTTAGGTCGACAGGGTCATTAGGTCGTAGTGGGGTTCTTCACTGGTTTTTGACCTGAATGTCGACACAGTTGACATGGACACAGGTTAAAGTGCACCCCGTCCCTCGCATGGCCATGCTTCGGGCTCGGTGCCTCGCTGCGTTCGGCACACTATTTTATTATCCCGCCACGCCCTAGTGGATGGTAGGGCATGAAATACCACCTGTCGGCTCATGTCGGCTCAAAAAACAGTGAAAAAACCACATGTCGACCTTTTGGCTGTCGACCTAATGGCCCTGTCAACCTTTTCCATGTCGACCTAGACTCATGTCGACCTTCCTGCATGTCCACCTAGACTCATGTCAACCTAAATGCATGTCAACCTAATGGTGTCGACACAACTTGCTGGTGATAGCGCCTAGATATGATTGATAACCCAAACTTATATATATTTACTTTATTACCTTTAAATATAACGGCAACGCTGAAATGATTGCACACCCACACAACCTTGTTATAAAATGTATGACGACGCTTTACCTGAAAAATAGCTTGATTACAGGTATCTGCAAATGCAGACTAACACAAGAAACATGACATTGATTAGCTAATACTTAAACAGTAATTCTAAATCAAATCAAAATGGACACTTATCAAGGACAGAGATCAGCCATGATTAAACCTCCTTCATAGTTACCTCCAGCCCCGTGCCTGCTTGTTCTTCCTCAACTGCCTTCCCACCCCCTCTTTATGCCCAATATTTATACTTTATTCAGCTCAGTTACTTCATTATTCATATGGACTAAAGTGGTGATTGGACCAGTCAGTAATAAATTAATGATATAATAATGATTCACGTCATTTAAGTCTGGTAACTAGTCAGAGAAATTTTGAGGTCTCTTTGACCTGGAGGCCTTGGGGTCTACGCATGCCTACCCCGGTATCTGGTTAGTTCTCATTACTGTAGACAAAACTGTGCAGACTGACTGTCTGCCCTCGTCTTCTGTTCTGTCAATACTGCATTCTTAGACCCAGCAAACCAAAACAATTATTCATAAGAAATCACTTCTTTCAGCAGTATTCTGAATCTGCAACCATTTTATTGTTGACAAAATGGTTGCTGCTTCTAACAAACACCTTCTGCTTAGCGCAAAGGGTAGGCCTCATACGCCGTGGCTCGTACCTTGTGCAACAAGCCACCACCACCTGCAGCAATAAATAACAATATGTATACAGAGTATAAAGCATAGAGTTTTAACACTGGTGACCCAATGACTGTATCCCTCCACCCCAAACCAAGTTCACAATATGCAACATGGGTGACAGGAAGAGGCAGAGGGTGACAGGAAGAGGCAGACGGTGACAGGTTGAGGCAGGAGGAGGCAGAGTGGGGCAGGGAGAGGCAGGGGGTGACAAGAAGAGGCAGGGGTGATTGTGGGAGGCAGAGGGTGACTGTGGGAGGCAGAGGGTGACAGAGATAAACTGGGTGACAGGGAGAGGCAAAGGGTGACAGGGAGAGGAATAGGGTGAGAGGGAAAGGCTGAAGGTAACAGGGAGAAGTAGAGGGTGACGGGGAGGCAGAAGGTGACAGGGAGAAGCAGTAGGGTGACAGGGAGAGGCAGAGGGTGACAGGGAGAAGCAGTAGGGTAACAGGGAGAGGCAGAGGGTGAAAGGGGAAATCAGTGGGTGACAGGAAGAGGGTGACAGGGGTAGCAGTGTGCCCCTTAGTCCTCAGGGACCCCGTTGCACTGCTCCTGATGCACCAATGGTAGTTCCAGCTCCGGACCTTCTATCTTATTGCTCACAATGGTCAGGCCTCTCATGTGCTGCCAGTAAGTACTGCAGAGTACAGGCCCAGCTCAGGACACAACTGTCTGCATCAGATCATTGGTTGTAGTTTTGCGATTACTCAGTTGCACGCCGGAAACCCTCCCAGCAATGTCATGGCAAATACATGAAATCACATCACTATTGTACAAGCACTCGCACATTAACAGTAGCCCCCTGGCTGTGCAAACTAGCTGCGAAGCCAGTCGCTGAGGCAGACATGTTTCAGGTCGCAGCCAACTGGTCCAGACACAGCTCTTAGGATCTAAATAATAAGTTGAAGAGTGTGTGTGCGTGCGTGTGTGCGTGCGTGTCTGTTGCATTGCAGACACACCGTGACTCTCAGAGCCACTAAATTCAGCATCAAGATACCTCTGGACCCTGTGGTGTGCACCTCGAAGCCATTTTGGGGAAATTCCACTTAGAAATTTAAAAAAACACCAAGTTTTAATTTGCCTTCATTGATGACCTGGGAAAAAGATTGACGATCTGGGAAACTGTTGTCGAAGGAACAAGTCTAGCATATACCTCCATACCTGATTTCATTGCTGTCATTGAGTATGAATGACACATTCTAACATTATGGTGAAGGCTTTAAACAATTAGGAATAATTGAGGATATACATAGACCACACATAACACACACATGTACACATTGTACACGCACACACACAGTACACCACATATGCACACAACACACACATATATACGTAGCGCACATCACATACTTACACATTGGACAGATACACACAACAAAACACACACATAACACACCACATGCATTACAACAAAAACCCATATACACTACAACACACACCCAAAAACAGTACAACAAACACACAAAACACACACACTTAAACATTGTGCAGATACAGAAGCACACAGAACACAAACACTTAAGCATTGACAGGATACGCACAGCACACTACACACACACACACATATATATGTAGCTCACCTCACATTCGGCAGATACACATAACACAACACACACACATAACACACCACTCACAGTACAACACGCACACACATTCACAAAAACACACACCCAAAAACAGTACAATACACAGAACACAGATACACACAGCACACTACAAACACACACACATTTATACATAGCACACCTTACACACTTACACATTGGGCAGATACACACAACACACACATAACATACCTCCAACAGCACAACACACACCCACATTCACCACACACACCCAAAAAACAGTACAACACACAAAACACACACTTAAATACTGCACAGATACACAAAGGCACAACACACACATACACATCCTGTATATACATAGCAAACCTCACGCACTTACGCATTGGACAGATACATACAACACAACACACACAACCACATACACTACAACACACACACAAAAACAGTACAACACACACAAACACATAAAAAAAGAATTTGACGTTTATTTAACAGTCTGTACCAGCAAATAAAAACTGTACCTAATGTACCATTTTTTTATTTTTCCCATATCCGTCTCTGCGCTCCACGGCCAGTTGTACTGAGAAATCTTTGTCCTGCCCAATGCACCCATTGATCAATACAAAGTGGGTACACTGCACTCACCCTGTTAGTCAGTTGGATATCAGGCACTGCTCTGCCTTAAGGGTTTCCCAGACTCTTTTGGCTCATAGATAATGTTTGGTCGATGGGCATGAGCGCTGCATGCATTTGTTTAAATGTTATGAGTGTAAGAAGTTAAAGAATAAGACTGAGATGAAGAGTTGTCACGTTATAGTGTACAATTTACTCAATAAATCGTGGGTACTTATGTAGTATCTGGACGCCCGATTATCGTATCGCATCCGACCAAATCGCATGCGATGCCATGCGATGCCATGCGATGGACCCGATTTTCCATAGGATTCTATGGGAAAAAGGGTCCTTTTCATTTCCCCACTATCCAACTATGCATGGAGTTGGATATAAACCTGTGGCGAGCGTAGCGAGCCACCGAGCCCGAAGCGTGGCGAGCGCAGCGAACCCCGCGAGGGGACGCGGATTCGTTAAAAAGTATTCCACATCCCCTCGCGGGGCTCGCTGCGCTCGCCACGCTTCGGGCTCGGTGGCTCGCTACGCTCGCCACAGGTTTATATCCAACTCCATTCGTAGTTGGTTGGATAGTGGGGAAATGAAAAGGCCCCTTTTCCCATAGAATCCTATGTTAAAATGGACTCAGTCCATTTTAACATTGAATCCTATGGAAAAATCGGGTCCATCGCATCGCATCGCGGCTGACAATCTCCCACTGAGCGGCAGGTGATCAGCATCGGAAACACAGCCCGTATGCTGCACCTGACTGACTCGGGGAAGTAGTCTGAGCCGGTACACATCCCTCGCCCACAAATTGGGGCTGTGGAACAGTACACACTGCCAGATATTGTACCAATCCATTGTGCCTGCTCACGTCACTGCAAACCCCTCATTAAATCTCCACTGATGATAAACCACAAATCATTATTGTTCATGAGGAGGCTGCAGCCAAAATACATATATATATATATATATATATATATATATATATATATATATATATATGTTTTAGAGACTTTGAGTAGCGTGTGCTGTTTAAGAAGAACCAACTTATTTCAGGGAGATAGTGCAGCAGGGGAACCCCTGTGTGAGGATCGAGTATCCTTTTTAATACGTTTGTCCGTGTCAATTTGTGTATATTTTATGTCAATATTTCGCAACATTTTATAAAGAAATCAATAAAGGTTACATTTTATGTGAAATTCACCTCCTGTGCACCACACAGTGACACACTTTCCTTTTTTCTCTTTAATTGCCTTGTATTGTGTCCGTGGTAGCACCCCCTCCCGTAATTAATTACAGTGATTATCCTATTAGAGGGGTTTCCTATCATATTTAATCAATACACCTTCAGTGCGACTGGCACATCTCCGTTTTTTGGTTATTTATAGTTAATGTTTCTCTCGTCTTCCTGGGCTCCTTAGTCTGTGCCGCCTAGTTACCTTCATTTGGTGTTCCCAGAACCAATAGGGAGAAAGTGGTATTATGGATGGTGGTATAAGGACCACAGGTGCACAGAGTTTCCAAGTAAAAAATAATTTATTAAACAAAATCAGACACAACATCATAATAAGATTCAAAATGGACCCAAAATATTTTCAATAATCACATAAAAAGTCCATGTAGGTGTAAGGAGCTGGAAGAGGTTACCTTACCCAGACAAGGTATTGGAGCCATATTGCAGAGTAATATGCACCCTGCAGGCTCCAAAAGACAAATTTATCAAACAATATTTTCTTCTAAATCCCCGAAAACACCCATTTTCAGAGGTTAGCCGCAAATATTAAGTATCACCACAATGTACCAAAGGGTGACCATAGCAGCAAGAATCTCCGATCCCTGTTGCGATTCTCCCTGCACCACAGCCGGCTGCATCCCCCATAGGTTTCTATGGGGATACGATGCTGCCCGGTGTATCAACGGCCAGTCCAGCTCTGCATCCCTGGGCTATCACCATTCTGGGGCAGTGCTGTCAGCGGGGTTGACGGGGGGTCAGCACTAACCACGTATACGCAGACCCCCCCGGCTTCTGGCTGAGCGCATCGCAGTGACGGGCTCCTTTCTGAGCCATGTCCCTGTAAGTGGGGGATGATAAATACCACCATTAGTATTACACTTTACAATGCGATCCTAGGTGATAATAAAATGGGCCCCCTAGGCTTGGCAGGTCCTGGCTATCGGCACTTTTGTGGACCAGGATCTGTTTAATAAATGTATGTTTACGTGGAAACAAGAAGAAAAACGAATAGCAGCGCTAATGTTATGTTACTAAAACCAATTGGACTGGTTTCACAATATAAAACACAATTTATTACACATACAGTGATCACATCAAATTATAAAATAAAATCAATGTAAAAAATAAGCCGTATTCTTATATTGCTATGTGTGCTGAAAAGTAATGTTCATAAAACACTGATAGGGGCTAGTGCGCTAGACTGAGTCCCATGATTCCTGGTGTAATGGAATAATATAATATATTTGTGGGGTCTGTCCGTTCCTATTGCGCCCTTTGGGGTGCTCCCAAAAAATAGAATAGGGGGATGTTTGTTTTACCGTCCACTCTTGGGGCACAGTCCTGTGCAGTTGGTGGCCTCCTCAGCGGTATGTAGGCTGGTCCAAGGTTAAGCCTTCAGGGGGCCCAGGGCACTTTAGACAATGGGGCCCCCTTGCACTTGTCATTACTGGCCTCAAACGGCATGGGAGAATATTACACTGTCAAAACACAGAGTAAAGGCAATATACACGGCCAATGGGTAACGGCGGGGGGGGGGGGGGGGTATATAGATATATCTATCACATGAAAAGCCTGTTGTTCCTTATTCTGTAGGACTGTAGGAGACCTCACAGTCCCAGTGCTGCCTCTGATTAAAAACCCTCCCATGACTAGGCTGCTGCTGCTTTCCTCCATGGGCCTGAGAAGCATGTAATGAGCTCCACCAATTAGAGCTCAGCACAAACCTCTCAGCCTCTGCCCTCTTGTGCATGGGACTTAGTCAACTTCCAGTTATACACTGCACAAGTGTGCAGTCAGTGTGGCTTGGCACTTAATGCTCAGCACCATTAATCATTGTCACATTGGCAGATAGGTGAAGCTGCAGCACTACCCCACTGCCATGCACACAACCTTTAGCTAAAAAAATATTAATAACAAAAAAAAAAGTGCCAACCACAGGGTACCCCTAGCTGGAGGCGGCCCATGTGTACTGACCCCTTTTGTCCCTGCTTTAATCTGGCCCTGATACCACTAATTCCAACTGACCTACCATCTGAATTCCAGCGCTTACAATTTCCTGTCCACCTGGCCTTTGCTATTATGATCAACAACGCCCAGGGAGAATCACTACAGGTGGCAGGCATCAATCTTGATAGCCCATGTTTCTCTTCACATAAATGTACCAGGGGAAAAAACGTCAATGTCGGGTACCACAAGGCTTCACAATAAATACCTATGGCTGAAGAGAAGGAAATCTGGGAATCCATCTTGTGACGTAAAAGTGATCAAGAAGGATGTTTTACTGTCAGAATGTATAGTTCAAAAATTGTATATGCTGAAAATAAAAATAAAATTTGACAAACAAGGATACAAAATGTCAAAAATAAAAAATAAGAATGCTAAAAAAAAACAAATTGACAAAGTGCAAAAAAATACAAAAAAATACAAACTTTCAAAAATAATTAAAAAAATTACAAACTTCCAAAAATACCACAATTTTGTTTTACAAAATGCTACAGATACAGAAAAAAGGCAAAAGCATTGCATCATCCCCCCTCCCCCAAATAAAATAAATAAATATTGAAAAAAAGATTGCTGCTCAGAGAAAGTCTTGGGATTATGGCTACTGATGAACCCCAATATAAAAACACAATAGGCAGCCACCTCCAGGGTCTGAACTGTCAAGCTTAAAATAATAAGGATAAAGCTCAAGTAATGCTTATTGCACAACCAAACCCAAGCAACGCCGGGTACGTCAGCTAGTACATAATAAAGGTGCAGTGTGTGCCCCAAAGAATGGGTGTGGTTTCACAAGGAGGGCCATGGCCACACAATGGTATCCCCAAGTCAAATTACACCACACTGTAGCACAATCTTATTCATATTACACCACACATTGGGCCTTATTTTAGTTGCACACAAAGTACATGGCACAGATGGACACACTAGATCAGGGGTGGCCAACCCACCTGAGACAAACAGCCCAAAAAAATTTCTGTAAATACAAAGAGCCGCAACCATTCAAAAATGGGTGTGGCCTAGCTCCCAGAAAGCCACTCCCCATATATAAATGGGTTGTGGCCTATATACAGATCGAGTCAGTTTCATCTATCCAATGTCAATAATAATAATAATAATAGTAATAAGAATAAGAATAAATCATATTTAGTGAAATACATGATACATAGACCTGTACATATTATAATGTATTACATATGAATATATCTATCTACTTACATGCACCCGGGTTCAGCCCCTGTGGCACTGCTGGTATTTGGGGTTTCCTTCTTCTGTGACCCCCGGTGCTGTAAATTGCGCTGTTGCATTGCACATCACTTTACTGCAACAGGAAGCTCAGAGACCCAGCGCCTCTCACCATAGCAGCGATCACCTGACCCAAGGGAGGTGATCATGAATTTTTTTTTTACACACTAAATGGACACACAACACACAGCTCTGATCACACTGGCCGGGTCCATAGGACACACACAGCTCTGATCACACTGGCCGGGTCCATCATACACACACAGCTGATCACACTGGCCGGGTCCATAGGACACACACAGCTGATCACACTGGCCGGGTCCATCAGACACATACAGCTGATCACACTGGCCGGGTCCATAGGACACACAGCTGATCACACTGGCCGGGTCCATCACACACACACAGCTCTGATCACACTGGCCGGGTCCATCATACACACACAGCGGATCACACTGGCCGGGTCCATCACGCACACACACAGCTGATCACACTGGCCGGGTCCATCATACACACACAGCTGATCACACTGGCCGGGTCCATCAGACACACACAGCTGATCACACTGGCCGGGTCCATCACACACACTCAGCTCTGATCACACTGGCCGGGTCCATCATACACACAAAGCTGATCACACTGGCCAGGTCCATCGGTCACACACAGCTGATCACACTAGCCGGGTCCATCACACACACACAGCTGATCACACTGGTCAGGTCCATCGGTCACAAACAGCTGATCACACTGGCCGGGTCCATCAGACACACACAGATGATCACACTGGCCGGGTCCATCAGACACACACAGCTGATCACACTGGCTGGGTCCATCACACACACACAGCTGATCACACTGGCCAGGTCCATCGGTCACACACAGCTGATCACACTGGCCGGGTCCATCAGACAAACACACAGATGATCACACTGGCCGGGTCCATCGGACACACAACACACAGCTGGCCATGTCCATCGGTCACACACAGCTGATCACACTGGCCGGGTCCATCACACACACAGCTCTGATCACACTGGCCGGGTCCATCAGACACACACAGCTCTGACCACACTGGCTGGGTCCATCAGACACACACACAGCTGATCACACTGCCCGGGTCCATCAGACACACACAGCTGATCACACTGGCTGGGTCCATCAGACAAACAACACACAGCTGATCACACTGGCCAGGTCCATCGGTCAGTGTCACAAACAGCTGATCACACTGGCTGGGTCCATCACACACACAGCTCTGATCACACCAGCTGGGTCCATCAGACACGCACACACACAGCTGATCACACTGGCCGGGTCCATCATACACACACAGCTGATCACACTGGCCGGGTCCATCACGCACACACACAGCTGATCACACTGGCCGTTTCCATCAGACACACACAGCTGATCACACTGGCCGGGTCCATCACACACACTCAGCTCTGATCACACTGGCCAGGTCCATCATACACACACAGCTGATCACACTGGTCGGGTCCATCAGACACACACAGCTGATCACACTGGCCAGGTCCATCGGTCACACACAGCTGATCACACTGGCCGGGTCCATCACACACACAGCTGATCACACAGGCCGGGTCCATCACACACACACAGCTGATCACACTGGCCGGGTCCATCACACACACACAGCTGATCACACTGGCCGGGTCCATCACACACACACAGCTGATCACACTGGCTGGGTCCATCGGTCACACACAGCTGATCACACTGGCCAGGTCCATCGGTCACACACAGCTGATCACACTGGCCGGGTCCATCACACACACACACAGCTGATCACACTGGCCGGGTCCATCACACACACACAGCTGATCACACTGGCTGGGTCCATCGGTCACACACAGCTGATCACACTGGCCGGGTCCATCGGTCACACACAGCTGATCACACTGCCGGGTCCATCACACACACAGCTGATCACACTGGCCGGGTCCATCAGACACACCTAGCTGATCACACTGGCTGGGTCCATCACACACACACAGCTGATCACACTGGCCAGGTCCATCGGTCACACAAAGCTGATCACACTGGCCGGGTCCATCAGACACACACAGATGATCACACTGGCCGGGTCCATCAGACAAACACAAAGCTGATCACACTGGCCAGGTCCATCGGTCACACACAGCTGATCACACTAGCCGGGTCCATCACACACACACAGCTGATCATACTGGTCAGGTCCATCGGTCACAAACAGCTGATCACACTGGCCGGGTCCATCAGACACACACAGATGATCACACTGGCCGGGTCCATCAGACACACACAGCTGAACACACTGGCTGGGTCCATCACACACACACAGCTGATCACACTGGCCAGGTCCATCGGTCACACACAGCTGATCACACTGGCCGGGTCCATCAGACAAACACACAGATGATCACACTGGCCGGGTCCATCGGACACACAACACACAGCTGGCCATGTCCATCGGTCACACACAGCTGATCACACTGGCCGGGTCCATCACACACACTCAGCTCTGATCACACTGGTCGGGTCCATCAGACACACACAGCTGATCACACTGGCCAGGTCCATCGGTCACACACAGCTGATCACACTGGCCGGGTCCATCACACACACAGCTGATCACACTGGCCGGGTCCATCACACACACACAGCTGATCACACTGGCCGGGTCCATCACACACACACAGCTGATCACACTGGCCGGGTCCATCACACACACACAGCTGATCACACTGGCTGGGTCCATCGGTCACACACAGCTGATCACACTGGCCAGGTCCATCGGTCACACACAGCTGATCACACTGGCCGGGTCCATCACACACACACACAGCTGATCACACTGGCCGGGTCCATCACACACACACAGCTGATCACACTGGCTGGGTCCATCGGTCACACACAGCTGATCACACTGGCCGGGTCCATCGGTCACACACAGCTGATCACACTGGCCGGGTCCATCACACACACAGCTGATCACACTGGCCGGGTCCATCAGACACACCTAGCTGATCACACTGGCTGGGTCCATCACACACACACAGCTGATCACACTGGCCAGGTCCATCGGTCACACAAAGCTGATCACACTGGCCGGGTCCATCAGACACACACAGATGATCACACTGGCCGGGTCCATCAGACAAACACAAAGCTGATCACACTGGCCAGGTCCATCGGTCACACACAGCTGATCACACTAGCCGGGTCCATCACACACACACAGCTGATCACACTGGTCAGGTCCATCGGTCACAAACAGCTGATCACACTGGCCGGGTCCATCAGACACACACAGATGATCACACTGGCCGGGTCCATCAGACACACACAGCTGATCACACTGGCTGGGTCCATCACACACACACAGCTGATCACACTGGCCAGGTCCATCGGTCACACACAGCTGATCACACTGGCCAGGTCCATCAGACACACAGATGATCACACTGGCCGGGTCCATCAGACAAACACACAGCTGATCACACTGGCCGGGTCCATCGGACACACAACACACAGCTGGCCATGTCCATCGGTCACACACAGCTGATCACACTGGCCGGGTCCATCACACACACAGCTCTGATCACACTGGCCGGGTCCATCAGACACACACAGCTCTGACCACACTGGCTGGGTCCATCAGACACACACACAGCTGATCACACTGCCCGGGTCCATCAGACACACACAGCTGATCACACTGGCTGGGTCCATCGGACACACAACACACAGCTGATCACACTGGCCAGGTCCATCGGTCAGTGTCACACACAGCTGATCACACTGGCTTGGTCCATCACACACACAGCTCTGATCACACCAGCTGGGTCCATCAGACACACACACACACACAGCTGATCACACTGGCCGGGTCCATCATACACACACAGCTGATCACACTGGCTGGGTCCATCAGACACACACAGCTCTGATCACACTGGCCGGGTCCATTGGACACACTGTTGAACACACTGTCCAGGTCCATCATACACACACAGCTGATCACACTGGCTGGGTCCATCAGACACACACAGCTGATCACACTGGCCGAGTCCATAGGACACACACAGCTGATCACACTGGCCGGGTCCATCAGACACACACAGCTGATCACACTGGCCGAGTCCAGTGTTGATATTTTAATTAATGATGAAAATACCTTCAAAACAACATCAATGCTTCTAGGTGCACATGCACAAGTCAGGGATTACGTAGGATTATAGGCAGGTGTGTGATTATCCTGTCATACCAAACAGATGCAATAAACAAAAAGGTGGAGAGACTGCGCTAGTTGAAAGTATTTGTACACACCATGGATGGTTACACATGCAAAATGACTGAATGGGGACTGTTTCAATTTATAAAAGTAACAAATATTGGTACTTGTGAGTTATCCGGGCTGCCGATTTTTTTATTGTATGCCTTAAGTTAAGGCATACAATCAGATGCGATGCGATGCGATATCGCATCGCATCGCATGCGACCATCGGATGCGATGACCCGATTTTTCCATAGGAATCAATGTTAAAATGGACTGAGTCCATTTTAACATGGAATTCAATGGGAAAAAGGGGTCCTTTTCATACCCCTACTATCCAAGTGGGCATGGAGTTGGATATAAACCTGTGGCGAGCGTAGCGAGCCACCGAGCCCGAAGCGTGGCGAGCGAAGCGAGCCCCGCGAGGGGACGGTATTCTGTGTCCCCTCGCGGGGCTCGCTACGCTCGCCACGCTTCGGGCTCGGTGGCTCGCTACGCTCGCCGCAGGTTTATATCCAACTCCATGCCCACTTGGATAGTAGGGGTATGAAAAGGACCCCTTTTTCCCATTGAATTCCATGTTAAAATGGACTCAGTCCATTTTAACATTGATTCCTATGGAAAAATCGGGTCATCGCATCGCATCGCATCCGATGGTCGCATGCGATGCGATGCGATGTGCCCGATCCGACCCGATTTAGAATTCGGCAGCCCGGATAACTCACAAGTACCCAAATATTTTATATTTGCAATGGTAAATTAAATTCAGCTAGTTGGGCACCTATGCCTAAATAGAATATAACTAACAATACATTTCTATAAAATATTTTGGTACTTATATGTTAGTTGGGCGCCCACTAAGCTATTTGCTTAGTGGGCTATTCTGCGTATGGAAATCGCATCGCATCGCATGTCCACTTTTAGTGTCACACGATGCGTGCAATGCAATATTACTAATTAATGTCTTTTTTTGCCGGTCTTATTTTTCCCGCTCTTATCGCATCGTATTGTTCCTCACACATTTTCTGACACTAAAACTTGTAATGCGATGCAATGCGATAATACAAAATAATTGATTCCCTGCTATTTTTTGCGGCCTGATCGCATAATATCGCATCGCATCGTGCGGTACAATGCGATGCAATGCGATAAGGCCGCAAAAAATAGCAGGGAATCAATTATTTTGTATTATCGCATCGCATTACAAGTTTTAGTGTCAGTAAATGTGTGAGGAACAATGCAATGCCATGCGATAAGAGCGGGAAAAATAAGACATTAATTAGTAATATCGCAACGCACGCATAGTGTGACACTAAAAGTGGACATGCGATGCGATGTCACAATGTGATGCGATAGTGACAATTGTAGGTACCCCCCTATTATCCATACCACCCCATACTAACCCCCCAGTATCCACACCACCCCATAGCGTTGCAAGCGCAGCGTTACCCCACTATCCACGCCACCCCTTCACCGCTCATCGCCGACATAATTATCGCATATGCTGTAACATATGCGATAATTATGGCAAAGGACAGGTCTTGCGTTAAGAGCTGTCCTTTGCGGTGAGAGTCAGCAGCTCCCCCCCTCCCTCCCTTACCCGGAGCTGCTGCAGCTGCGCTGGGCTCTCCTCCTCCCTGCACCTGGAAGAGGACCATAGTGCAGGGAGGAGGAGGTCACAGGTCCGGGCAGCATAGCTCTGTGCTGCCCGGACACAGGTATGGGGGGGGGTTGGTGTGGGGGGGAGGGGCGGCGGTGGGGCGCTGTGGGGCGGCGGTGGGTCGCGTTAGAAGCCCATAGGCTTCTATGGGGCATCGCCACATTTTTCTGGCGATGCCCCCCGTCGTGGTAACCCGGCGGGGGATGCTTAGAGCATGCTAAGAGCATCCCAAAATGCGATAAAAACCCTGATAACTGGGGTTTTACTGCATTTTTAGTTTGGAGAATCTCCCCCTATGTTTTAACTACACCTGCTCAATCAGAATGGCTCAACACATCCCACATCCTGAGTTACACCTGTCTAATCAAATTGGACCAATGGAGTGATCTAAGCAACTGGAAACTGGGTACTGTATATCAATGCATTCAGCACAAATGAAAAATATTATTTGAAAAAGCCTTTTTGGAGGGCGAAACGCGTTAGTAAGGACTTCGCAGCCAACTGCCCTTTGCATCTACCAGTCCGGAACCACCTGATGTCAACTGCTATTTGGCTTTTTATTCATTTTTACATCCACGGTGTCAGCCATCCAGCCGTTCCAGCCATAACTTGACGTCTCCCAGGAGTCATGACAGCGTGAGTGTGAGATGCGCTGCCGCACCACATGACCGCCAGCCACCAGCCAGTGGCGTAACTATAGTCTCGCAGCCCCCGCGGTGGCGGGGAGGCGCTAGGCAGGTGTGGGCGCCTGGGGGGTCTGCGGGACTATAGTTACCACCTGGTCCCGGCTCCCGACTCCTGCCCTCCCCCTCCTTACCCCATTGCCGCCGGCGCCGCTGCCTCTAACCCGACACGCAGATCTGTGTCGGGTGACGGGCGGTCCCCGGCTCCGGCTGCAGTGCTAATATAATAAGAGACACTCCGAAAATGGCTGCCCCCATAATGCTGTATGGCGGCAGCCATTTTCCGAGTGTCTGTTATTATATTAGCACTGCAGCCGGAGCCGGGGACCGCCCGTCACCCGACACAGATCTGCGTGTCGGGTTAGAGGCAGAAGCGCCGGCGGCAATGGGGACGGGTAAGGAGGGGTTAATATTTCTGGGGGGGGGGGGGGGGGGCGCCCAAAATGTCCGGCGGGGTGGCGCAAAAAAAGTAGTACAGTTTGGCTGACCATGCATCATATGGAATATAATTACATATGGCAAGTGTTGTAATATACCTTTTAATGTTGACACATTGTGGTTCTTTTTATTAGAAACTGGACTAAAAGTGCAATATTCAGATTCAAAGTTTTATATTTATTTTCTATAACAGAAAAATGTTTTATATACATGTATTGGGAGTTATATTCTATTTAGGCATAGGTGGCACCCTAGTTTAATTTAATTTACCATTGCAAAAATAAAATATTTGTTACTTTTATAAATTTTGCCTGTGTATCCATCCATGGTGTGTACAAATACTTCCATCTAGCACAGTCTCTCCACCTTTTGGTTTATTGAATTTTTATATACTGAGTCCAGGATTTCTTTCTGGATTGAGATATAGTTTACTTGTACATACACTTGTACATATAGAGAACTGCAGCTCGTGTATATACAATACAAATAAAATAATTATATAATCATATATATATATATATATAGGGTTTATTAGCGCCCAGTCGGCCACTATTTTATAGTGGCCTAACAACAGGTGATAATGATCATCATTGAAAGAGAAACAGCTGTGTAGGAGAGAAAAAAAAACTGGGTGAGAAACAGCCAAACTCTGCTACAAAGGTGAGGGTGTGGAGGACAGTCTCACGTCACAGGTCATACACCATGGTAAGCCTGAGCACCGCAGCAAGACACAAGGTAGATATACTGCATCCACAAGGTCTCTCCCAGGCAAACAATTCAAAGCACAATGGGGTTTCACATCAGCCTTCACCAGTTGGTCTCATCTCACAGTCCACCAGCAGTAATGGTTTCCCCACTTGTGGTGATAAGTTTCCAAAGCCTAAATATTTGCAATTACATACGCAGCCTAGTGAACAGCTCTGAAAAGGCCCTATATCTTGTGTTGGACTATTATCTTCCCGTGTCGGTAATGTGGAAGAAGCACATAGGGGGTTATTCTAGTTCACTCTTTCTGACAAATTCCTTCTTAGCTGGACAAAACCATGTGCACTGCAGGGGGGCAGATGTAACTTGTGCAGATATAATTAGATTTAGGTGGGGTTTTACTTCAAAGTGAGATCTATATTGCAGTGTAAAAATAAAGCAGTCAATATTTATCCTGCACAGAATCAAAATAACTCACCCAAATCTTATACCACTTTCACATCGCCGACACGTTTTAAAAACCGGTATTTAAAACGGTAATTAAAACAGGTCAGAGCCTTAACATTGCCGCAGATTACCGTTTTAAATACCGGTTTATACCCCTTTCACATCGCACTTTTAAAACGGTAAATTGCCGTTTTTTTTTTCCCTTTTTTAAAACGTTTAAGCCTGCACTGTGAATGCATAGCATTGTACACATTCACATTGCACAAAAAACGGCAAGGAACTGTGTAGGACTCTGCTTTTTACACGGTTCGAAATGCCAGTTAACTTTAAACGGTAAATCGGCTGTGGTGCATTCACAGTGCAGGCTTAAACGTTTTAAAAAGGGAAAAAAACGGCAATTTACCGTTTTAAAAGTGCGATGTGAAAGGGGTATAATTCTCTCTGCACATTTTACATTTGCCCCCCCCCTGCAGTGCATATGGTTTTGTCCATCTAAGAAGGATTTTGTCAGAACGACTGAACTAGAATAAGGCCCATAGTGTTCCTGTTTGTTCCTTTTGTTACATAATAGAGTTGAGTTCTATAATTATCACTAACTGGAAGCAGCATCTCAGACTGGCAAACACAGGACAGGATCATCCAGTAGTTTATTTGAACTTCATCAGACAATTAGACAATGTCAATATTGAGTAAGGGAGAGGACAGGAGACGGAATTTACTTCCCTCTAAAATCTGTTCTCCAAATGTCAGTCCATAATGACAGGGGATCAGCCCAAAGTTACCAAGCTGCTGTGTTAGGGGACAAAAATGTCAGATACATATTTGGTAATGAAAGCTGAGGATTATGTGTAAGGGTCTAAACCATGGCTCTCTAGTCACAGTGAGCTCACCTGCGAGAAATAATCTGTGTTTATAGTTTCTTTTTTTTTTTATTAAAAAAATCAATCTCTTAAATTTATTTAATCACACTACAAAAATTGCTCCTCTACAGAGCACTTGGATTATACCTGTGCAATGACATTGACACTGACGCCGGGCACAGCCGCAGCGGGCAAGCAGGGCGGGGGAGCCGGCGGCAGAGCTCCGGTGACATGTCGCCGCCCGGAGCTTGTGCTCCGCCGGCTCCGCCGTAGCTACGCCTCTGGTGCCGTGCATTCCACAGTGCATTGCAGTAGCAAAAGACAGCAGCCAGAAAGGACGCAGCCACATGCGGACAGTGCACACAGGCTCTGGGCACCCCTGCTACCTGGCAGTCCACAGGTGGACCTGGCACAACCCTATCTGGCACTAGGAAGCAGCTGGAGCTGCTGCCTGTGGGGGGGGGATCAGCTAACACTCACCAAGTCCCATCACGCCTGCCAGCTACTGTCTGCCCACTCCAGGTCTCCACCGGCGGCAGCGCAGTGCAGTGCTGGAGCGGCTCCTGCCCTTAGTGCCTCCACTGGATGTTCGGCGGGAGGGATGTTTGCCACACAATCGCTGCTGCCCGGGGGAGGTGTCCGCTGGTGCTGCTGCCCGGGGGAGGGGGTGCTGGCGCTGCTCCGCGGGATTTGGTGGTGGCACTGCTGCCCGGGGGGGGGGAGCGTGCGCTGCTAACACTCACCGAGTCCCATCACGTCTGCACCTGCCAGTGCCACTGCTACCACTGTGAAGCAGCTCCTTAACGCCGGGCCGGGGAGACATCCTGTGGGAACTGTCTGCCCGCTCCAGGTCCCCGCCGGCGGCAGCATAGGACTGGGCTGCCGGCCATGGTAGCACAGTCAGCGGCCCAGCCAGGTGGAAATCTGTCCGGCCTGCCGGGAAATGGCCGGGTTTCCCGGCGGGCCAATCCGCCCCTGGAAGCAGCGCTGACAGGCAGTAGTGGGACCAAGAGCTTAAAGGAGGAGGGTGCGTGATGTGACTCCCACTCCAGTGACTCCACTTTTTTTAGGGATATATACCCTACCTACAGAAATCATAATTGGATGCAGGAACAATTAATTTTTTTTTTTTTTGTTTTGTTTACGGTGGGCTGGGGGAGCTGATGGGAGAAGCTGCACATTTCTTTACTGCTACGTGTCCTTGAGCACTGAATATAACTTTTTGAAAAAATATTTTACAAAATAAACCAGCCAACATTTTTCAATGCTAACTTGTCCTTTTAATTTTTATTTTAAATCATTGAGGGAAGGTTGGCTTGTAGTTTATCAGTCCTAAAATGGACATTTTTAATGTCATCCATAGGGAAAAGCAGGGCTGACCCAGGTTCAGTGTAAATGGTGCAGACCCAGGTTGAAGGGCTGTGTAAAATGGTGTATAAAGCTGGGTCCAACCCTGGAAACTCCCGTGTTCAAAGACCAGGGTCCGACCAGGGATTTTGGTGTAAATGGGCTGTGAGTGTCATGATATTTAGTGGACGTCCTGTAGTTATCAAAATTGCAAAAATCTGGAACATAGTGTGTATCTGGGTTATGTACTTTAATGATGTCACAGTGCGGCCGTCATAGAACTAACACTATAATAATTAGTGTATAATCTAGGAGACGCCCAGAGCTCAATATAAACCACTAAGGATAATGCACTGGACCCGCCCATAACATGGGCACACCCACACCCCGAAGTCCTATATAATTCTGTACCACAGTCATACCACAGCCACCTGTTCCTGGTATTAGTGCGAATATTGCTGTGACTACGTTCCTCATATAAAGAAGTGGTAACTATAATCTTGCTACTCACTTGCTGGTATTTGCATAAAGCTGCATCTATTATACCTGAGCTGCTGAATTAACATCTAACGCAGGGGTGTCCAAACTTTTTGCGACGAGGGCCAGATTTGGTGAAGTGTAAATGTGTGGGGGCCGACCATTCAGCCTGACATTCTTTGAATCATTAATCACATCAGAATGGTCCCCCACTCTGCCCCATTCACTCTATGTCCCCCAGCCTGCCCCTTCACTGTATTTCCCCCAGCCTGCCCCCTCCTTCACTGTATGTCCCCTATTCACTGTATGTTCCCCACTCTGCACCCATTCACTGTGTCTCCCAGCCTGCCCCACTTCTCTTAATGTCCATCAGTGCCTCCATTAATTGTATGTCCCCAAGCCTGACCCTCCTTCACTGTATGACTCCCATTCACTATGTACCCCACTCTGCCCCCATTCACTGTATGTTTCACAGCCCCTTGTGTGAGCCAGAGGAAGGAGAGGCAAAGCAGGCACTGCAAGGACAGGAGATGCTTGGGCTCCCACTGCTGCCCCCCTCCCCAAACACTGCTGTCACTGTGATTGTGGAGTAGGGTGACATACCATTGCAGCAGCAGGGGTAGGATACCAAACACATCTGACTGTGGTGGCCGCCACCTCCTCACTGCAGCAGATAACAAGGTAAAGGCACACTCGCCAGGGCCAAACCTTTAGTGTCCTGTGCTGTTCTTCCCACGTCTGATGTTCCGCCCGCTTTCAGTTGGAGGCTGCGGGCCACTTGAAATGACAGCCCGGGCCGCAATTGGCCCCCGGGCCTTACTTTGGGCATGCCTGATCTAACGGCTTTTTGTCCTGTCACTGTGCTTATTAACAAACCTTCAAGCCTGCTGCAAGAACTGCCTCTTACTTACCATACAAGTAATCGCTACATTATTACAATATTTCTGGGAGCTTGTTTTCAATAACGAATGATGCTACAATTGTTCCAGCCTCAATTAGCTGAACTTACAAAAAATTACAACAATTGTTCCTTTTTGCTTATGAGACTCTGTATTAAATGCATAGCCACAAACTTTTGTATGTTCCTAGTACTTTCATGCTGCTTTCACACCGCAAAACCTGCTTAGACCAGGTATTTAAACGTTTTTTAAAACGGGTCAGAGCAAGTTTAACCCCTTTCACACCGCATGTAAATACCTGGTCTAAATCTAAAGCAGGTTTGCGGTGTGAAAGCAGCACCACAATCTGTATACTCAGGGACTATGTAAAAACCAGACATCAAAATCTGCAGTTCGGGGCTTGTAGTGTCCCTGTGATAGCTATCATCAGGGACATGGGGAGGGGAGATTACAGCCTCCCCGTGTGGTCCGGACCGTCCGTTTTTTGCTACATGCCCAGATCATACAGGGAGGCTTTATTCTCCCCCTCCTCCTCCCCCTGGTGATAGCTGTCACAGGCAGCCCCCAGTCTCCCCCCAGCCACCCCGACAGGACACCCCCGGACAGGACACCCCCCGGACCGGACACTACAAGCTCCGGACTGCAGATTTTGGTGTCCGGTCCGGCGGTCCGGGGGTCTTGTCCTGGTCCAGTTTTTACCCATTCCTGTATACTCATCTCTTCTTTTCCCAAGCAATGTAACATTATCTAGCTCTCTGGATCAGTGACAGAACAGTGTAGCCAGGACCAAACCCTTAGCTGACACATTACTGCTTCATGCACACCACACTGCATACAACAGTTGCACACACAGCCCAAAATGCAGCTGTATTAGTACATGCATGCACTCACTGTATGTTCCCTGGGGGGTTCACCCCATATGTCAGAGGGAACTCCTTCTCTCCAGCACACACCCTTGTCATGCCAGCAGAGGAGTATGGGGACACTGCTGGGAGGGTCCTGGTGCTGTGACTTACAGTTCTGTGCTGCTGTGCCCTCCACTCTCTGAAGTCTCTCTCTGGTGCAAGGTACACTGAGCATTAGCCGGTCCCCTGTGATCCAGCGCCGTGCATATTTAATGAGCCGGCTGCTCATTACATATGCACATATGTAATGAGCGTCCGGCTCATTAAATATGCACAGCGCTGGGGACCAATAGTGCTCACTGCTGCCTGGGTACTGTTTCAGACCCGTTCAGACAGAAAAAACAAACAAAAAAAAAAACGGGTAGGACCCTGCTTTTTTACCGTTTTAAAATACCAGTTATTTTAAAACGGTAAATTCACTCTGGACCTTTCAGGCCGCACAAATTACCGTTTTGAAACGGTAAAAAAACGGCTATATCCCGGTTAAAATGTATGGTCTGAAAGGGGCATCAGTTTGTGTCCTTACTCATACTGTATATGAGTAAATGTTGTTCTACAGTAACACTGTATAAGTGCAGTAGGTGTGTGTTACAGGCCAGGTGTTATCAGGGTACTATCCAGAAAAATAGGGGGCTCCCTGTCTTCGTGCATGCATTATGCTAATACCGATCACCATTTCCACTGTTGTATTCAGTATACCACTGTACGTCGGAGCCCATTTTCCCTGACACCACTGGCACCACTAATCTGCCGACTGTATCTACGGATTGGTGGGTATCGAGGATTTGTGATCGGGAAAAGTCTGAGATTCTCAATCAAGTGTAATATTTCCGATTCCCTGACCCAGATACTGGGGGACCAGGACATTGCAGCAATATGTCTGTAACATACAGTATGGGGGCTAGTCGTCACTCTATGTCAACAGAAAGGAACATTCTTGTTATTCCCTAGAGTAGGGTGGCCAAAGCCATCCTCGAGATCTACCACTGGTCCACATGTCCCAGACCTAGCTGGTGCACAGGTGCAGTCTTTACTAAATATCACATCCCTCTGATCATGTAGCTGGTGCACAGTTGTAGTCATTACTAACTATCACATTCCCAAGACCACCTAGCTGGTGCACGGGTGCAGTCATTACTAACTGTCATATTAGACACAACAACAAAGAATAGGGCTGCCGCACAGGTAATTATCAAGAAATATCACAAAAGTCCCCTTTATTCATGATCATTCGTATCTGTTATGAGTAATTTCCTGGGGTGTGCTACCGCCCATGCAGTGAATGAATACAAACAAAACGGACAGGAAAGACTGCTTGGGTGGCGGTGCACTCTTAAGAAGGTGAAAGGATAAGTGTTTTAAAACATAACTTTTATTTAAATTGTATTAAAATATATTTGCAGCGAATGTAATTAACACATACATTAAACAATAACACACAATTGTATGATAGGCCAAGGGTATTATTCTCCCTCGGTTTTACATCCGCGGGGGGAGAGGGTGAAGTTAATATCACGTGTTATAACGTATTAATGTTTAACTTATCATGTAGGTAATATATCCACCGTCAAATAACTATGTACTCAGAAATAAACACAGTGGATACAAATTCAACCTTATAGTAACTGCTGCAGTCGTCAATGGACTGTGCCTGGGACAAGTGTCAGAGATAGTGTTTATTCCATTCAGGTGTAACTCAACATTGGTGGCCAATCGCGTGCTATATCAAGGGATTGTAGCATCCAACCAGGGGTTAAATCTCCCTCTGTGTTCCAATCCCCCAGCAATGATCAGTCAGCCACCCTGAGTATGTAATTACTCTATGGTGCTACACACATCATAAAATCACTGTAGTGTGGGACTAGAATGATATTGATACAATGCTGTTATATCCGGGGATCAGCTGTAACAGTGAAGGTAGCTGTCTCAGCGTGCCCCCAACAACAGAGTAACAGTAACAGATCTCTCTGTCTCTAGCCCAATAAGTGTGGGACTAGAGTGATGTTGATACAATGCTGTTATATCCGGGGATCAGTTGTAACAGTACAGGTAGCTGTCTCAGCGTGCCCCCAACAACAAAGTGACAGTAGTAAGTCTCTCTGTCTCTAGTCCAATAAGTGTGGGACTAGAGTAGTACTGATATAATGTTGTTATATCAGGGGATCAGCTGTAATAACAAGGGTAGCTGCCTCAGCGTGCCCCCAACAGCAAAGTAACATTAGCAAATTTCTCTGTCTCTAGCCCACTTATAACAGTCTGACGCGCTCGCACTCGCCCTAAGGGAATGTTAACCGTCTGTCAGCAGTTACTGTATCAATAGTATAATCACCCCTAAACACAAGCCCCCCCGTGGTGTAGCTGGACGCCGACGCGCGTTTCGCTGACACCGCTTTTTCAAGGCTGAACCAGAGTGTCAGCCCAGCCATCATATATAAAGGGGTTGCATGTAGGCGTTAACATGAATGTGGGCGTTAATCCTAGGTCACGCGGACCAATCTCACATCGCCACGTAGCAATAGGCTGGTACGTGGGCTGAGCCTTACACGTCAGGCTCTTGATTCACGTGTCATGGGGCGTATGTGTGAGTTGTGCCCCTCGCGTCATCCGGTATCGAGGCGTGTATGGGGGTTGTGCCTCTCGCATCAGTTAGTAATGAGGCACCCCCGTCCTCCACCGCTGCGTGCTGCGGGGAGGACCCGGAGGTTGAGCTAGAGGCGGAGACCAGTCCTATGGTGGGCAGGTCCATCTGTCAGATCGCCACTGTTCTCAGGACCGTAATTCCTATTCAACATCTAATCTTACGTTTACAGTACATCTACCAAACAGACCAATGGTAGGAGTGGGTGTACGTACGGGGCTAAGTGGGTACAATAAGCACTCATAAACGGAGCGTCCGTTATTATGAGGCTCCCGTTAGTTAGCCCCTGTTGCACTCACTGTTCTCAGGACCGTGACTGCTGTATATCACATGGTCACACATCCTAGGCATATCTGCCAGTAAAATTCCTCAGAAGGAGTAGATGTACATAGGGGGCTGGGTAAGTACAGCACACAATTAGGGAAATGCAATTCCTCCAGTGCGGCCTCAGTTGGTTGGTTCTCAGGGTGCCGTCACTTCCAAGAGGCCTCCCAACCTGGTATTCCATGGTCTCATTAACAGCATATAGTTGACCCATTGGGATGTATATACGACACTACACATATAGGGTATGTAACTCCATAACCCTGAAATGAATGGACACGGACATGGGGATGAACAGCTGCTATAAATATGTCCCTGCTTCTGTGTCGACCATCATGTCCACCAATTTGATGTCGGTTAAATGTGTACCCTGGGTGGGACAATCCGTACCACTCTAAAGAAAGCTGGAGAATGGGTCGTGAGGTAGAGACAAAGACATCAGTATGAGGCTTATTACGTATAGTCTAAGGTCACTGATAATCCATCCGTAACATCGGATGCACGGAAAATATACATGTGTTGGTAATAAAACTGTCAAACAGAAACTTAGGCATAGGGTATCTGTGTATAGTAAAGAGATATTGACAGAGTAATGGCGGGTGTGTAGGGGTGTCCATAAGTGTAAGTGTGGAATGAAATGTATCCTCACATATATATGAGAATGGGTATGCCAATTAAATAAAGTGGAGGGCAGTGTCAGCACTCACACATGGAGAAGTGCATGTGATAAATAACACTAAAAAGAAGTATCCACGTGACAGACAAACAGCATCGGGGGTAAGAGGACTAAGCCAGGTGATGTGACCATATCTGAGGAGGCACCAGAGTGTGCCAGATGAAGCCAAGAAACATAGTGAATCGTGAGATTAGAGTGATAATGGGTGAGATGAGGGTATGAGCAATGGGCTCCTCCATCTAAGAAAATTTGAAGGTACCCTGCCGTTGAGTTAGTAATCAGGTTGGGGGTCTCTCAAGCCAAAACACCTGAGAAATATCAACCCCATATACAGCCGTGGGTCTTATGAAGTATAAAGTAAAAAAATATTTCATGCAGATACCTCTAATCGTAAATGCCTAATACAGGTGTCTGTTGACTCATAGATATACACCGTAGTTGTTTTCCTCATTGAGGCCAGCCGGTGCCATGGTGCCCATGAGGAAAATCAGTCTCGTCTCCTGTCTGAGAAGCTCCTTGTCAAGATCTCCTTTCCTGGTACCTAGTTCCACTTTGAGCATCCCATAGGCTTTAAGTCCGATAGGTTTCCCTTGGTGGAACCTAAGAAAATGTCTGGCTACTGGAGATAAAGTTTTCATACGTTCTCTGTCCCTCTGTGCATTGAGGATACTGTATACGTGTTCTGCTATCCTCTTCTTGAGGGGTTGCAGGGTTTTCCCCACGTATTGTTTCCCACAGGGACACTCAAGATTGTAGACCACTGCCTCCGTGTCACAGGTGATGTAATCAGAAATGTGTCGTATTTTCCCAAATTTATCACAATAGGTAGTAGTTTTGGTCATATATATACAGTTGCGGCATGTGCCGCATTTGTACGATCCTCTCTTACATATAGTAGATTTCTTGCCTCCGGTGAGATCAGTATGAACCAGTATATCTTTCAAGTTCTTACTCCGTCTCCAACTCATGTTTATACTGTCTCCCAAGACTGCATTAAGATCCTTGTCGGTTTTTAGGATTCCTAAATGCTTGTTCAAAATGTCTTTGATCTCTCGCCATTGGTTGCAATATGTCCCTATAAACCGGACTTTTTCTTGACCGTCTGGGCGTGTGTTTTTGGGGACCAGTAAGGTTTCTCTGTTCACTGTCTCTGCCTGTTGTCTGGCCTTCTTAATGGCCCTGTTGCTGTACCCTCTGTCCTTTAGTCTCAAACTAAGTTCATCTGCCCTCTGTTGAAAAGTCAGGGGACTAGAGCAATTCCTCCTAATACGCAGGAATTCCCCTTTAGGTAATCCCTTCTTGACTGGTGGAAAGTGAGCACTCTCATGATGTAAGAGGGCATTGGTGGCTGTTTTCTTTCTGAACAGGTCTGTGGACACACTGCCATCCGGCTCCACGAAGATACGGAGGTCCAGATATTCTACCCCTGTCTTGCTCATGTGGTAAGTGAGTCTTAGATTGTTGGTATTATCATTGAGTACAGAAATGAATTGCTTAAAAAGATCTCCTTCTCCCTCCCAAATGATTAGGAGGTCATCAATATAGCGCTGCCACATGATGACATGATCGGTGTAATGTTCCATGCCCTCGGTAAAGACGACCTCACGCTCCCACCACCCCAGGTACAGGTTGGCATAAGTGGGGGCACACGGGCTCCCCATTGCCGTCCCCCGTACCTGGAGGTAGTAATGTCCATCCACCACAAAATAGTTTCTGGTGAGGATAAATTCCAAGAGTCTAATGATGAAGTCACCCTTGGGGTCGTGACCGTCCATACGGAGGAAGTATTCTGTCGCCTGTATGCCTGCTCGGTGAGCTATGCTGGTGTATAAGCTCTCGACGTCACATGTGATGAGCCAGGTGTCGTCTCCGATAGTAATCCCCTGGATTTTGTTGAGGACATCCATCGTATCTCTCACATACGATGGCAGTCCCTCAACATATCCTCTCAGGTAGGTGTCAACATACTCGCTTGCTTTCTCTGTCAGACCTCCGATGCCCGAGACAATTGGCCTCCCGGGTGGATTGATATCACATTTGTGTACCTTCGGAAGTAAGTATAAGGTGGGTATCCTTACATTCTTCACGGTCAGGAAGTCAAATTGAGTTTTTGTAATAATGCCCTCACTTAGGGCTTGAGAGATCAATTGATTGTACAGACTCAAGAAATTCTCAGTGGGATTGAATATAAGCTTCTGATAGCAGGTCTTATCCCTTAACTGCTTGTGCAATTCTGTCATGTAATTCTCTACAGGCCACAGGACTACGTTACCCCCTTTGTCTGAGGGTTTTATGATGGTATCAGTCCAACCCCTGATCTCTTGGAGAGCTTTTCTCTCCGCACCACCCAGATTGTCTATTCTAGGTTGCCACTGTCTGGCACGTTCTAGTCGATCAAGATCATGATTTACCATTTCCACAAAGACCCTGACTTGTGGACAAGTGTTAAAGTCTGGGCAGAATGTGGATTTCTTCACCTGTGACACGGAGGCAGTGGTCTACAATCTTGAGTGTCCCTGTGGGAAACAATACGTGGGGAAAACCCTGCGACCACTCAAGAAGAGGATAGCAGAACACGTATACAGTATCCTCAATGCACAGAGGGACAGAGAACGTATGAAAACTTTATCTCCAGTAGCCAGACATTTTCTTAGGTTCCACCAAGGGAAACCTATCGGACTTAAAGCCTATGGGATGCTCAAAGTGGAACTAGGTACCAGGAAAGGAGATCTTGACAAGGAGCTTCTCAGACAGGAGACGAGACTGATTTTCCTCATGGGCACCATGGCACCGGCTGGCCTCAATGAGGAAAACAACTACGGTGTATATCTATGAGTCAACAGACACCTGTATTAGGCATTTACGATTAGAGGTATCTGCATGAAATATTTTTTTACTTTATACTTCATAAGACCCACGGCTGTATATGGGGTTGATATTTCTCAGGTGTTTTGGCTTGAGAGACCCCCAACCTGATTACTAACTCAACGGCAGGGTACCTTCAAATTTTCTTAGATGGAGGAGCCCATTGCTCATACCCTCATCTCACCCATTATCACTCTAATCTCACGATTCACTATGTTTCTTGGCTTCATCTGGCACACTCTGGTGCCTCCTCAGATATGGTCACATCACCTGGCTTAGTCCTCTTACCCCCGATGCTGTTTGTCTGTCACGTGGATACTTCTTTTTAGTGTTATTTATCACATGCACTTCTCCATGTGTGAGTGCTGACACTGCCCTCCACTTTATTTAATTGGCATACCCATTCTCATATATATGTGAGGATACATTTCATTCCACACTTACACTTATGGACACCCCTACACACCCGCCATTACTCTGTCAATATCTCTTTACTATACACAGATACCCTATGCCTAAGTTTCTGTTTGACAGTTTTATTACCAACACATGTATATTTTCCGTGCATCCGATGTTACGGATGGATTATCAGTGACCTTAGACTATACGTAATAAGCCTCATGCTGATGTCTTTGTCTCTACCTCACGACCCATTCTCCAGCTTTCTTTAGAGTGGTACGGATTGTCCCACCCAGGGTACACATTTAACCGGCATCAAATTGGTGGACATGATGGTCGACACAGAAGCAGGGACATATTTATAGCAGCTGTTCATCCCCATGTCCATGTCCATTCATTTCAGGGTTATGGAGTTACATACCCTATATGTGTAGTGTCGTATATACATCCCAATGGGTCAACTATATGCTGTTAATGAGACCATGGAATACCAGGTTGGGAGGCCTCTTGGAAGTGACGGCACCCTGAGAACCAACCAACTGAGGCCGCACTGGAGGAATTGCATTTCCCTAATTGTGTGCTGTACTTACCCAGCCCCCTATGTACATCTACTCCTTCTGAGGAATTTTACTGGCAGATATGCCTAGGATGTGTGACCATGTGATATACAGCAGTCACGGTCCTGAGAACAGTGAGTGCAACAGGGGCTAACTAACGGGAGCCTCATAATAACGGACGCTCCGTTTATGAGTGCTTATTGTACCCACTTAGCCCCGTACGTACACCCACTCCTACCATTGGTCTGTTTGGTAGATGTACTGTAAACGTAAGATTAGATGTTGAATAGGAATTACGGTCCTGAGAACAGTGGCGATCTGACAGATGGACCTGCCCACTATAGGACTGGTCTCCGCCTCTAGCTCAACCTCCGGGTCCTCCCCGCAGCACGCAGCGGTGGAGGACGGGGGTGCCTCATTACTAACTGATGCGAGAGGCACAACCCCCATACACGCCTCGATACCGGATGACGCGAGGGGCACAACTCACACATACGCCCCATGACACGTGAATCAAGAGCCTGACGTGTAAGGCTCAGCCCACGTACCAGCCTATTGCTACGTGGCGATGTGAGATTGGTCCGCGTGACCTAGGATTAACGCCCACATTCATGTTAACGCCTACATGCAACCCCTTTATATATGATGGCTGGGCTGACACTCTGGTTCAGCCTTGAAAAAGCGGTGTCAGCGAAACGCGCGTCGGCGTCCAGCTACACCACGGGGGGGCTTGTGTTTAGGGGTGATTATACTGTTGATACAGTAACTGCTGACAGACGGTTAACATTCCCTTAGGGCGAGTGCGAGCGCGTCAGACTGTTATAAGTGGGCTAGAGACAGAGAAATTTGCTAATGTTACTTTGCTGTTGGGGGCACGCTGAGGCAGCTACCCTTGTTATTACAGCTGATCCCCTGATATAACAACATTATATCAGTACTACTCTAGTCCCACACTTATTGGACTAGAGACAGAGAGACTTACTACTGTCACTTTGTTGTTGGGGGCACGCTGAGACAGCTACCTGTACTGTTACAACTGATCCCCGGATATAACAGCATTGTATCAACATCACTCTAGTCCCACACTTATTGGGCTAGAGACAGAGAGATCTGTTACTGTTACTCTGTTGTTGGGGGCACGCTGAGACAGCTACCTTCACTGTTACAGCTGATCCCCGGATATAACAGCATTGTATCAATATCATTCTAGTCCCACACTACAGTGATTTTATGATGTGTGTAGCACCATAGAGTAATTACATACTCAGGGTGGCTGACTGATCATTGCTGGGGGATTGGAACACAGAGGGAGATTTAACCCCTGGTTGGATGCTACAATCCCTTGATATAGCACGCGATTGGCCACCAATGTTGAGTTACACCTGAATGGAATAAACACTATCTCTGACACTTGTCCCAGGCACAGTCCATTGACGACTGCAGCAGTTACTATAAGGTTGAATTTGTATCCACTGTGTTTATTTCTGAGTACATAGTTATTTGACGGTGGATATATTACCTACATGATAAGTTAAACATTAATACGTTATAACACGTGATATTAACTTCACCCTCTCCCCCCGCGGATGTAAAACCGAGGGAGAATAATACCCTTGGCCTATCATACAATTGTGTGTTATTGTTTAATGTATGTGTTAATTACATTCGCTGCAAATATATTTTAATAAAATTTAAATAAAAGTTATGTTTTAAAACACTTATCCTTTCACCTTCTTAAGAGTGCACCGCCACCCAAGCAGTCTTTCCTGTCCGTTTTGTTTGTAACTGTCATATTACCCAGACCACCTAGCTGGTGCACAGGTGTAGTCATTACTAACTGTCACATTCCTCTGACCATGTAGCTGGTGCACAGGTGTAGTCATTACTAACTGTCACATTCCTCTGACCATGTAGCTGGTGCACAGGTGCAGTCTTTACTAACTGTCACATTATCAGACAATCTAGCTGGTGCACAGCTGCAGACATTACTAACTGTCACATTACCAGATCACATAGCTGGTGCATAGGTGCAGTCATTACTAACTGTCACATTACCAGACCACCTAGCTGGTGCACAGGTGCAGTCATTACTAACTGTCACACTACCAGACCACCTAGCTGGTGCACAGGTGCAGACATTACTAACTGAAACATTACCAGACCACCTAGCTGGTGCACAGGTGTAGTCATTACTACCTGTCACATTACCAGACCACCTAGCTGTTGCACAGGTGTAGTCATTACTAACTATCACATTCCCAAGACCACCTAGCTGGTGCACGGGTGCAGTCATTACTAACTGTCATATTACCCAGACCACCTAGCTGGTGCACAGGTGTAGTCATTACTAACTGTCACATTCCTCTGACCACGTAGCTGGTGCACAGGTGTAGTCATTACTAACTGTCACATTCTTCTGACCATGTAGCTGGTGCACAGGTGCAGTCATTACTAACTGTCACATTACCAGATCACATAGCTGGTGCATAGGTGCAGTCATTACTAACTGTCACACTACCAGACCACCTATCTGGTGCACAGGTGCAGACATTACTAACTGTCACATTACCAGACCACCTAGCTGGTGTACAGGTGCAGTCATTACTAACTGTCACACTACCAGACCACCTAGCTGGTGCACAGGTGCAGACATTACTAACTGAAACATTACCAGACCACCTCGCTGGTGCACAGGTGTAGTCATTAATAACTGTCACATTGCCAAACATGCTGCATCATTCCTACTATAGATCTACTGTCATGTACTGCCTTATATACAGTACATGACCTGTTTGTAGAACTGAAAAGGTCGACATGAGTTTTTCACGTTTTGTTGAACTTTTTCATGCTCTCCATCCATGTGGAATCCTGCTAGGAACAGTAAAGTGCTGAACGCATTAGTAACAGAGCACAGCAACTGCTCCGAAGCATGACCAGCAATGCGAGCCATGCGAGGGAACGAGGTGCACTAATTGGAGGTCCATGGGCTCAGGTATCAACACTCGCAGAAAAACCATGAACAACGCATGTCGACCTTTTCCATGTAGACCTTTTGTCAGTATGGACACAGTGGGTATATTTCTAATATATGTATTGTTAATAAATATTATTGACATATAGGGCCTTATTTTGGTTCATTCTTTCTGACAAAATCCTTCTTAGATGGGCAAAACCATGTGCACTGCAGGTGGGGCAGGTGTTACTTGTGCAGAGATAATTAGATTTGGGTGGGGTTTTACTTAAAAGTGAGATCTATATTGCAGTGTAAAAATAAAGCAGTCAGTATTTACCCTGCACAGAAACAAAATTACTCACCCAAATCTAATTATCTCTGCACATGTTACATCTTCCCCCCTGCAGTGCACATGGTTTTGTCCATCTAAGAAGGATTTTGTCAGAAAGAATGAACCAAAATAAGGCCCATAATGAGGCCGCCTGACCATAAGCCCTGTACTGGTGCTGTAGCCTGAGCAGGTGTGCTGCAGTGGGCCTTGCAGAAGCTCAGGGTTCAGAAGCCCGGTGTTGTTTATAGGGACTCACACGGACACTCTTACTGAGAGCCGGCAGCTAGAGGAGGTTGTGCAAGCCTCCGGAAGAGGCTGCATGTAGACATAGTCAGCGGGCGCCAGGAGAACTGAACGTGTGCAGACTGTTAAGTGTGCAGCCCAATGTGCTATGTAGCTGTAAGTGGCTGCTGGCTGTGATACACAGTCACACTGGGAAGAATGGGGATCCGAGCTTCAGGGAAAATACCCCCTCCTCCTGCAGCCTGCGCACCAGCCAATCAGGGTGCCGCAGGCTGCAGTCTCAAATATCATTGGACAGATGAGCCGTTGCTCAGCTGTCCAGAATAGCTCTGCATTCAGCACACTGAGCACAGGCACCGATCCTGACGTGAGCTTTCAGTGTGCCCACTGCCCGGCAGTAGGGACTAGGGAGGGCAGCGGCACGGAACGGATCATTTATAGAGATCTGATCCGCAATGCGGCAGCCGCAGTAGACCCATTGAGAGCGGTGGCGATGGCCAGGAATTTTTGCTCTGTCCGCAGTTTTTTGCAATTACTACTCTCTGTGCCCCCCCTGATGGCTAACGCCCGGCCGCAAAAGTCTACATTGCCTCAGGATAGCTCTGGAGGACTGGAGTTGGCTACCACTGAACTAGGGTATTGTGTCCCTCTAGTGGCCACATTGAGTTTTGCATGCTCTGTGTTATTGGGCCTGATCCTGGTAAAGCAGGGAGCTCACCAATAATCGTGCACCTGGGCAAAACCGCATAAGAAAGGGACAGATATAACATATGCAGAGATTAGATATTTGGGTGGGGGTATCCAAATAAAAAATCTAAATTGCAGTGTAAAAAAAAAAAAATATGACGGCTACATGCAAAAACAGCCAGTGTTTACCCTGCACAGAAACAATACAAATATATTGGCTTCAGAGCAACATGGTTTGTTCCAGATTTACAGAAAAGTGTTTACTTTCATATCAGGATCAGTCTTGGTATGAGCCAGGCTCCCCTTTGCTCAGTATCTCTGTATACAATGTCTGCCCTGTGCTCAGAATCTCTGTATACATTGTCTGCCATGTGCTCATTATCTCTGTATACAATGTCTGCCATGTGCTCAGTATCTCTGTATACAATGTCTGCCCTGTGCTCAGTATCTCTGTATACAATGTCTGCCCTGTGCTCAGTATCTCTGTATACAATGTGTGCCATGTGCTCAGTATCTCTGTATACAATCTCCGCCCTGTGCTCAGTATCTCTGTATACAATCTCCGCCCTGTGCTCAGTATCTCTGTATACAATGTCTGCCATGTGCTCAGTATCTCTGTATACAATGCCTGCCTTGTGCTCAGTATCTCTGTATACAATGTCTGCCCTGTGCTCAGTATCTCTGTATACAATGTCTGCCCTGTGCTCAGTATCTCTGTATACAATGACTGCCCTGTGCTCAGTATCTCTGTATACAATGGCTGCCATGTGCTCAGTATCTCTGTATACAATGTCTGCCCTGTGCTCAGTATCTCTGTATACAATGTCTGCCCTGTGCTCAGTATCTCTGTATACAATGTCTGCCCTGTGCTCAGTATCTCTGTATACAATGTCTGCCATGTGCTCAGTATCTCTGTATACAATGTCTGCCATGTGCTCAGTATCTCTGTATACAATCACCGCCCTGTGCTCAGTATCTCTGTATACAATGTCTGCCATGTGCTCAGTATCTCTGTATACAATGCCTGCCATGTTAAATACATTTATCCATTTCTCAGACACAGATTTTCCAGTCTCTGACGTCCTACGCAGGAAATGGGTCAGTCAAATCTACTAAACGTGGTGCTGGCATCTGTGCTCCTACTGATGACTGTTTGTAAGTTTTTTTATTTTTTTTTATAATGTTTGTATGTATTTAATGTGATACACAGATGGGACATTCAGTTACAGGGAGATGTATCCCTTAGATCACTTGAGAGCTCTTTTTAGTCAGTTACAGTAACCTTTAAGTGATAACACATTTCATTAAACTGCCATACTCAGGATTCAAACACATAATCTGTTGCGTTCCAGTGAAAGACACTGCTCATTGAGCTATTCATTAGATGCCAGTACACGAAAAGGAGGGAAGCTCAGAAGTGAAAGTAATTAAAACAGATAATTAATTGCTGGCAAAATTGCCCCCCACCCCAACCTTCAGCGCTGTGTGGGGTTACAGGAGAGAGGAGGAGATGGAAGGGGAATGGGTGCCTGCTGTCTGCTGTACCTGATTAATGATGTTGAAGCCCAGAGGTGCATACTGTAGCGGGTATAATTATATAATAGCTGGTACAGCTGTCATCAGCAGTCACCATAATAAGGATCTAAGAGACATCACACATATTGGACCTTATTCTAGTTCACTCTTTCTGACAAAATCCTTCTTAGATGGACAAAATCATGTGCACTGCAGGTGGGGCAGATGTAACATCTCTCTGCACAAGTAACATCTGCCCCACCTGCAGTGCTCATGGTTTTGTCCATCTAAGAAGGATTTTGTCAGAAAGAGTGAACTAGAATGAAGTCCATTATGCCCAGGAAGCCGCAGAGGGCGGCCTTGTCAGGTTTGGTGCATTTGGGCAGTGCCATACTTGAAGCTGTGTATTTAGTGATCATTGTGTAACAGATGTGCTATAAATATGTGCAGGGTTAATAAATAGAGTATTGTGTACCAATGAGAATAGTGGCTCCCAAACCATTATCTTGCCTCTGGCCCTGTGGGGTCTTATTGAGGGTCCGACATAGACCACATCTTGCTCTGTAGATGAAGAGAAAAGTGAACTAAGATAGAGTACATTTTACTTGTGTTGTTCGTTTTGTCAATGACTAATTAATGCATGTCTAACTTTTGTCACTGTCTGACTAATGCATGTCTAACTTGTGTCAATGTCTGACTAATGCATGTCTAACTTGTGTCAATGTCTGACTAATGCATGTCTAACTTTTGTCACTGTCTGACTAATGCATGTCTAACTTGTGTCAATGTCTGACTAATGCATGTCTAACTTGTGTTAATGTCTGACTAATGCATGTCTAACTTTTGTCACTGTCTAACTTGTGTCAATGTCTGACTAATGCATGTCTAACTTTTGTCACTGTCTGACTAATGCATGTCTAACTTTTGTCACTGTCTGACTAATGCATGTCTAACTTTTGTCACTGTCTGACTAATGCATGTCTAACTTTTGTCACTGTCTGACTAATGCATGTCTAACTTTTGTCACTGTCTGACTAATGCATGTCTAACTTTTGCCACTGTCTGACTAATGCATGTCTAACTTTTGTCACTGTCTGACTAATGCATGTCTAACTTTTGTCACTGTCTGACTAATGCATGTCTAACTTTTGTCACTGTCTGACTAATGCATGTCTAACTTTTGTCACTGTCTGACTAATGCATGTCTAACTTTTGTCACTGTCTGACTAATGCATGTCTAACTTTTGTCACTATACATACAGATAGTGGTAGATGCTCAATTAGTTCAGTAGCAATACCCAGGTGCATGAGGGAGGGGTTAATTACTGGGTAAGTAAAACAAGACATTTTTTCCCCTCAACACACTGAGCAATGCTAGTAACCAATCTAGAACACTACATGATAATAGAATTCAGAGATATTGGTTACATATACCTGCGCAGGTGTATGCTATGCCCCCAAGCCGCGTCAAGGCTTCTCTGTATATTGGGGGTCCCTAGCGCTATATCTAGGTGCAGGGTGCGGCACCCCAAAAAACCATCATAAGCTGGGAAGCCCAGCGCGGCATGCCAGTGATATACTAAGTGTTAATAATTAGTGATAGGAAGCCGAAGCTATATAAAAAGAGAGAGATAAATGAATGTAATTAAAATAGGATAGAGATAGTGTTAGTGAGGGAAAAGTGTTAATAAAATGTAAAGGCATGCCGCACTAAAGCCACCCAGCCCATCCAGTCCAGGAGCACCGCACCCCACACCACCGTTACCCTAAATTGGGTCTACGATTAACCAGCAAGGAGCCACATGATAATGGCTCCTTACTTGATATATCCAAACTAAGAGCTACCTACCTTGGAGCAACCCCAGACTACTCCATGTGGCATATCAGGACCCACATCTCCTCCTAATATGGGCTCCCTTCTGCCTCTAACAACATACATACAGATAGTGGTAGATGCTCAATTAGTTCAGTAGCAATACCCAGGTGCATGAGGGAGGGGTTAATTACTGGGTAAGTAAAACAAGACATTTTTTCCCCTCAACACACTGAGCAATGCTAGTAACCAATCTAGAACACTACATGATAATAGAATTCAGAGATATTGGTTACATATACCTGCGCAGGTGTATGCTATGCCCCCAAGCCGCGTCAAGGCTTCTCTGTATATTGGGGGTCCCTAGCGCTATATCTAGGTGCAGGGTGCGGCACCCCAAAAAACCATCATAAGCTGGGAAGCCCAGCGCGGCATGCCAGTGATATACTAAGTGTTAATAATTAGTGATAGGAAGCTGAAGCTATATAAAAAGAGAGAGATAAATGAATGTAATTAAAATAGGATAGAGATAGTGTTAGTGAGGGAAAAGTGTTAATAAAATGTAAAGGCATGCCGCACTAAAGCCACCCAGCCCATCCAGTCCAGGAGCACCGCACCCCACACCACCGTTACCCTAAATTGGGTCTACGATTAACCATTAACTTTTGTCACTGTCTGACTAATGCATGTCTAACTTTTGTCACTGTCTGACTAATGCATGTCTAACTTTTGTCACTGTCTGACTAATGCATGTCTAACTTTTGTCACTGTCTGACTAATGCATGTCTAACTTTTACCTACTAGCTTTACGCAAGTTGATTGACAGGAAGCCGGCATTTGTGGGTGGCAATCGCCCATTGTCTGGGAGTATCAGGGAAAAGCACATGCGTGACCAGGTGTATGAAGGGCACGACCAGCCTGATTCTATCACAGCCGCTGGGCTACACACAGACTGCACACACTGGGGAATCATTCAGTGAGCGGTTTGCATATGAATTTCACAAGCCGCGCACAATGATTTGCAGGCTTGCACAGGGCAAGGTTTCACTCTGGCTGGGTGGAGATTACCAGATTGCTGTGCTCAGCACACCAGCAGCTGTCCATTCAGGACTGAATAACCCCCTTAGTCCTTATAAAGTTCAGACCTCAAATTAACTCAAAATCCTCAGAACACTGTGTAACCTGATTCAGTAATTCATGCTGTATATACGCTTTCTGTGTCCAGGTATGACCTCCCGGCTAATATATGCACAAGATGCAGATACTGCTACCAGTACTATCGCTCCCAGTAGGTACTATCGCTCCCAGTAGGTACTATCGCTCCCAGTAGGTACTATCACTCCCAAGAGGTACTATCGCTCCCAGTAGGTACTATCGCTCCCAGTAGGTACTATCACTCCCAAGAGGTACTATCGCTCCCAGTAGGTACTATCGCTCCCAGTAGGTACTATCGCTCCCAGTAGGTACTATCGCTCCCAGTAGGTACTATCGCTCCCAAGAGGTACTATCGCTCCCAGTAGGTACTATCGCTCCCAGTAGGTACTATCGCTCCCAGTAGGTACTATCGCTCCCAAGAGGTACTATCGCTCCCAGTAGGTACTATCGCTCCCAGTAGGTATTATCGCTCCCAGTAGGTATTATCGCTCCCAGTAGGTATTATCGCTCCCAGTAGGTACTATCGCTCCCAGTAGGTACTATCGCTCCCAGTAGGTACTATCGCTCCCAGTAGGTACTATCGCTCCCAGTAAGTACTATCACTCCCAGTAGGTACTATCGCTCCCAGTAAGTATTATCACTCCCAGTACTATCACTCCCAGTAAGTACTATCCCTCCCACTACTATCACTCCCAGTAAGTAGTATCACTCCCAGTAAGTACTATAACTCCCAGTAAGTACTATCGCTGCCAGTACTATCACTCCCATTAAGTACAATCACTCCCAGTAGGTATAATCGCTCCCAGTAAGTACTATCTACATTAATGTTACTACACTGTCTTATTATCAATGCTTTGCAGTAACAATATATCAGAATAGTGAGCCTTATTCTGATTGTGCAGACGGACGGCTGATGTTTTGTGTGCGCTTCTGCGCTTGTGCGTACACCTCGCACGTCCGTCCACAGCGTATATTCCGTGCGGAAAGCGATTGTATGGGACCATCCGAGCAGCGGGTGGAGAGGGGCGTGAAGGGCTGTTTGGGCTCATTACCATATGCATATGCCCTGTGTTTCATGGGCGTTGCAATGAAAACGCTGGCTGTGCGCATGGAAATGCTGTCTACCCCCCACGCACGGGGTACGGACAGCTGACATAGCCAGATGCCAGCTGCCCGCCCATATCCCTGTATTTCGCACGGACAACTGTCAGAGTGGTCTGGAGCACTCGGTGCTGCCTGACTGCTCGGTCCATCATTCGATGGTTGGCGACCATCGGAGGATGGGGGAGGTTCCCACAGGCCAGCGAGGGTGTGTTCACATGAAACATCCACACGCGGTCCAATCGCTCGCCGTCTGAAAGCATTCGGTTTCTAAATGAAAAAATGGTGATGTTACCCATCATCAGATTATGTCTATCATTTCTCTTGCATCCTAGAAAATAAAAGACAGAATATGATTGGTTGCTATGGGCAACATCACTTTATTTCATAGTTAGAATCTTTAGTAAATTCCCCCCTATGAACCCGTGCGGTTTTTATGTTACTTTGCCCAGGTTCTTGGAGGGCGCATGCTCTTAGAGGCCACCATTCAGTAGAGATGCCATTGTTTCCTTTCCCTTACCAAGAATCCTTCTCTGTTCTCCTGGCCCTCCTGCAAACCTAAGTGCGTTGACGTGTGAGATGTTGGGGGGTAACAGGGTTAGAGATTCAGAAAGTGAGAGAGTGGAAATGATTGCCGCTTTAAAAAAACTGGAGATATCTTTCCAAATCTCTCACTTTTCATTTCCCCCCTGAAATATCTGCAGGGTAAAGCCACGGTTCTCCCAATTAGAAACAAAACGAACCTCTGCTCTATACAAACCTCCTCACTGCGGCTGTTCTGTTATTTTATTTTTACAGACGCAGCTCAGGATTGTGGCGAGAACCAAACATATAACTCGTGTGGAAATGCCTGCCCACGATCATGTAGCAATTACACAAAAATGGTTTTGTGTGAAAATAAGTGCGTGGCCGGCTGTTTCTGCGATGCCGGTTTTTACCTGGATGCTACTGGGAAGTGTGTTGAGAAGGCGAAGTGTAATCTCTGCACTGGGAACACCACGTACTCAAGCTGCATGAAGACGTGTGGTCAAGAGAGATGCCCATCAATATTTTTGGAATTGTTTGTTTGCCCGGCAGAAGATTGCAGTGAAGGCTGCGTCTGTAAGGAGGGTTATGTGCGTCCCATCCCAGGATCAGAGCTCTGTGTGCTGAGCACTGAATGTCCTCCAATAAAGTAAATGGTGTTAACCCGAGGCCCGTGTCTTACTGAATCCTGTGGTCTACTAATGCTTTTACTTACAGAGAGACCTTCTCAGTGGTGTGACTTGTAGGTGGTTGGCCCAGGTGCAAAAACATATCATTTGGGCCCCCTTCCTCCACCCCGGGTATGGATCAGTTGGTCACCAGCAAGTTGTTAGACAGTGATTAGGTGGACATCATTAGGTCGACATGTGTCTAGGTCGACATGCATTTAGGTCAACATGAGTTTAGGTTGACAAGGGTTAGGTCGACAGGGTCTTTAGGTCGACAGGGTCATTAGGTCGACATGGGGTTTTTCACTGGTTTTTGACCTGAATGTCAACACAGTTGACATGGACACAGGTTAAAGTGCAACCCGCCCCCTCGCATGGCACACTGCGCTCGCCATGCTTCGGGTACAGGGCATCGCTACGCTCGGCACACTATTTATTCTCCCACCACACCCTAGTGGATGGTAGGGCATGACATACCGCATGCCGGCTCAAAAAACAGTGAAAAAACCCTTGTCGACCTTTTGACTGTCGACCTACCCATGTCGACCTAATGACCCTGTCGACCTTACCCATGTCGACCTTCCTGCATGTTCATCTAGACTCATGTCGACCTAAATGCATGTCAACCTAATGGTGTCGACACAACTTGCTGGTGATAGCGCCTAGATATGATTGATAACCCAAACTTATATATATTTACTTTATTACCTTTAAATATAACGGCAACGCTGAAATGATTGCACACCAACACAACCTTGTTATAAAATGTATGACAATGCTTTACTTGAAAAATAGCTTCATTACAGGTATCTGCAAATGCTGACTAACACCAGAAACATGACATTGATTAGCTAATACTTAAACAGTAATTCTAAATCAAATCAAAATGGACACCTATCAAGGACACAGCGGCGTAACTACATTTTGGGCGCCCCCCCCCCCGCCGTTAAAGGGAGGGCGCCCAGCCACTCACCCGCCCCTCCGCCCGCCGCACCAACCCCCGCAAACCCCCCCCCCCCATCCCCGCAGTCTTACCTAGGTTCAGTACGCGCTGGTCCCGGCTCCCTTCTTCTGCTATGAGGACCACCACAAAATGTCCGCCCCCATACAGCAGACAGTTTCAGAGAACTGTCTGCTAAATGGGGCGGACATTTTGTGGTGGTCCTCATAGCAGAAGAAGGGAGCCGGGACCAGCGCGTACTGAACACAGGTAAAGACTGGGGATGGGGGGGTTTGCGGGGGTTGGTGCGGCGGGCGGCGGGGTGTAACTATAGCACTGCAGCCCCCGGCGCCCGCACATGCATAGCGCCCCCCCACGGTCCTAATGAAGCTAGACGGCGATACGCCAGGGTTGCCGACTTTAAGATTCTCCTCTCCGGGAGAAGCCCGGAGAGGAGAGTTTCAGAAGACGCTCAGGGGGCGGGGCTTACGAGTGACATCACTAAGCCACGCCCCCATGCTGTGAAAGCATCAAATTCACATATCTCCGTGGAGGGGGCGGGGCTAAAATGACGCGATTGTGCTGTTTTAGCTCCGCCCCCTCCTCTGAGACCCGAGGATTGCGGCATTTTAATGCCGCGATCCGGGGGTCGGCGGGGGTCCCCCCTGAATCCGGGAGGGTTGCCCACCCTTCCGGGGGGCCGGGAGGGGGTCCCGATTTTCGGGAGACTCCCGGAAATTCCGGGAGGGTCGGCAACCCTGCGATACGCGCGTTGACCTACACACTTAGTGTGTTAAATCCCCTCTATCCCATCCCCTTGAAATGTATAATTTTTTATCTGTAATATGTGCGTACCTTGTTGACAGTATTAGAGACAGTACTGAACAGGAGCCGTGCGGTCAGACCCTGACCACGTACTCCTCACTTCCTGCTGCACAGCAGCCAGCAACTTGCTGCCACACGGAATCAGTACTGGTCTCTCTGTCTCACTCCACAAGCGTACACACGGAGGGGGGTTTGACACTGGCAGGGAGAGTCGCGGTGTGACGGCTTTACTGCTGTGTTTTTCCCTTCCACTCCGGTGTGTGTATCCTAAACCACAGCATCTCATGTGTGTAGATCTTAGCAACATTAACTTGTGCATCACACTAATTGAGCCATAACGCTGATTGATGCGTGTGGGAGAAAGAATAAAACTTATAAATTATTTGCTTGTGAAAAATCTTCTGCTGACCTGACATTATCTGCTATTTTCAAAGTGGCAATTCGCTATATAAAAAGTGACTATCATTAATCAATTGATCTCTAAGATTAAAAATGAACACACACTAAGCGATTTGGCCCGAAGTACACCGGGGACAAGTACCCTCTGGGTATGGTGTATAGCAGTTCTCACTGCATTCAGTGAAATTGATCCAAAATACGTATAAGCAACACTACCAGCCACATATCTAGTCTGCTCATAGATGTGGAGAAAAACCTTTTCGCAACAATTTACTGAATGTATCATTGTGTTATAAATTAACTAATTGTATCAATAAAGATACTACATTCATCCACACTATCATAAACAGACACACACCAGGCAATTCCAGCCTAGAAAGCATCCAATATTGGTGCTGCGCATTCACAAACCCATAGTAGCGGGTGATCGCACCTACTGAACCCGGCTCCTTAGTTTGTGTATAACATGTGTTGCTGGATTGTTGCTTATACCCAATCTACCTTTTGACAAAACGCTCCCCCACAGGCTTGTAGGGATAGCGGTTTCTGTCACTAATGAACGATAAGTTACCACACTCACCACTGACCAATCTATCTGCCTATCTTTGTATATGTGTAGACACCAAGCAATTCCGGTCAAGGACGCATTAGGTCACACAGACAGTATTTGAGGAGACCCACTTTTGCAGGGATACCCAAAATGACTGAGAAATTTTGACCTATAAACCTATGTGTTTCTAATGTGACAGTATAAAATATCATCAAACAGAAAGACAATCAATTGTGCCAATTAAGCCTCTCTGCAGATTCGCAGTAACTATTTGTTAGCATCAGAACCGTGTGATAACCAATTTATTGTAAAAACACTGGATACACACCAGGAGATTTCGCACACAACGCACCCGATTACATAAGATCAAATTTCAAGGGGACTCACATAATAGAGAATAAGGGGGAAATTTACTAAAGGAAATGTGTAAAAAAAATAGGTGTATTTCTGGATACAAATACACCTATTTTTTACAAATTTCCTTTAGTAAATTTCCCCCTTATTCTCTAACCAATAAGGATTGTGATACAAGTGCACACACGTACCAACTCCATAGTGAGAATAATATCGAAGGATACGTATTGTGCACTAGTCCAATCGGTATATATTAATTAGTGAATCAAGGGATAGTGGGGTTCACTAAGCAGGACAAATCCTTCTTTATTTTTCCTTTTTATTCTTATCCCAATTTCTACCCATATATGTTGTGTTTTATATGTCGCCATTTTAAAATATAAATATTAAAAGTTACTTTTTATGACAAACAATCTCTTCTTTCTCGAGTGCGCCACACTCATGACAGCCTTTCTCTTTTCCTAAAATTGTGTCTAATTCCTGTCTCAGTGGCAGCACACTCCAATATATAAAAACTCAGTGAGTATAAAACTAACAAAGGGGTATATAATATATATAACCATTTTTTGCCTGTGCGATTGGAAAAAAGCCTTGTTTTGTGTTCTTCCTCAACTGCCTTCCCACCCCCTCTTTATGCCCAATATTTATACTTATTCAGCTCAGTTACTTCATTATTCATATGGACTAAAGTGTGATTGGACCAGTCAGTATTGAATTAATGATATTATAATGATTCACGTCATTTAAGTCTGGTAACTAGTCAGAGAAATGTCGAGGTCTCTTTGACCTGGAGGCCTTGGGGTCTACGCATGCCTACCCCGTTATCTGGTTAGTTCTCATTACTGTAGACAAAACTGTGCAGACTGACTGTCTGCCCACGTCTTCTGTTCCATCAATATTACATTCTTAAACACAGAAAACTAAAACAATTATTCATAAGAAATCACTTCTTTCAGCAGTATTCTGAATCTTCACCCATTTTATTGTTGACAAAATGGTTGCTGCTTCTAACAAACACATTCTGCTTAGCGCAAAGGGTTAGGCCTCATACGTCGTGGCTCGTACCTTGTCCAACAAGCCAACACCACCTGCAGCAATAAATAACAATATTTATACAGAGTATAAAGCATAGAGTTATTGATGCGTTATTTCTGTTTTAACACTGGTGATCCAATGACCACATCTCTCCACCACAAACCAAGTTCACAATATGCAACATGGGTGACAGGAAGAGGCAGAGGGTGACAGGAAGAGGCAGAGGGTGACAGGTTGAGGCAGGAGGAGTCAGAGTGGGGCAGGGAGAGGCGGGGGGTGACAGGGACAGGCAGGGGGTGACAAGGAGAGGCAGGGGTGACAGGGAGAGGCAGAGGGTGACAGGGAGAGGCAGAGGGTGACAGGGAGAGGAATATGGTGAGAGGGAAAGGCTGAAGGTGACAGGGAGAAGTAGAGGGTGATGGGGAGGCAGAAAGTGACAGAGAGAAGCAGTAGGGTGACAGGGAGAGGTAGAGGGTGACAGGGAGAAGCAGTAGGGTAACAGGGAGAGGCAGAGGGTGAAAGGGAAATCAGTGGGTGACAGGAAGAGGGTGACAGGGGCAGCAGTGGGCCCATTAGTCCTCAGGGACACCGGTGCACTGCTCTTGCAGCACCAATGGTAGTTCCAGCTCCGGACCTTCTATCTTATTGCTCACATTGGTCAGGCCTCTCATGTGCTGCCAGTAAGTACTGCAGAGTACAGGCCCAGCTCAGGACACAACTGTCTGCATCAGATCATTGGTTGTAGTTTTGCGATTACTCAGTTGCACGCCGGGACCCTCCTAGCAATCTCATGGCAAATACATGAAAACACATCACTATTGTACAAGCACTCGCACATTAACAGTAGCCCCCTGGCTGTGCAAACTAGCTGCGAAGCCAGTCGCTGAGGCAGACATGTTTCAGGTCGCAGCCAACTGGTCCAGACACAGCTCTTAGGATCTAAATAATAAGTTGAAGAGTGTGTGTGCGTGAGTGTGTGCGTGCGTGTCTGTTGCATTGCAGACACACCGTGACTCTCAGAGCCACTTAATTCAGCATCAAGATACCTCTGGAACTGGTGGTGTGTACCTTAAAGCCATTTTGGGGAAATTCCACTTAAAAATTAAAAAAACACCAAGTTTTAATTTGCCTTCATTGATGATCTGGGAAAAAGATTGACGATCTGGGAAACCGTTGTCGAAGGAACAACTCCATACATGATTTCTTTTCTGTCATTGAGTATGAATGACACATTCTAACATTATGGTGAAGGCTTTAAACAATTAGGAATAATTGAGGATATACATAGACCACACATCACACACACACACACGTACACATTTTACACGCACACACACAGTACACCACATATGCACACAACACACACATATATACGTAGCGCACATCACATACTTACACATTGGACAGATACACACAACAAAACACACACAAAACACACCACATGCATTACAACAAAAACCCATATACACTACAACACACACCCAAAAACAGTACAACAAACACAGAGAACACACACACTTAAACATTGTGCAGATACAGAAGCACACAGAACACAAACACTTAAGCATTGACAGGATACGCACAGCACACTACACACACACACACACACACACATATATATGTAGCTCACCTCACATTCGGCAGATACACATAACACAACACACACACATAACACACCACTCACAGTACAACACACACCCACATTCACAACAACACACACCCAAAAACATTACAATACACAGAACACACACACACAAACATTGCACAGATACACAAAACACACTACACACACACATTTATACATAGCACACCTTACGCACTTACACATTGGGCAGATACACACAACACACACATAACATACCTCCAACAGCACCACACACACCCAAAAAACAGTACAACACACAAAACACACACTTAAATACTGCACAGATACACAAAGGCACAACACACACATACACATCCTGTATATACATAGCAAACCTCACGCACTTACGCATTGGACAGATACATACAACACAACACACACAACCACATACACTACAACACACACACAAAAACAGTACAACACACACACAAACACATAAAAAAAGAATTTGACGTTTATTTAACAGTCTTCACCGGCAAATAAAAACTGTACCTAATTTACAGTTTTTTCTTTTTTTCCCATATCGGTCTCTGCGCTCCCCGGCCAGTTGCACTGAGAAATTTTTGTCCTGCCCAATGCACCCGTTGATCAATACAAAGTGGGTACACTGCACTCACCCTGTTAGTCAGTTGGATGTTAGGCACTGCTCTGCCTTAAGGGTTTCCCAGACTCTTTTGGTTCATAGATAATGGTTGGTCGATGGGCATGAGCACTGCATGCATTTGTTTGAATGTTATGAGTGTAAAAAGTTGAAGAATAAGACTGAGATGAAGAGTTGTCACGTTATAGTGTACAATTTACTCAATAAATCGTGAAATAAATATGTGTACATAGAAGTACAATCAAGAAATGAAAGTAGGATTAAAAACTAAGTTCTGATTCAAACTGATAATTGTTTGGAAGGGGGTGGGTTGCAAAACAAATCTATAGGTGGAGGGGGTATGGATATTGTGGGCATAATTGGTGTTTGGTACACCTACAGGGGGTCCCCAGTTGATGAGAAATTTTCACTACAGTGTCATCGTAGGGGTATTTCCAATTGGGGTTCATGTGGTCTTTTAGGGACCCCTTTACAATCCTGTTGGTCTCTTCTCCTGGAGCCTATGGTCTCCCTCAGTGATTGACTATCATTAAGGTAGACCACTATGGTTACACTGTGACTGTGACACTGTAGTGAAAATCTCATCAATTGAGGACCCCCTGTAGGTGTACCTAACACCCACATACCCCCCACCTATAGATTTGTTTTGCAACCCACCCCCATTCAAACAATTATCAGTTTGAATCAGAACTTATTTTTTAATCCTACTTTCATTTCTTGATTGTACTTCTATGTACACTTAAAAAAAAAATTTCACAGTTTAATGAGTAAATTGTACACTTTAACATGGCAAATCTTTATCTCAGTCTTATTCTTCAACTTCTTACACTCCAAACCTTATCAATGCACCCATTTATGATTGCAATGGCTGGATCGGTGGATTTGGCCCATTGCACCCGTTCCCAGTGGTGAATTGCCGTGGTGCTGGTAGATTGCATCGCATCATGACGTCATGTGGCCAGGCCCGCAGAACACACTAAGGGGCTGCCCTAATGTTTGGTAGAGACGCCCGGTGCATGTGCTTTACAGATCTCCAGACCTCAGAGACTGCTGCAGGCAGGATCGGTGAGGGGAGTGGCAGTGGCAGGGAGCGTTGAATTTTTAATTAATTATGGCACGGTAAGTAACGCCCACCCCGGTCTCCACGCACTCAGCGCCTGTAATTACACACCCTAGAAACTGTACCATTGAAAGTATAGAAATGGAGGTGTGGCCACATCCCTTTCTGATTTTGTACCGATTTCTGACCCTCAGATGTTGGAGGGTATGTCATAGGTGCTAAATCTTAGGAGTGGATCTGGAATTCATCAACACATACAAGTTATCAACTCAGGAGCGTTGTGTTTCAAACAACAACAACAACACCACACCTGATTTCATTGCCGTCATTGAGTATCAATGCAAACACATTCTAACATTATGGTGGAATCTATAACAAATTACAATCTTAGGTCTTTGACACAGCATACTGTAAGAGGACATTGTTCAGCAATTTTTGAAATAAAAAACCCCAAGGTTTTACCGGGCAATGCCGGGCGGGTCAGCTAGTATAAAATATTTATGTGATAAATCTAATGTGCAGTAGCGCAAAAATCCCACCGCAGACCCCGCCATGGCTTGGGGGAACCAGCGCCGGTGGGGGTTTGCGGGGCACGCTTACTAAAATGGGCTGCCGTGAAGTGATTGGCAGAGGAGTCTGACGGCAGGGTGAGGCAGAGCTCTGCACCCTGAGAGCCAAGAGTCCGTCCAGTTCTGTGCCGCACTGCTGATGTAACGGTCCTCCCGGCGAAGGGGATCTAACTACTACCCCAAGGTAACTAATTGGAGGTGCAGAGTGGAATGCCAACATCAGCGGCACTCCTTTTCGGTGGTCTGCTAGGTGGCCTGCTCTGTGATGTGTTACATAGAGTACATCCTCAAACCTGACTGAGGAGCGGAGTAATGGAGGAGGTCAGCACACTGGACCTTATTGAGGTCCATTCGCAGCTAGTCTGTGTTCGCACGGGACCAATGTTTTCTTAGTGCACATGTATATTTCTGCGTATGTGCATATGCAGAGTGCGTGCACCCACAGCGAACAGAACCGGGTGCATGCACCCAACCAAGCGGAGAGGGAGCAGAGAGAGGTGTGAGGCGCCGGGCGTTCCCATGGTAATGAGGCTGTGACGCGGGTGTGAGGGCAGGCAGCTGACATTTCCTTCCCAGCGTGCACGCATATGTAAGTGACTTGAAAATCTATTTTATATACGTGCATCTTCCACATCTTTCGATGGTCGGTGACCATCGAAAGATGTGTGTGTTCCACACAGCGTTTATGTTAAACATCCATTCGCAACCTGTGCTTGGGAACACACGCTGTGAGGGGGGTGGGTGGCTCAGCATTCGAATTTGCAGCCTTGCTAATCAACCAGAATAACCCCCACTGTCTGGAGTCTTCAGACGGGATTTGGGGGGCACAGCGGGAAGCAGCAGTGACTGAACCCTGAGTGTTTGGTTCCAAATGACAGATTTGTAACCCCTTTCAACGAGCATGTAGCCGCTGGCAACGAGCATGTAACCACATGTATCCCTTGGCAATGAGCAACAAACCCATTGCAATGAGAAAGAAACCCCTGGTAACGAGCATGCAGGTAATATTATTTATAGTTAATTAAAGAGAAAAAAGGAAAGTGTGTCACTGTGTGGTGCACAGGAGGTGAATTTCACATAAAATGTAACCTTTATTGATTTCTTTATAAAATGTTGCGAAATATTGACATAAAATATACACAAATTGACACAGACAAACGTATTAAAAAGGATCCTCGATCCTCACACAGGGGTTCCCCCGCTGCACTATCTCCCTGAAATAAGTTGGTTCTTCTTAAACAGCACACGCTACTCAAAGTCTCTAAAACATATATATATATATATATATATATATATATATATATATATATATATATATAAAAACACAGTATGGACCTCGTATTGCGCTAACAGTTCTTAATATCTGCTGCTACTCCGATTAGGCTCCCCTGTTAGTGGGAGTCAGGCAAGAGATACACAAAAAAAGAGGTTTATCGGAGAGCGCTGAATTATGTACCACCTAGTCACTTTAATGTAATATTCAACAATGGTAAATAATTTTTATATAACGACAATTGATTATTGTCCCTTTCCCGAATGAAACGTGGAGTTCTTGTTCAAGGTAAAAAGTTCTTTATTGAAACCCAACGCGTTTCGTCAGAACGACTTCTTCAGGGGTAAGACAGAATAATATTTTCCTGAGTGTATGATCAACGATAATAATTCATACAGGATAATAATAAAATCCGTGAAAGGTAAGTGGACGCCAAAATGGCTAGATGATTGGATGTAGATGAATATCCGGGAATATCTGAGTTTTTTAGGGTCCCCAGTTAGATGATTCAGGGGGAAGCTTTCTTCTAGGTAATAAGTGCCCGGTCTTTAGGCGTAAAAGCACTATAAAAAATTCAGTAAAAAATGATCTAGTATGAAGAGTCCAATATGGATAGGCGTGGTCTTAGGTTATAGGGGTCACCATACCAAAATGGTGGATGAAATAGGAAAACCACCACGGCCTTATGGATTTACAGAGATACGACGATCATCGGGAGTGGGGCTCACAGAATCGTATAAAAGTAGAATTTATTTTTCCAAAACCAGTGGATAATTCCAAAGTGACTTGGCTTTGAGAAATCACTTCCCAAATATATGTCACCACAATGTAGCAGTATTGAGTAGCTCCTTCACTGGCTGACGACAACTGACGACAATATTATTCTGTCTTACCCCTGAAGAAGTCGTTCTGACGAAACGCGTTGGGTTTCAATAAAGAACTTTTTACCTTGAACAAGAACTCCACGTTTCATTCGGGAAAGGGACAATAATCAATTGTCGTTATATAAAAATTATTTACCATTGTTGAATATTACATTAAAGTGACTAGGTGGTACATAATTCAGCGCTCTCCGATAAACCTCTTTTTTTATATATATATATATATATATATATATATATATATATATATATATATATATATATATATATATATATATATATATATATATATATATATATATATGTATGTATTTTGGCTGCAGCCTCCTCGTGAACAATAATGATTTGTGGTTTATCATCAGTGGAGATTTAATGAGGGGTTTGCAGTGACGTGAGCAGGCACAATGGATTGGTACAATATCTGGCAGTGTGTACTGTTCCACAGCCCCAATTTGTGGGCGAGGGATGTGTACCGGCTCAGACTACTTCCCCGAGTCAGTCAGGTGCAGCATATGGACTGTGTTTCCGATGATGATCACCTGCCGCTCAGTGGGAGATTGTCAGCCGCGACCGCTATGCAGTGTTAAGTAGTAATCGTGGTGTACACGTATAACACCTCCGACACCTTGCCGCTCAGGTACCAGAGATCAGACGGTGATAGGCGCCACACACCGCTGCTCTGTCAACACGGGCCCAGAGTCGACTGGCGTCCATGGGTAGCGCTGCCGTTTTAAGCTAAACAGAAATCAAAATACATTCATGGGGGGAGGGGAGCAGGGGGGATGCACACACTGTGGGTACCACGGGGAAGTAGTCTGAGCCGGTACACATCCCTCGCCCACAAATTGGGGCTGTGGAACAGTACACACCGCCAGATATTGTACCAATCCATTGTGCCTGCTCACGTCACTGCAAACCCCTCATTAAATCTCTATTGATGATAAACCACAAATAATTATTGTTCATGACAAGGCTGCAGCCTAAATACATATATATATATATATATATATATATATATATATATATATATATATATATATATTGTGGGGTTTTAGCATCAAACGGGTAGGCACAGGTGAGGATTTGGCACAGACTTAGACAGTGACATCACGGCTTGGGTCCAAAACAGGGCTTGCCTGAGTTTTATTGCAGCACTCAGAGCAAGAAACTAACAACAGCCTTTACACTTCAGGCAAAACAGAAAACAAAAACCTGCTCGTCTGAGCTCTAACTAAACAGAATAAACGTCCCTCTCTATACCAGGGCCACACTATGTGACACTGGACACACACACAGCAGATATAGATCAAGTAATGCAGTACTTACAGCCTTGTCTCTCTCTAGCAGCAGCTTACTGCCTCCAACACCCAGGGAGAGAGAGAGAGCCCTAAGGAGAGGGCTGACTCCTTTTTAAAGAATCAGGTGTTCTCCTGATTACCAGCCCAGGACAGAACACCCTTTGTAAGCCGGAGCTTACCACACAGATTAAAATAGCCTGCAGTCTATATGCCATAAGACAGGATTCTAGGGGAAAAGTACCTGCCGTCTATGACTTTCCCTGCCACTGTCTTACATACCCTCCCCCTCTGTTCGAACCTGTGGGGTCGGACACTGTCTGCCAACTGGCAGTATGTTCGGGATAGGGCATCGGCATTACCCTGAAGCCTTCCTGCTGTGTGTTCCACTGTAAATTAGAAATTTTGCAAATTGAGAAACCATCTCATGACCCTTGCATTTCTCTCTTTGGCTTGGTACATCCATGTAAGTGGGGAGTGGTCAGTGATTAATCTAAAGGAGCGTCCTAAGAGATAGTACTTTAGGGATTCAAGGGCCCACTTGATTGCTAAGCACTCCCGCTCGACTATACTGTAGTTTCTCTCCGTAGGTGTGAGCTTCCTGCTCAAATATGTTACCGGGTGTTCCTCTCCACCAACTTCTTGGGAGAGGACAGCACCTAGTCCCACATCAGAAGCATCAGTCTGTACGACAAACTCTTTTTTAAAATCTGGAGTGATCAGGACTGGTTGATTACAAAGGGCCACTTTTAATTCTTGGAATGCCCTTTCAGCCTCTGGGTTCCAGCTGACCATAACTGCCCTACCTCCTTTGGTAAGATCGGTTAGGGGCGCTGCCATGGTTGCAAACTGGGGAATGAACCTACGGTAATACCCCAGAATTCCCAAAAAAAACCTGACTTGTTTTTTTGTCGAAGGACGAGGCCAGTCTTGGATAGCCTCCACTTTATTTATTTGTGGCTTTATTATCCCTCTCCCGATAACATACCCCAGGTCTAACATTTTCTGGACCTCCCCAGATATGGCCTGTCTACGCGCTTCTGGTACTCTATAGGGTTTTAAGCGTACCCGAACTCCAGGTTCGGTGACAATGTCATGTTTTATGGCTGTGGTGCGCCCTGGAAGTTCTGAGAACACATCATAATTCCTTTGTACTAACTCTTTAGTTTCCTGCTTCTGGGATTTGGACAGGGTCTCTGACACCCGCACCTCTGGGCTATCACTAGAGGGGGCACTTACAGCTGTCAGAGTCTCTCTGTCTTTCCAGGGTTTAATTAAGTTCACATGGTACAACTGTTCTGGCTTCCGTTTACCTGGTTGATACACTTTATAATTTACACTTCCCACTTTTTTATCTACCCGATACAGTAGATCCTGGTTAACGGCCATCTTTGGGAACTCTTTGTCAGCATTGGGGTATTGGGGCTCACCATTTATGACTTTAGGATTTTCCCTAGCTCTTAATAAGGTGGGATCTCTAAGTTGAGCAGTCCCAAAATTATCACGTGACATCTCTAGCTCAGGCATGTCACATGCTTCTTCCTGCTCCTCAGCTTCACCTGCAAGAACAGCTAGGGGTAAACGGTCAGATTCAATAGTGGTCACCCCTACCGTTTGAACCTCAGTATCCTGATCAAAAGGCTCAGGACTAATCACAGGGCACACATTCTCATTATTAACATCATTTCTAGTGCAGTGTACATTCTTTTTCCACAAGTCCCAGAACAATGGGAAGTCTCTTCCCAGGATCACACTATGCATCAGGGTCTCTACCACGCCCACTTCATGGGACACAGTTTCACAAGTACTCTTTAGCTGGACTAAAGCTGTGGGATACTCCTTGGTGTCCCCATGTATGCACAAGACCCCTATGTAACGTCCTGTGAGTGTCCCAGGGTCTACCAAGCTGGCATGGATGAGAGTAACTAAACTCCCAGAGTCCAGTAGAGCCCTCCCGGGATAACCATCCACCTTTACATGACATATTTGCTGTCCAGTTTCTGACACAGTCTCAGCAGAGAAAACAGAACGTGCATATAAAGAGCTTCGCCAGGCTGTATCACACTCCATTGGCTCAGAAGTAAGGGGGCAATTGGCAGCAATATGCCCAGGTCCATGACAACGCCAACACTGTATGCGGCCCCAGTCTTTTTGCGACCCAGGTTTGGACCCTACTGTCCCTTGGGAACGCCTCTCCACTGTTTGTTCCCCATCTAGGCCACCTCCCTTTACAACATTATTCACCCCTCTAGTAAACGGAACAGTCTTACCAGATGATCCGGCCGCTTTGCTGTTCTTGAGGGTGGAATGTCCAGGAGGCACTTCTTGGAGTAGATTTTCAGTAGCTCTGTACCTCTCAACCAAGTTGACAAGCCCCTCGGCATCATTAGGGTCGCCCTGACCGACCCAGCGCTGAACCTTTGGAGGTAAGGAACAACGATACTTGTCCAGCACGACTCTCTCCACGATCTGCGCTGGTGTAGACTCCTCTG